>NC_062561.1:45005833-45369166 GCF_022837055.1 Prionailurus viverrinus | reverse complement strand
TTCCCCTGAGCAACTCTTGCCTGTATTTGCACCAGCTGTTATTTTTCTCTTCAACATTCCTCCTCCTAAAATTATATCTTGCCAGTAACCCCTTTTCCCACCCTTATCTTATTTTCAATTCTGTGGGCTTTCCATGCCCTGTGGTAGAAAATGTGTGGCAATAAACGTTTATTAGTCTACTTACAACAAGAAAAATTGTTAATGAAAGAACATATGAATTTGCATCTTTATATTATTCTAATAAAGCAAGGGTTGGCAAACTTCGTGAGTTAGCAAACTCACTGAATTGGTTGGCCAATTACTGAATATTTTAGACTCTTGGGCCATATTATCTGTGTCACAATTACTTAGGTCTACGATTGTAACACAAAAGCTGCTGTAGAGAGCACACAAATAAGGAGGCTGCCTTTCTTGGAGTAATAATTGAAAATTGAACTACCATATGATCTAGGCATCCCACTCTCAGGTATACACCGAAGGAATTGAAATCAATATCTCAGATATTTGCACACCTATGTTCATTGAAGCAATATTCACAGCAGCCAAGATATGGAAACAGCCTAAGTGTCCATCAACAGATAAATGGATAAAGAAAATGTGATTGAGATATCCTACCATTTGATACACATGGATGGTCCTTGAGGAAATTGTGCCAAGTGAGATAGTTCAGACAGAGAAAGGCAAATACTGTATGATATCACTTATATATAAAACCTACAAATATTAAACTTGAAAAAAAATAAAAAATATTGAAGTTTTGAAAACAGAGAACAAAATGGTGGTTGCCAAGGGCTGAAGGGTGGGGAACTGGGGAGATGTTATTTAAGGGTACAAACTTTCAGCTAGTAAATAAATAAGTTGTGTACAGTTTGTGCACAACATAGTGATTATAATAATACTGTCTTATATACCTCAAAGTTAATAAGAGACTAGATCTTAATTGTTCTCAACACACGCAAAAAAAAGAAATAGATTACATGATATGATAAAGGGGTTTGCTAACGCTTTTGTGTTTTATATTGCAAATTTATACATTTGCAATTTATATTTATATATATATTTATATTGCAATACTTATATTGCAAATATATATTTATATTTATAGAGTTTTATATTGCAAATATAAAAATGCATTAAACACTTTGTACACCTCAGTCTTACACAATTTTATGTAACAGTTTATCTCAAAAATATAGCAAAAATTAAAATGTATGGGGGCGCCTGGGTGGTGCAGTTGGTTAAGCGTCCAACTTCAGCCAGGTCACGATCTCGCGGTCCGTGAGTTCGAGCCCCGCGTCAGGCTCTGGGCTGATGGCTCAGAGCCTGGAGCCTGTTTCCGATTCTGTGTCTCCCTCTCTCTCTGCCCCTCCCCCGTTCATGCTCTGTCTCTCTCTGTCCCAAAAATAAATAAACGTTGAAAAAAAATTTAAAAAAAAATTAAAAAAAAAATTAAAATGTATGAAATATAAACAAACAAATAAAAACAGATTCAGCCTATGCTTACTTGGCCCTTAGTTGCTCCACCTGTATAATATTCCTGTGCAGTTTACTGCAAAGAGGAACAAGCCAAGAAAAAAAAAAAGTCTCAGCGAGTATCTGCCTATTTTAACCAGTTTAGCCTTTAACAGGTAAGAAAATGGGAGACAGGCTAGATAATAACAATGTAGGTGTTGCAAGCAGGTGCAGTAAAGGTTTCTATCCAAAATGTCCATAAAACAGATGGAACATTGAATGGCTATTTATTAAATAAATGATGTAAAAGACCATCACTACCACTAAAGACATCACTTCAGTCTTAGAGGTATATAGTTAGTATTTAAAATTAGAAACAAATTAGTAAATTTTCAATGGAAGGATTTCAGAATATTATCCACTAAAAAATATAAATAAAAGAGTTTAGTTTTCAACTGTATTATAACCATGAACTGATCCATGAAAAAATTAAAATATAAAAACCTGTGAACTGATGTTCTAAATACAAGATCTAGCAACCCAATTTTCTTATTCAAATAAATATTGTTGTTTCTAAGCACATATGCGGTTTCTAAGAAAAATGCACTCACTCTAACAGATTTAAAACATCATTTTCTATCTGTAATAACACATTCCACTGAGCAATTCTGAAATAACTGCAAAGCTTTGCTAGTTAAACATATTTGGCTTTGGTTCATGCCCAATAACACATCTAAAAGATTAAATCTGCAATAAAACAAACCAAAGGCCTCCTAAGGATATTAAGATAGCTGCCTACTCTCCTTTAGATTGTTAGTTTCCTAAAAATTCTCATTTGGATCTAAATCTGAACTCTGAATAATTTTTTGTAAATGTTACTCTGAGGAATTTGACAATCTTGATAGAGTTTTGAATGAGAGCAATGCCCTTCCTTATCTTTGATCATAATTCTATTCTCTATTTGGCCACAGGGATAAGCAATTTTGCCACAACTCATGGAGATTGTGTCTACATATGAAGAAGAAGACAGATAAGGGTTTTCTATAATAAATATCCATTTATATTATCCATAAATGTATGTTCATTTTCCATATCTCTGACATTAACACCAATAGGGATATAAAGGCAAAGGAGTTACATATATTTCCAGCTTGTACTGAGTTTTCAGGTAGAAAGAAATGCAGACAATATATAGGAAATTAAAATATATGGCATAGTGTAATATTTTGAGATGCTTGTTGAAGACTTTAAAAAATATTTAATTTTTCCTCTCTTCCTGTTCAATCAATCATCATCAGCTTTCTTTGGTTTGGGAAGGAAAAAGTGAAAAGAAATAAAACAGAAATAGCCTTTGTATATTTCTGGATTTTCATTTTAAATGTCTAAAGCCTTAGAGAACTGCAATGTTTTGTGGAATAGGTTACAGAAAGATGATTCAGGGCATATGACACAAGTCTGGCAGAAACAATGTGTGGATGTGATACCAGTCACTTCATTTCCAGAAAGTCACTATCCTGAGTAGAAAGAAGAAGAGAAAAGAGAAAGAAATGAGACTTTTTTAGACTGCCTGCCAGTACTACCTGAAAGATGTCAAGAACCTTGAGAAAAAGTGAATGTATAAATGTAACTGGGTAGCTCGGTCCATGGACAGTTATTATCGAGGATTTCTATTCTCAAGTGAGACATAGAAGAAAAAAAGAATAACCATATACCATGACCATTGCCCAGTGGGATGTTGGACATGAGTTATTTTTGTGAAAATCTGATGCACTCTGCAAATTCCATGGTAGAATAGAGGTTGGCCCTCCTAGCGAAATGGACTTAGCTTAAGCGGAAGGTGGGAAGCAAAGGCAAGAACTTTTTCTACCCTCCTGTCTAAAGGGAACTGAATTTAGAATGTAAATCAGCTTGCAAAATATTTTAGAGTCAAGTATTGGACTTTGACACCTGCTTTTGAGGTCTGTATTTCATTTTTACTTGACATGTAGTAATGACTCCAATGTATGATATATACAACATTTAACAAAGTCATAATTAGTAATTAGGATGATTGTTTTGGCTTAGGAACCTTGGGTTTTGGATTCAACAACCATATGTCTGTTGGAGCTATTCAGTTAGAAAAGAGTGAGGAGGATAAAAGTGGATGGGGTCATATGTATTTGAGGCAACACTGAGGCAAATGAGTGGATGTGAAATTTCTAATTTAGAAGTCTTTGGCACAGAAGTATCAAATGAAGTTATGGAATGAAATAACCCAGGAAAACTGTGCAACTGAGGAGGGTAGAAGTCACAGTGCAAGAACCCAAAGAACTTTTGTTTTAATGCCATGAGCGCAAGAACAGAACACCACTAAAGACATTACAAGTGAACAGTCAGAGCCTTTTGGAAGAATTCAGGTTGGAGTTTTATCTCAGAAGCTAAAATCAAAGTGCATTAAAAGAGGAACGCCAGGGCTAACAGAGCTAGAGAATGCCAAGAAATCAAGTAGCATAAAGAAACATGTGCTAGATTTAGCTAGAAAGCCATTAGTGACTCGGATGGAACAGTTTCTGAGAACTCACTCTGCCAAGGCTTGAGGGATGATGAGAAATAGGAAAAAGAAAAAGAAAGTTTAGATAATTTTCTCAAGAAGTTTGGGAATTCCAAATTACTCTGCTATTTCTATATTCCAAATTCCCTGCAAAAAGTAAGCATAAAATATCGGGTAAGTTTAAAAATACTGCTAAGTGCGTGAGATATTGGGGTAGCAAAAGCGGGAGACCTCTGTTCTGTTAATTGAGGACAAAAGGGAATTTACTGTGTCTTGTATGAAGAGACTTGCTCTTGTATCTAGAAACTATAACATGTTCGGCATAGGATTTTTTAATGCTGTTATTTCTCTAATTATGTATTATGAATTTTGTAATTTTTTTTTAGTATGTAACTCAATGGCTTCCTTCTCATCTACTAGAAAAATCAGAGTTCTCCATAGGGCTTTTAAGGGTCTGAATGATGTGGCCCACCTCATCTTTGTTGACTCTCTACCTGTCCCTTATTGAAGCACTGTGGTCTTCTTGCTCTATTTGAATATGTGAGGCATACTCCCATTCTGAGGCTTTTGAACATTCTGTTCCCTCTGCTTTAAATGTTCTTCCCAAATATATAAGCATGAATTGCTTATATGCTTCAGGTTTGGCTCAGATTTCACTCTACCTGTTTATCCTCTCCAAAACAGACTTTCATTTCAATTCCTAACTTCTCTATTCCCATTTTATTTTGTGTATTTTATTTTTAATTTATTTTTTAATTTTAAAGAGACGGAATGCAAGTGGGGGAGAGGGACATAGGGAGAGGACTGAAACTTAAGCAGGCTCCACGCTCAGTGTGTAGCCTGACAGGGCGCTGGAACCCATGAAGAGTTTGATGCCATGACCTAAGCCAAAGTGAAGAGTAGGATGCTCAACCGACTGAACCATCCAGACGCCCCTTCTCAATCCCCGTTTTAGATAGCACTTAATACCAGAATACATACATTTGTTTATGTACTTATTGCCTGATTGATCCTACTAGAATTGAGGCCACCTGTGACCTAGAATCTTGTCTCTTTTGTTTGCTATTCCAATCTCAGTGCCTAAACTGCACTCTCCAATATGATAGCCTTTAGACACACGGGACTCTTAAAATTAAAATAATTAAAAAAAACTGGGGCGTCTGGGTGGCTCAGTTGGTTCAGCGACCAACTTTGGCTCAGATCATGGTCTCACAGCTCGTGGGTTGGAGCCCCTCATTGGGCTCTGTGCTGACAGCTCAGAACCTGGAGCCTGCTTTGGATTCTGTGTCTCGCCTCTCTCTTGGCCCCTCCCCCTCTCATGCTCTGACTCTCTCACTCTCTCAAAAATAAATAAACATTGGAAAAATGATAATTAAAAATAAATTCAAATACAAAGTCAATTCCTTAGTCCTATCCATCTCATTTCAAGTGCTCAATAGCCAGATGTGGTTAGTACCTAATCACTGGACAGAGTATTTCCAACACAGAAAATGGCCTTGAACAATGCCCAGTATATATAGTTTGTGTTTAGTAAACATTTTCTGGAAGAATCTTATTCCTGTTGGTGTGTTACACCCAGAGTGACTACAACCTGAGGAGGGTAGCATCAACTATTTCAAATAGGAAAATGTGTCTTAGTGGAAGCTTGAGTGGTAGAAATGTGAAGCCCTCAAAATAGACCTTGGTTCTTTGTGCCACCATTGATTGCAATGCTTTAGTTATAAGAGTTTCCCTGAATTTTCTACTAACCATAAGTAATTTGGGCTATTGAACAGGATGTGTTTATTTTACTTCTTCCCTGTTAGTACACACACACACACACACACACACACACACACACACACACACAATTTCTTTTGAGTTGTGAAAATTATGGTAGTAGTGAGAGGTAAAACCTACAGATAAGGCTAGAAAGAAATCATAAAGAATTTTCTAGCAGACTAAAGAATGCTCTAGTTTGGCACAGTGCATTTCCAGGATGATTTTGTATCTCACTCCATCAGAGTTTAAAGTGAAACAGCTTTTGCCTATTTTGAAACTGCCTGTGTTCTTAGCTACATCAGAACAGACTCATAGAGACTAAGACATTTTTGCCAATGTTTGCATTATCTATAGTTCTGTGTATAGTCATTTATTTAAATCCTGCCTTATCTGGCAGACCATAATCTCTTCCTGATAAGGTACCAGATAGTTATGCTCTTTGCAGTAAGCAGCATCTGCACTGTATTTTAGCACAGCAGGTATGTATTCTTTATCTTACAAAAAGATCCCAGGATATTATTACATTTTTCCTTTTTCTTGCTATTATCTGGTTAGTAATAATTTTTTTTAAAAAACATAAAAAAGAAGTCTAATAAACACAGGTAGGAAAAATAGCTAATGATCTAATACCCTTATTTCTCCCTTCCTTTGTAAATATTTTACTTTATAGGAATGAGCCAAGAATTACACCTGATATGTCAGGTAAAGTTCTGTTTATTTAATTATTATTCTGAGTTCTAGGAGAATAAAGTCAAGGAAACATAAATCAATGATGTTAAAATTAAAAGTACGTAGAACATTGTCCAGCATATACTAGGTGCCCAATACATGTTATATTTATTTATCCACTTACTTATTGCATAAAATAATTAGGTACACCCAACTCCATTATATGTTAGACATAAGATTTATTTCTAAATTTTAAGAATGTTATAATTAATATACTTGCTTCTAATGGTTCTAGGGATCAATACAGTTTATTTTAGATATAGCCAGTTAAATTCTAAGATTTAAAAGATCATGTGAAAATAATCCCTGAGTTTTGTTTTGATTTTCCATTAGTGTAGGGGATAAAAACCACAATAATTTATTAAATGAATACATGAACTTAAGGACAGGTAGAACTTCCAGGCTTGATATGATCGTACTGGAAATCTAATAGTTTCCATGTAAGGTTGTTTTTTTTTTCCTTTTTCAAGTTTTTATTTAAGTTCCAGTTAGTTAATAAACAGTGTAATATTCATTACAGATGCAGAATTTAGTGATTCATCACTTACATGTAACACTCAATGCTCATCATAACAAACGCCCTCCTTAATCCATATCGCATTTAACCCCTTTCCAGTAACTCTCAGTTACCCCTACCCACCTCCCTTCTAGTAACTCTCAGTTTGTTCTTTATAGTTAAGAGTCTGTTTTCTGGTTTTCTTTTCTTACTTTTTTTTACCTTTGTTCATCTGTTTATTCTTAAACTCCACAGATGAGTGAAATCATAATGTATTTCTTTTTCTCTAACTTACTTATTTTGCTTAGCATAATATTCTCTAGCCCGTTCCTCATTGTTGCAAATGGCAAGATTTCATTCTTTTTTCTTTATGGTTGAGTAATATTTTATTGTATATACAACACCACCTCTTCTTTATCCATTCATCAGTCAATGGACATTTGGGTTCTTTCCATAATTTGGCTATTGTTGGTAATGCTACTATAAACATTGGGGTACATATATGCCTTGAATCAGTATTTTTCTATCCTTTGGGTAGATACCTACAAGTGTCATTGCTGGATCATAGGGTAGCTCTATTTTTAAATTTCTGGGGAACTTCCATATTATTTTCCAGAGTGGCTGTACCAGTTTGCAATCAGAAGGCTCCCCTTTCTCTGCATCCTGGCCAACATCTGTTGTTTCCTATGTTGTTAATTTTAGCTGTTCTGACAGGCGTGAGATGACATCTTATTGTAGTTTTGATTTGTACTTCCCTGATGATGAGTGATGTTGAGCATCTTTTCATAAAATATTCCCTGAGTTTTAAAGGTAAGGAAGTTCTGATTTCCTTCATAAAATTGTACCTGAGAGACTTCAAATACATACCACATTGAAATTGTAGTTTAAGGCACATACCCCTTTTTGTAGCTAAGATTAAATCTAGCTGAGATTCTAAAAAAATTAATATGCCTGCTATCACTAATTTGACTTGGTATAATTTAACTCCCTGTTTAAAAACTTGTGCGTAGGTTTATTAAAAAGAAAAAGTCCTAAAATCTCTTCCCTGTAGCATGTATGCTCCACACTAGGTCTTTGTTTTGTTTTGTTTTGTTTTGTTTTGTTTTCTTTTAATACAAAATGGTGGAAGAATTACAGGAAATATCATATACATGGTAATTCAGTATGAAAATGAGATAATTTAAGACCTTGAAAGTTTTGACCTTCATATATCCTGAGGTTTTATGTTGGTTTTATGTTGGTTTTATAATGGCTTTCTCTCTGGGAACACTTATTTTGTCCTGTGTAAGCTGATAAATAAGATTCAAGTTATTGCAAAGGGGTCCACTCCAGCAATGTATATATCTTTGTCTATTAAGACTTTTCTTAATGAATTAATGAATTATTTTGCTTTTGTAATCTCATTAAAATAAGTGAAAATGTAACAGATAATATACTATGAATTTTGGATACTAAGGCACAAAATTTTAGAATCAATCCCATGTTTATTTGTTATAAACAGTTCCAATTTTTGTTCAAAATAACAAAAGGAAACACATGAAATAGAGGACAGTGTTTAAAAATTAAGATTTTATTGATCACAAATGTTAACAGTGCTTTAAATTGGCCTTATTTCTGGATGACATTAACAACAACAACAACAACAACAACAACACTAAGTTATTAGAAGGCAGTGAGGACTCGTGTTCCAAAATCTCAGGGAGAAAAGAAACTCAGAAAATGAGCTTGACATTTAGCACTGCTTGTCCATTGACTCATTTGTCAATTTGAAAGCTGTGAAGAGGCTAAGTAGAGAATTCCACAGTCTCATGGGGCTAGAGATACAAAAGTTGTGGCCCAGTGCCTACTGGGCTGGAAGGATTTGGGGATAGATCCCAGCTGTTCAGGTGGCACTTGGAAGTGCTATCAAATAGTAATAAGGGCAGGTACAATGACTCTCATAAGGAATAAAAGCCAGCCTTCAAATCAGCCCCAGAATATTCTCTAATCAGGATGCAATTAAAGTAAACATAGATAATAAGGCTTACTAGAAATGTTGAAAATTAATCCCCTTAAAATGTTATCAAATATAATAAGTGACTGCAATGGAAATCAGAAAATATTTTTGGATTAAGTGATAGTTAAAATATGGCATATCAAAGTCCATGGGATGCTGACAAAGCAGTATTTGGGGGGAAAAGTATAGCCCTAAAAACATTAGAAATCAGAAAAGTTGAAAAAGCAATGACTGAAGTATGCATCTCATTTTAACACACAAATAAGGAGTTAAACTCAAGGAAAGAAAAATAAGAGCAAAAATAATGGTAATAAACACAGAAATTAACTAACATATTACAAACATAAAATAGACTCTAGAAAACAAAAATTGGTTGTTAGAAAGTAGCTGATAATATTGATAAACTCAAAAATACTGTCAAGGATTAAAAAGGAAGGTGTGAAAATAACCAACAACCAACATTAGGAGTAAAAAGGGAACACCACTAAAAACTTTAACAACTAAAAAGAAAATAATAGAATAGTATAAAAACTTTGTGCTAATAAACCTAATAACTTTATAAAATTTATAAATTTCTTAAAATACACAAATTTCAAAATACACATTAGTATTTTTTACAACTGCCTTTTACTTTATTGAAAATTGAACTCATGATTAATAAAGTTCATTTTAAGATATCACCTGGATATCTTGAATATTGAATTATTCTAATAGTTTAAGGAAGAAACATCACCTTCTCTGCACACATTTCCAAGAGAATAGGGATATTTTTCAAATTCTTTTATGAATATAACATAACTGTGATATCAAAACCTGACAAAACATTATTTAAAAAAAGAAAATGTCTGGCTAGTCATTCTCATGAACATAGATGCAAATGTACTAACAAAATATCAACAAATAAAATCCAGCAATAGAGAACTATGATATCTCACAACAAACTTGTTTTCATTCCTTGAATGTAAGTTTGGATTAATATTTGAAAATCAATGTAATTCATTGCTTCACTAAAATTTGGGGAGAAAGTAAAACATGCACTATTTTCTTTAAATAAAAAAGATAAATTGGGGCGCTTGGGTGGCTCAGCTGATCAAGCGTCCAACTCTTGCTTTCAGCTCATGTCACCATCTCACCAGTTTGTGGGTTCAAGCTCCACATAAAGCTCTGTGCTAACAGCATAGAGTCTGCTTAGGATCTCTCGCTCTCCCTCTCTGTCCCTCCCCCACTCATGCTCTCTGTCTCTCAAAATAAATAAACTTTTTAAAAAATGAAAAAAATACAAAAGATTAATAAAAAATAACACAAAGTGGTTTATCAAAAGTAATTTTACAAACCAGAAACAGAAAGAAATTGATAAAGGATGTCTACTTAATACCAAGAGCAAACATCATACATTGTGAAATACTGAACAATATATTCTTCAGCTCAAGAAGTGATGTTTACTATGATCTTTTCCACTTACCATTGTGGTAGAGAATGTAATTGGTGCAACAGGATAAGAAAAAAAAAATTCAAACATGCAAATGTTCCTTCTGTTAAGCTATTTTCTCTCAGCCCTAAGCTCTTTCTATATTTTAGTTTGTGATTCTGGGTTTGAGATTTGGCAAATCCTACTTCTCCTGTCACATATTCTAGGAGAAGAAATCAGACTATTCCTATTAGGCATTGTTTAAAGATAAGCAGAATTCATATTTTAAAATTTCTTAATTTGTATTGAAATCAAGTAGTAGTAATAGCTATTATAACTGGGAAAACATTTTCTAGAGCTGTGTTATAAACTAAAGCCTTAAATGAAATTCTGTATGTAATTTTCTGGAAAAAATGTATGTATTTTAAATGTGGTATTTTACCTAGGATATTTTATATTCTTGCTATGGATTGAAATATGGCTGTGTAATATAATTAAATAATAGTTACTATGAAAGTGTTTCTACCTGTCTGGCAACAATTCTATTTAGCTGGGAGTATATCAAGCTCAGAATAATGGTGGCGTCAATATATATCACCTTGAAACAATTTAAACAAGACAAAATCTCTTGTGGTCACCACATCCTTTTCCAACTATTGCTCTATCTGCTCTAATTTGCTCATCTTCATGTAGAAAAAAATATCTGGAAATGTTGCCTGTGTTCGGTTGCTTTCATTACTTCATTATCTTTCATTAACTTCTCAACACTATGAAAACTAAAAGTTCTGTCTTGAAGGTGGCACTTTGAACTCATTACCATCTTAGCCTTTGCACACTTTTCAATCTTTGTGTTACTTTACCTCAGGCAACATGTGTCATGTTGACAACTTAATTCCTCTTAAAACTATTTCCTCTCTTTTAGTTTCCATAATACCCCTTTCTCTTGGTTTTCCTATTACCTCATTAGCCTCTCTTGTTTTTTTTTTTATTTTAAATAAACTATTTTATCTATCCTTCCATGTTCATGTTCAGTTAGATACTAAACAAACCTTATTTTGACTGTTGACTGTAGTCTAAGAACTGGAAGTACTTGGTAAATAAAGCAGTCATGGGTTCTGCCCTCATGGAGCTTACACCCTCCTAAAGTAGAAAAACAAAAATCATGGGATACCTGGCTGGCTCAGTCAGTTAAACATCCCACTCTAGATTTCAGCTCAGGTCATGATCTCATGGTTCATGAGTTCAAGCCCTGCATTGGGCTCTGCACTGGCAGTGTGGAGCTTGATTGGGATTCTCTTTCTCTATCCCTATCTCTGCTCCTCCCCAGCTCGCTCTCTCTCTCTCTCTCTCTCTAAGTAAAAAATAAATGAAAAAAAAGCAAAAATCAGAAATTAAATAAGTACATAAATACAAATTGTGATACAATAATGGGGATGATATAGTAATGAGAGAATAATAATTTATTTAAATGATCACATATATATGTATGTATATATTATATATGTGAATATATGCATGCATATGTGGAAACACAGGTAAATACATACAACTATTTATTTATTTATTTATTTATTTATTTATTTATTTATTTATGAATGGGCTCATGAAACTGAGCTGAAAGATCCAGATATGGGTTAACAGCAGTGGAGGGCTGAGGGCGTGCCATGGGAAGGAGTAGCTTTTGCAAAGTCCTGAACTGTATTCTTAGATACTCTGGAAAGTGGTACACCAGGAGCATATTGGTGAGATGGAGCTCTAGTAGAGATAAGCCAAGGTCTGATGCTGCAAATTTATATCAGGCTTTCACTATCTTATCTTCAATTCCATCTTTATCTTGATAGCCATCAGATTCACATAAAGCCAGTTGAGATTTTAAGAAGGACAGCTGATCTGGAGATAGCACTGAGAGCTTATATGTGCTATTTAAAGCCATGAGGCTGAAAGAGATTTAAAAAAATTGTGAAAGAATGAATGTAAAATGAGAAGAGTCTTTGGATTCTCTAACATTGGTTGGTCCAGAAGATGAAGAGGAACTGACAAAAGCCCTGAGAAGAAGAAAACAGGTGGACTAGAGGCAAACCAGGACAGGGTGGTGTCCCAGAAGGCAAGTGAAACATGTGCATCAAGGATAAGTTTATGCATGAATATATGAGATGCAAATGAGAGTTTAGTCAATAAAAGTTAATTGGCCGTTATTTTTAAAGGGAAAATAAAGGTTATTGGTGATCTTTTTTAAAAATATTTTTTAATGTTTATTTTTGAGAGAGAGAGAGAGAGAGAACAAGTATGAGAGGGGGAGGGGCAGAGAACTAGGGAGACACAGAATCTGAAGCAGGCTCCAGCTGTCAGCACAGAGTCCGATGCGACATGGGGCGGGGCGGGGCTGGAACTCATGAACCATGAGCTCATGACCTGAACTGAAGTTGGTCAACTGACTGAGCCACCCAGGCACCCCTAGATTATTGGTGATCTTGACAAGAGATAGTTTTCCTGTGAGAAAAAGGAGAGAAGTGTAGTTAAATGTATATATAAATATAGTTAAATATAGGTATGAAAATCTATATATCTGTTAAGGCATTTTGTTGCAGAGGGTTGCAGAGAAATGTGCCAACAGATATAGGGGATAATGGAATCAAGTGAACAATGCCTTTAAACAGAGAAGTAACATGTTCATATTCTCATATGATGTATTAAGTAGAGAAAGATTGATATATAGAGACAGAAGAGAATATTACTTGAGACACATTCTAAATGATGAGATCTAGTATTCAGGTAAAGGGCTAGAAACATGGATATTTCATTTAACACTTATAAAGCATTTTAAAAATGGCAAACAGTAGAGGGGCTTGGATGGCTCAGTCAGTTAAGCATCCGACTCCTTGGTTTTAGTTCAGGTCATGATCTCACAGTTTTGCGAGTTCAAGTTCTGCATCTGTGTGAGTGCAGAGTCTGGTTGGGATTCTCTGTCTCCCTCTCTCTCTCTGACCCTCCCCCACTTGTGCTGTCTCTGTCTCTGTCTCAAATTAAATAAGTAAACTAAGAAAAAAAAGGTAAACAGTAAAAAAGAAAAAAATGTCAGTTGCTATTCTTATATTTATTTACTTTCAGGACTAAGAGTGAATGGAGAAATGGTCCCCATTTTGAGAAAGAGACAAATAACGGGCCATAAAGTGCTATTCAACATCATCAATAGGACTCTAATAGAGTCCACTGATCCCCATGTATGTTCAGATGCGTTTATGGCAGGAATATTTTTAAAAATTGATCTAAAAGTCACAGCACCTGGTAGCTGAGTCAGTTAAGCTTCCAACTTTGGCTCAGGTCATGATTTCCCAGTTCATGAGTTGGAGTCTCACATGAGGCTCTCTGCTGTCAGCACAGAGCCCACTTTGGATCCTCTGATCCCCTCTCTCTGCTCCTCCCCTGCTCATACTTGTACTTGCTCTCTCTCAAAAAATAACATTTAAAAATCAATCTATAAGTAATTTCAGAGCTCTTGTGCATACAAGATCTGTAAACTATGCTACCATAATGCCAGGCACTCATGATAAAAGTAGTTTCAAATGGCTAGTTGTTCACTTCAAACTTGCTTCTCTAATTAAGCTAGGCTTGCTGGCATGAGGGAAGGGTGGAGAGAAGTCAAAGTGCAGAATTTTCCCTTAGACTTAGATAAAATTCTTATTTCTAGTTACTGTGAACTAAATAGAAAATTGTAACATTTCCCCAAAGTCCGTAAGTATTTAATTGTAATTCTAAGAATAAGCCTTTTTTTTCCCCTAGTATTCTGAAACTGGGGCATGCTGTGAAGTCTAGTTCTTCCAGTATCTTTATATTAACCCCATTTTATTTTAAGAAATTCTAAAAGCATTTTCTCAATATTTTTTCCTAAATACAAAAAGACAACAAACAAAAAGGAAAACATCTAGACACAGTCGTAACACCAGCACCAGTTTTTCATTTAATTAGAATGCTCGCTTCCAAAGGATGATTTTTTTTCACCTTTAAGTCATAAAATAAAAACTCTTTGATCATATTACGTGTTCCAAGCTGGAGAGTTATGGAGGAAATGGAAAGAAATCATGCCTGTTTTAATGATTTTACTATGTAATTGAGAGTATAAAATACTTTGTATATAATTATAAAAACTCAAGAGCCAGTTTATAATTAGATTCTAACCTGCTATATCAGAGGGTGAAGGGCTATGGGCATTAAGACACAAGAAAGCCAGAGCACCCAAGAAGTGCTAGTTGGAGGTATAGGACATGACATCCATCTCTTCTGTGGAACCAGAATACATGTGCACAAGATTAAACATTAAATGAGCTTATGTTTGTCTGAACATAGGTAAGATGAAGCCACGAGCAAGCCAAATATGTACTTTGCCCAGTTCTCACTGAACTGCATTAGCAAGTTGCTATTACAACCGGTGTTTGAAAATAATCCATATCTGTGAAGATTGCAAGTATCAAAATCAATATAACCATTCAAAAATTTAAAGGAGCACCAGGGTGGCTCAGTCCACTAAGCATCTGACTTCAACTCAGGTCATGATCTCATGGTTGGTGAGTTCGAGCCTCTGTGCTGTCAGCACAGAGCCTGCTTAGGATTCTCTGTTTCCCTCTCTCTCTGCCCCTCTCAGTGACCCGCACTCTCACTCTCTCTCAAAATAAATAAATAAGTAAACTTAAACAAATTCTAAAAAAAAAATATGGAAAGGTATAAAACTGATATCTATCTACCATGAACAAAGGATAGATTAATTGTAAACATGTAATGGATACATAACTATTCATGCTACCAGTTTTCAAAATTAAGATTCATGTTCAAACTGCCTTATTCAAATGTGCAGAAGACACTTCATAATATATATTCAGAGATATAGCAGTGATGTAATTTAGGACTTTTCAAATGTCCCACATGTATGACCACTGGCCCAAGAAATGGAAGTTCTAAATTTTGAGGTAGACAATCTGAGTGACAATGGCTAAATCACTTTGCCTTTCTGAAATTTTTTCTTATGAAATGATATAAATAAATGGCACATATGTTTGAAGTGGCAAACCTCCTATGCTGTTATGAAAATCCTCCAGTGGACATTTGTAAATCTGAATTTTGTAGCACACATGTCGTATTTACTGAGCTGGTGTTTGTTACCTCTTATTCTCACTGAAGACTTTTTTCTTCTTAATGATTGTAACTAACCTATATCTGGCATTTAATGTGTGTCAGGAAGTTTGAAAATTTCTTGTGTGTTATGCTTAGAAATACTATTAATCATCTATTATTATCCTTATTTTTCCTATTGTTATTTGTGTTTTACATTCAAGGGAACTGGGACATGAAAACATTAGGTAACTTCCCAAGATTACATAGAAAGTGCATGTTAGAGGCAGGATATGATTCCAGTTTCTCTGATTGTAAGACTTGCACGTAAATCATTAGGTCATTGTGCCTCACAGAATTTTGTACCTGTAACATCTACATTTTATTGAATTAAATATAAACTCATTTTTTGCAATGTAATTTGATAACAGTTTAAAGCTCTTTGAAAAATTTGTTGAGTAATTTTAATTATTTTATGTTTTTTTAATTAAAGAGATACATTGTTTCAAAACTTGACAGCCTAATAGCAAGAGGAATTAAGACAAAGCTAACCAATCATCTCTGATCCAACTTAACCTACAGGTAACATGTTTAGGGCCTGGATGAATCCTTGCTAATGTAAATATATACAACCATGATACTCATAGACTGAGTATTGTTGTTTGTTTCTTATTTTGTTGAAATAAAACCATAATACATAAAGCTGTTCTGTTCACCTAATATTGGTACCCTTAGAGGCAATCTTCTTCAGTTTAAGTTTATTTTTTCAGACTCCTTCATTTAGACTGATAGTTATATAAATATTAATTATTATTTATAGTAACCTACATAATATTTCCTGATTTATTCATATATATACAATTATATCCAAAGTATCATATCATACATGTTTACTTTCCAAAGGCTCTGTCATGGCTATTCATTTGACTTTTCCTGTTCTCAAATTGCATTACAACCCACGACCTATATTAGCATTAAGTGTAACTTCCATCCACTTTTTAATTATGCTTTTATGTAGGCATTTTATATGTGTTAATGCTTTAATACCTTTAAATGTGCATAGATATAAACATTCATATGTATATACACTAGTACAGAATGTTGTCATTAATTGCTTTCTAATAATGGAATATTATACATGATACAAAATCATTTTTTACCTTACTTCTTCTAACTTAATTATACATTATGGAAGTCCCTTGAAGTCAATTGGTATATTTTTTACTAATTCTTTCTATAAGTTGAATAACATTGCATCAGGTAGAGGCACCATATTTTTTCAATCATTTTTCTATTGATGGATTTACTTGGATGCTACAAAAACAGTGCTTCAGTAAATGTATCTACTTATATCCTTACTTATTTGTATTTTCTAAAATTCTTTATAATAGGTCCCCAGATGTAAGACCGTTGGGTAGAAGAATAGGTATATGTATCTTATTTTTAAGAGATGTTGTCAGGTTGCTTTCCAGAAATGCCATGACAAATTGCCTATCTATCAGCAATTTGTGAGAGCTTGCTTTACTATGACTCTCCAACACCAACGGCACATTTTTGCACTTTAAAATTTTTCTAGGTCAGGAATATTTCTAAAATCTGCCATGATTTGGGTCTCTTACTCATCAATCCCTTCAGGAATTAGATGAGCACTTTCAACCTGCAGCCTCAGGTCTTTTCTTCAGTTCCAGGACAACTTCTATTATTTGCTGAGTATTTGTCTCTCCTTCACCTATCTCCTTGTCTTCTGATGGAATTGCTATCATATGTATGATAAACCTTTGGCTTTATCACTTACCTTTTCAAACCTCCTGGCTTTCATATTTTTTTCTGTGACTTCAAATATTTTTACCATTGTTCCTTTAGCCCACTAATAAAAGTTCTGCTAGTTACTAAATTCTTTACAAAATGTGGACAGAGTTCTGTTTTTTTTGTTTGTTTTTTTGTTTGTTTCTCTGTTTTTAGCTCTAGAGAACTTTTTAATTTGCTGAACTTAAATATTATGAGTACTTTTTCTTAGTTTGCTCAAGTTATGCCTTGGAGGAGATTAAGTGACTCTATTTTCCTAGATATCTGTTCTAATTATTCTGATTCTTCTTACTGCTCTGAATATAAGATTCTATGGTGTTGTTATCATTTACTATATGAAAAATAATTATATTGAAAATTATAAAGGATAATGGAGTGACCAACTCTGTGCCAACATTACACATTTTTGAATATTTGCCAAGTTTGTTTCAGATCTTGATTTTTCTTTAAAAAACAAACAAAGAAACATATGGGGGAGCCTGAATGGCTTGATTGGTTGAGTGGCC
Source organism: Prionailurus viverrinus (assembly GCF_022837055.1). Classification (NCBI taxonomy): domain Eukaryota; kingdom Metazoa; phylum Chordata; class Mammalia; order Carnivora; family Felidae; genus Prionailurus; species Prionailurus viverrinus. The sequence goes on along the minus strand of NC_062561.1, from coordinate 45,351,379 downwards.
AACTCTTGGTTTCAGCTCAGGTCATGATCTATCTCACAGTTCATGAGATCAAGCCCTTTGTTGGGCTATGTGCTGATGGCTGGCAGCCTGCTTGGAATTCTCTCTCACCCTCTCTTTTTCTCTCTCTCTTTCTCTGCTCTTCCCCTGCTCGTGTTCACTTTCTCTCTCTCAAAAATAAATAAACATTAAAAAAACATATATAGGGGCTCCTGGGTGGCTCAGTTGGTTAAGCATCCGACTTCGGCTCAGGTCATGATCTCATGGTCTGTGAGTTTGAGCCCCGCGTCGGGCTCTGTGCTGACAGCTCAGAGCCTGGAGCCTGCTTCAGATTCTGTGTCTCCCTCTCTCTCTGACCCCCGCTCATGCTCTGTCTCTTTCTGTCTCAAAAATAAATAAACATTAAAAAAAATAATAAAATAAAATAAATAATATATATATATATATACACACACACACACCATATATATATGCACACACCATATATATGTGTATATATATGTATATATATATATATATATATATGTGTATGTGTGTGTGTGTGTGTGTGTATATATATATATATATATATATATATATATATATATATGAGACTTGTTCCAAGTCTAAACCTCATCTTGTGTCCTAAAGCATCGTAAAAACACTTCTGATTTTAATATTTATCATTTTTATATGTTGTGTTATAATTTTACTAAATAACTACTGGTTCACAAACAGTATGGATCTAATTGGGCTCTTATTATACATATGTGTGTGCTTGTGTTTGCATACATGAGTCTGTGTATTACCAGACTGTGTATATATCATTGTTAATTTATTCCTAGAAGTTGGGGTTTATACATGTTGATGCATAGGATTATACCTTCAGTGATTTCAGCCTTTTCATCAATCATCACCATAATCTTATGAATTTAGACTGCTAAATAAATTGTTTTGCTAATACAAATACATTTTCAATGAACATTTTCTACATGTTTCCTTAGGTGCATCTACAAGTGATTCTCCAGGCAATTATACCTAAAAGGGCAATGGATGGATTACAAAATATGCACGTTTTCAAGTGTACTAAATATTGCCAGCCAAATTACACTGTAAAGTAGTTATACCAAATTAAACTCCGAGCAGCAGGTTGTGAGAATGCCTACTGTTTCACCTCACTGCCAGCAATTGTGCTTTCCAGACTAAAGTTTGCAAGTCTGATATTTGTAAAATGTTATTGCATATCAACTTCAATTTGGATTTTCCTGATTACTAGTGAGCTTGATCATATTTTACTATGATATATGGTCATTTATTTAGTCTTAGTTTTATCCTCTGTAAATGCAATTCAATATACATGTGTGTGTCTTTCAGTTTGTAAAGTTTACCTATATTACTCTACCTTTATTAGCTTTCATTGGTTAGCATTTTTAAACCTTTACAATATTTTTGTCTTATAGTTTAAAAAATTTTATATTAGAGAGAGAGAGTGAACACAAGTGGGGGGGGGGATGGGGAGAGAGAGAATCTTAAGCAGTCTCCATGCTCAACACAGAGCCAGACATGGGGCTTGATACCAAAACCCTGGACACATGACCTGAGTTGAAATCTAGAGTCAGATGCTCGACTGAGTCACCCAGGAACCCTATTTTGTATTATACTTGAGATGTGTCCCTTATAAACAGTTGTTTATATAATCCGACAATTTTTAGCCTCTTGTTTGTGAGTAATTTGATATCACTCCTTAATTATTCATACTTACAACTTTAGGTTCTCTAAGTGAAGTCAGGGCCAGTCTTATTTCAGATAATGTTCTTATCATTTCAATTTTTGCTGTCAAACCCTGATAGTCATACTTTTTTTTAACCAATTTCACTTATTTATTTAAAATAATGTTTATCATATCTTTATTATGTGAATTTTAGTGAGGATCTTGTTTTTCATTTTTGAATTCTCCATATTAGCAGAATCAGGAGGCTATTACTTGTCAATGTGAATTCATAGGAGTTCAGGATCACCTTCTAGGAGACCCCAGAAAAGTCTGGACACATTCTATGTGCTACTTGTCATATACTGCAGCAGGAATATTGTCGGTCCTTTTTTAAAAATTTTTCATGTTTAGTTTTTTTTTCATTTTTAAATTATTTTTTAATTTTTGTTAAAATTTACATCCAAATTAGTTAGCATATAGTGCAACAGTGATTTCAGCAGAAGATTCCTTAATACCCCCTACCTATTTAGCCCATCCCTCCTCCTGCAACCCCTCCGGTAACCCTCTGTTTGTTCTCCATATTTAAGAGCCTCTTATGCTTTGTCCCCCTCCCTGTTTTTACATTATTTTTGCTTCCCTTCCCTTATGTTCATCTGTTCTGTCTCTTAAAGTCCTCATATGAGTGAAGTCATATGATATACACACTTGCACATACACACACACACACACACACACACACCACATCTTCTTTATCCATTCATCCATCGATGGACATTTGGGCTCTTTCCATACTTTGGCTATTGTTGATAGTGCTGCTATAAACATGGGGGTGCATGCGCCCCTTTGAAACAGCATACCTGTATCCCTTGGATAAATGACTAGTAGTGCAATTGCTGGGTCGTAGCGTAGTTCTGTTTTTACTTTTTTGAGGAACCTCCATATTGTTTTCCAGAGTGGCTGCACCAGTTTGCATTCCCACCAGCAATGCAAAGAGATCCTCTTTCTCCACATCCTCACCAACATCTGTTGTTGCCTGAGTTGTTAATGTTAGCCATTCTGACAAGTGTGAGGTGATATCTCATTGTGGTTTTAATTTGTATTTCTCTGATGATGAGTGATGTTGAGCATTTTTCATGTGTCAGTTGGCCATCTGAATGTCTTCTTTGGAGAAGTGTCTATTCATGTCTTTTGCCTATTTCTTCACTGGATTATTTGTTTTTTTGGGTGTTGAGTTTGATAAGTTCTTTATAGATTTTGGATACTAACCCTTTATCTGATATGTCATTTGCAAATATCTTCTCCCATTCTGTTGGTTGCCTTTTAGTTTTGCTGATTGTTTCCTTCTCTGTACAGAAGGTTTTTATTTTGATGAGGTCCCAGTAGCTCATTTTTGCTTTTGTTTCCCTTGCCTCTGGAGACGTGTTGAGTAAGAAGTTGCTGTGGCCAAGATCAAAGAGGTTTTTGCCTGCTTTCTCCTTGAGGATTTTGATGGCTTCCTGTCTTACATTTAGGTCTTTCATCCATTTTGAATTTATTTTCATGTATGGTGTAAGAAAGTGGTCCAGGTTCATTCTTCTGCATGCCGATGTCCAGTTTTCCCAGCACTACTTGCTGAAGAGACGGTCTTTATTCCATTGGATATTCTTTCCTGCTTTGCCAAAGATTAGTTGGCCGTACGTTTGTGGGTCCATTTCTGGGTTCTCTATTCTGTTCCACTGATCTGAGTGTCTGTTCTTGTGCCAATACCATACTGTCTTGATGATTACAGCTTTGTAGTACAGCTTGAAGTCCAGGATTGTGATGTCTCCTGCTTTGGTTTTCTTTTTCAAGCTTGCTTTGGCTATTTGGGATCTTCTCTGGTTCCATACAAATTTTAGTTTAGGATTGTTCATAATAGCTCTGTGAAGAATGCTAGTGTCATTTTGATAGGGATTGCATTCAATATGTAGATTGCTTTGGGTAGTATCAACATTTTAACAATATTTATTCTTCCTATCCAGGTGCATGGATTATTTTTCCATTTTTTTGTGTCTTCTTCAATTCTTTCATAAGCCTTCTATAGTTTTCAGTGTATAGATTTTTCATGTCTTTGGTTAGATTTATTCCTAGGTATTTTATGTTTTCTGGTGCAATTGTAAATGCGATCAATTCCTTGATTTCTCTTTCTGTCGCTTCATTGTTGGTGAATAGGAATGCAACCAATTTCTGTGCATTGATTTTATATCCTGAAACTTTGATGAATCAGTTCTAGCATTTTTTTGGTGGTGGAATCTTTTGGGTTTTCCATATAAAGTATCATTTCATCTGTGAAGAGTGAAAGTTTGACCTCCTCCTTGCAGATTTGGATGCCTTTTATTTTATTGTGTTGTCTGACTGCAAAGGCTAATTTCCAATACTATGTTGAATAAGAGTGGCGAGAGAGGATATCCCTTGCCTTGATCCTGACCTTATGGGGAAAGCTCTCAATTTTTCCCCATTGAGGATAATATTAGCGTTGGTCTTTCATATATGGCTTTTATGATCTTGAGGTATGATCCTTCTATCCCTACTTTCTTGAGGTATTTTTGGCAAGAAAGGATGCTGTATTTTGTCAAATGCTTTCTCTGCATCTATAGAGAAGATCATATGGTTCTTGTCCTTTCTTTTATTGATGTGATGAATCACATTGATTGCTTTGTGGATATTGAACCAGCCCTGCATCTCAGGTATAAATCCCACTTGGTCATGGTGAATAATTTTTTTAATGTATTATTGGATCTGGTTGGCCAATATCTTGTTGAGGATTTTTGCATCCATGTTCATCAGGGAAATTGGTCTATAGTTCTCTTTTATAGTGGGGTCTCTGTCTGGTTTTGGAATCAAGGTAATGCTGGGTTCATAGAAAGAGTTTGGAAGTTTTCCTTCTATTTTTTGGAACAGCTTCAAGAGAATAGGTGTTAACTCTTCCTTAAATGTTGGTAGAATTCCCCTGGAAAGCCATCTGGCCTTGGAGTCTTGTTTTTTAGGAGATTTTTGATTTACTGATTTGATTTCTTTACTGGTTATGGGTCTGCTCAAATTTTCTATTTCTTCCTGTTTCAGTTTTGGTAGTGTATATGTTTCTAGGAATTTGTCCATTTCTTCCAGATTGCCCATTTTATTGGCATATAATTATTCATAATATTCTCTTATTAATGTTTTTATTTCTGCTCTGTTGGTCGTGATCTCTCCTCTTTCATTCTTGACTTTATTTATTTGGGTTCTTTATCTTTTTGATCAAACTGGCTAGGAGTTTATCAATTTTGTTAATTCTTTCACAGAACCAGCTTCTGGTTTCATTGATCTGTTGTACTGGTTTTTTTTATTTGTTTGTTTCAATAGCATTAATTTCTGCTCTAATTTTTATTATTTCCTGTCTTCTGCTGGTTTTATTTGCTGTTCTTTTTCCAGCTCCTTAAAGCATAAGGTTAGGTTGTGAGATCTTTCTTCCTTCTTTAGGAAGGCCTGGATTGCTGTATACTTTCCTCTTATGACTGCCTTTGCTGCATCCCAGAGGTTTTGGGTTGTGGTGTTATCATTTTCATTGGCTTCCATATACTTTTTAATTTCCTCTTTAACTTCTTGGTTATCCAATTCATTCTTTTGTAGGATGTTCTTTAGTCTCCAAGTATCTGTTCATTTCCAAATTTTTTCTTGTGGTTGATTTTGAGTTTCATAGTGTTGTGTCCTGAAAACATGCATGGTATGATCTCGATCTTTTTGTACTTGTTGAGGGCTGATTTGTGTCCCAGTATGTGGTCTATTCTGGAGAACGTTCCATGTGCACTGGAGAAGAATGTATATTCCTCTGCTTTAGGATGAAATGTTCTGAATATATCTGTTAAGTCCATCTGATCTAGGGTGTCTCTCAAAGCCATTGTTTCCTTGTTGATTTTTGATTAATCTGTCCATTGCTGTCAGTGGGATGTTGAAGTCCCCTACTATGAAGGTATTATTATCAATGAGTTTCTTTATGTTTGTGATTAACTGATTTATATATTTGGTTTTCCCCACATTTGACACATAAATGTTTACAATTGTTAGGTCTTCTTGGTGGATAGAACCCTTAATTATGATATAATGTTATTCTTCATCTCTGGATACAGTCTTTATTTTAAAGTCTAGATTGTCTGATATAAGTATGGCTACTCTGGCTTTCTTTTGTTGACCATTAGCATGATAGATGGTTCTCTATCCCCTTACTTTCAGTCTGAAGGTGTATTAGATCTAAATTGGGTCTCTTGTAAACAGCATATAGATGGATCTTGTTTTCTTACCCATTCTGTTACCCTATGTCTCTTGATTGGAGCATTAAGTTCATTGACTTTTAGTGAGTACTGAAAGATATGAATTAATTGCCATTATGTTGCTTGTAGAGTTGGAGTTTCTGGTGGTGTTCTCTAGTCCTTTCTAGTCTCTGTTGCTTTTGGTCTTTATTTATTTTTTTTCATCTTTTTTCCCCTCATAGAGTCCCCCTTAAAATTTCTTGCAGGGCTGGTTTAGTCATCACAAACTCCTTTAATTTTTGTTTGTCTGGGAAACTTTTTATCTCTCCTTCTATTTTGAAGGACAGCCTTGTTGGATAAAGAATTCTTGGCTGAATATTTTTTCTGATTCAGCACATTGAATATATCCTGCCACTCCTTTCTGGCCTGCCAAATTCTATGGATAGGTCTTCTGCAAACCTCATGTGTCTTCCCCTGTAGGTTAAGGACTTTTTTTCCCTTGCTGCTTTCATGATTCTTTCCTTGCCTGAGTATTTTGTGAATTTGACTGTGATATGCCTTGTTGTTGGTTGGTTTTTGTTGAATCTAATGGGAGTCCTCTGTGCTTCCTGGATTTTGATGTCTGTGTCTTTCCCCAGGTTTGGAAAGTTTTCTGCTATGGTTTTCTCACATAACCCTTCTACCCCTATTTCTCTCTCTTCTCCTTCTGGAACCTCATTGATTCTGATGTTGTTCCTTTTTAATGAGTCACTGATTTCTCTAAATCTTAAATCGTGCTCTTTTGCCTTAATCTCCCTCTTTTTTTCTTCTTCATTATTCTCCATAAGTTTGTCCTCAGTATCACTGATTCTCTGTTCTGCCTCATCCATCCTTGCCCCCGCAGCATCCATCTGTGATTGCAGCTTGGTTATAGCATTTTTTATTTCATTCTTACTAGTTTTTACTTGTTTTATCTCCACAGAAAGGAATTCTAATCTATTTTCGACTCCAGCCAGTATTCTTACTATCATGATTCTAAATTCTGGTTGAGACATCTTGCTTGTATCTGTGTTGGTTAAATCCCTGGCTGTCTTTTATTCCTGCTCTTTGTTTTGGGGTGAATTCCTTCATTTCATCATTTTGAAGGGAGAAAATGAATTAATGAAGTAAAAAATTAAAATTAAAAAAATATTAAAATTAAAAAATTAAAAACAAGCGCGCACACACACACACACACACACACACACACACACATATAAATGATGCAAGATCCCAGGTGTGTTTTGGTCTGGGTGTTGAAAGGGGCTTGATAAATTAGAGAAAATAGGGGAAATTAAAAAAAAGGAAATTGTTTAAAAATTTGAAAAAATGAATACACTGAAGTAGAATAAAATGAAATGATTGAAGCAAAACAGAATCTAAAAAAAATTACACAAAATTAAAGGAAATATGTTAATAAAAATTGAAAATGAAAATATTTTTTTTCTATTTCTGTATTCAAGAAAAAAAAACAAAAAAGAGAAAATAAAAGAAAATTAAAATAGATGGAACAGCGAACAGACTGAAATATGACTAAAATTACTTCATTTTCTTCTAGAAGTCAAACTGTGAAGCACTTTATAGTCCATAAACTAGGCAGGCGGAGAGACTCATGTTTGTGAAGAGGAAGGTTGCTGCAGCTGGGTGGGGCTTAGTGTAATGGCTGCTTTCTCCACCAGATGGTGCTGCTTAGCTTAATAGGCTGGATTATTGTGGGGCTTGTAGGTGTGTATGCGCATGCGCGGGACTGGTGCTAAGGGCGTTACCCACGTATCCAATCTCTAGTATTGGAACTCTGTTCTCACTGATCAACAATTGCACACCCACCCTTTGTCTTCGGCTTCTGTCCACTACCCACCAATACACAGTCCATGACTAAGCCTCAGGTAGAACCTTCATGAGTTTTATCTCACATGCGGCAGTTTTTTCCGACCCCTTATTTCTGAGGAACTGCGGCTTTCACTTGTTCTGCCCCTTTGCGGGAGGGTCTCACCAACCAATGGCCGGGTGCCGGCCACACCCAGGAATGTTCGTGGGACCATGCTTCTGCTGATGCCTAGAGACTGCAGTCAGGTGCAGCCCACCCCAGAAAAAGTTCACGTGATCATGTAGCAGCAGCATTTCAGGGATTATGGAAAATCACAACACACACCTGGCACCAGTCTTCACCCCCAACGACCTTGTTGCAGCACCAGCGAATGTGGTTGTTCTCCCAGGTCCACTGGGGCCTTTGCCTTTGGGGTGTCACACAGCGTCTACCAGGTGCCCATTCCCATGTGGCCCGAAGACCCCCACACTTCACTCTGCAACTGGGGATTTGCCCTTCTCACCAGAGCACCACCAGGTATCGAGCTGCGAGCTGTGGAGTTTCAGACTCTGCACTCCCCCTGTTTATAGAGTCTTAATGGAATTTAACCCCCTCCTTTCTCCTTTTTCCCAGTTTAGTTCAGTCCCTGTGGCTATTTCCACTTTTCCACTTTCTCTCCAGCTGCTTGTGGCGGGGGGTGGGGGGTGCTTTTCCCATATTCTGCCCCCCTCCCATCTCTGTCCTCTCTCAGCATTTTTGCATGCCCTCCGCTTCTTTTTCCTCCAGTTCATCTCTCAGCGCCGCGTACCTGCTGAGTTCTGTGGTTCGGATTGTGCAGATTGTCGTGTTAATCCTCAGATCAGTTTTCTAGGTGTGCAGGATTGTTAAGTGTTGGTCTGGATCTATTTCATGGATGCGAGACACACAAAAAACTTCCATGCTCTTCCGCTATCTGGGCTCCTCCTTAATGTTTATTTTTTAGAGAGAGAGCGCGCGTGAGCAAGCGAGCGTGAGTGGGGAAGGGGCACAGAGAGAAGGAGACACAGAATCTGAAGCAGGCCTCAGGCTCTGAGCTGTCAGCACAGAGCCTAACACACAGCTCAAACCCACAGATTGCAAGATCGCGACCTGAGCCAAAGGTGGACGCTTACCTGACTGAGCCACGCAGGCGCCCCTGTCAGGAAGGTCTCTTTACTTACTAATCTCCTAAATTTCTTCTCATCTCAGTTTGGGGAGGATTCATGTCAGTTGTTTTGGATTTTGAGGCTCAAGGAGGATTTGGTCCACTCATACACGTTTCTATTTATCTTTCTGTCTTGGACTAGGGATATGTGTGAGGTAAACTCTTTGCAAGATATGTGATTATAATACCTGCCCCAAGAATGTCCCATGCTGTGCCAGACTCTTGTTTTATGTAGAAAGAAAACACACATCATTCTAGTTGACACTCTTGATGCCTTGTTTATTTGCTAGACTTCGTGACTATCTGGCTTGGCAGTATTCAGTAGATTAAATGCCCATCATGATAGGACTCATTCTAGGTTTCATTTTAGTGTGAAATATTGGATATGAGAGAATAGTTTTACAAATTATGTAAACTGTGACATGATACAGTAATTGCTAATTATTTCATCTCAACTATTATAAAAACACTACTCATCTTATAGAAGGTATTATATATAATATATAGTAAAATATAGAGCACAGCATCTGACTTCTGCTAAAATATTCAACAAATGATAGCTAACTCAGCCCTGAATCACCAGTTAACATTCAAACTTGCAAATTATTTTCCAGATGTAAAATATATTTTTATAAAATTGTGATTTGAACAAAATTCTAAAACTGATTAAATGCAGTATATTTTTAGCAGCCTAAAATAAATAGACCTTCTTTTTCTTACTTGAGGTAGTATATCCAAGGAAATAAGATATAAACAAACAAGGTCAGGATTACCATACGCACAGTTATTCTCATGAGATTAAAACATAACAAATGTATAGAGCAGATGATGATAAACCGATTTAGCTGTTACTAACAATCTTGGCATACAGTCATAAATTAAGATATTTTAAGGAATGTCTAATAGTTAAAATAATTAAATCAGTATTTCTTTTCTATACTGTTCTCAGCGTGTCACATGTGGAAAACAAAAGTCCAAGGAAGTCCCTGTTGTGGTAAAAGAGAAATAAGAGAAATGAAATTGTTAACAGTGAATACTTGTACAAAATTCTCGTGAATATTAGCTTCACCTACATTTACTGCATGCACTAATTACTTTTTATATGTTTATGTTACAGAAAGAGTGTTTGCTATTAAATTAATATGAAACTTTCATGTGTTCATAAAAACTAATGAAAAAACACTTTTTCTATATTACCCACCTTATTATGTTTATTTTATGCAGTATGATGCATTCCTGAATAGAATTTAACAATTTACAGATAGTTTAACAAGCCATCTGGGCTTCAAAAATTATAAAATTTTTTGGAATATAACATTTTCCATATTTCAATGGAAAATAATATGAACTTTTGGAAATGTATCTAGAGAATCCAACCTGTAATAAAATAGTAAGTAAATAACTGAATGTGGAAAGTTATGTTTAAAAAGGGAGCATTAACACTAGCCTCCTCCAAATTTAGATGTCTAGTTTTCTTCACCCTTCCTTCCTAAAAAATAGGTAACTTTTAAGCTTTTACTTAAATAAAAATAACTTCTAATATTAACAACTCGTTCTACTTATTTTGACAAATATCCATTTGAAAATGACTATTTTATCATAGTTAAAAGTACAGTTTTAATTTATTTAAGTTTTTTTTTTCTTAATGATTTTAAATTTTTTAGTACTCTCTACACACAGTACAGGGCTCGAACTCACAACCCCAAGGTCAAGAATCCCATGCTCTACTGAATAAGTCAGCCAGGCACCCCTATTTATTTAAGTTTTGAAATCAATGTTGAACATATTTTATAGGAACTACTATTTAACAGTGCTGGGAACATGGCAGCTATTCAGAATGATACATGGAGAAATGATACAAGTGATTTTTAAAAGTTTGCAACACATAAGCTGAAATTTTTAAATAAATAATGAAAAATGAGAAAAAGATGATGCTTGGCATTTAAAAATGTATGAAATAAGGAAAGAAACCATTACCACAAAGTTAAAACATCTAGAAAATATCATGCTAAATATTGCACTCTTTGTGAATATGTATGTTCTTATTTGGTAGATGCTAATTTTGTCAAATGGTCTCTAGCAGTTGATGATTCATTTTACAGTAGAATTATAATTTGAACCAGAGCTCCTAGAAGCACAAATAAGGACTGACTTATTTTCAAGTGTCATAAATATTTAACATATATTTGCCACTGGCTTCACAAATTAACATTCATTGGTGATTAAATAAAAATACAAGTAACAAAGAATAAAGGTAGCACTGATACACTTTGTTGAGCTGAGTAGAATAAAATGTAAGTTGTAAAAACCCTGTTAGACTGCAAATTATTAAACTAAAGCAATTATCTTAAAATTCCTCCTAAGAATTGTTCTTATTTTTCTTTTTAACTATAGAATCTTCAGGAAATGTTTTCATTTAAAAAAGGATTTGAACTGCCTAGAACATACTGACATTCTAATTTTTTTTATGTTTATTTTTGAAAGAGAGAGAGAGAGAGAGAGAGAGAGAGAGAGAGAGAGAGAGAGCACGAGTGGCGGGAGGGGCAGAGAGAGATGGAGACACAGAATCTGAAGCAGGCTCCAGGCTCTGAGCTGTCAGCACAGAGCCCAGTGCAGCTGTGACCCACAAACCGTGAGATCATGACCTGAGCCGAAGTGAGATGCTTAACCAACTGAGCCACCTAGGCTCCCCAACATACTGACATTCTAAAAAGTCCTCAAAACTACAGAAATGAGGAAAATAAACAAAATGAAAGAGAACTAAAATAGGAAGAAGAAAGTTAAGGTTAAGACAAAACCTTGAAGGAGTGGACTTATTACAAGATTAATGGATAACATATGTATAAAGCATGCAAATTTCCTTGATAACATTTGAATAAACAAAATTGAGCTTGTTCATAAGGACTTACCTAAAGAGAGTGAAACAGGAAAAATTGTCAGAGTGTTTATATATATTGGTCAGTCTAAAATGTCTCAGTAAAAAAGTAGTTGGATCTCATCTTATATTAACACCATGAAATATTGTTACACCAAAGTTAAAATAATTAAATATATAAGTCAGTGGAGTGTTATATATAAAATTTCTAAGATTGTAGCATGTATCAAGTAATAAAAATTTAAGAATACATGTATTTTAGAAAAAAATTTGAATTTAGAAACAATATACTCTTTTCATTAAGCTTGAGAAATTTATTAGTGTTTTATTATTAATAGTAAGTAGGTTTGACTGAGATTTCAGAACACTTGTATTCCAAAAGAATCTACTTTAGTAACCACCTATATAAATTATAATCCTTCAAATCTAAATGTTTTAAAAATTTTAAAGTAACAAATTAGCAACATTTTCTTATAAGTTTGGGAAAGAATGCCAATTATTAATGTAAAAATGTTAATCTAATTCTTTCTAAACGTTTTAAAAAATTATACTTATTGTTCAGATTTTATCCAAAATAGTTAGTGTTTCATTGTATGTTTACTGACCCTACAGTAAAACTAAGAAACATCCTGTCAGGCAAGACTAAAGGAAGAAAATCAATTAACTCCCTGTAGAATAAAACTGAAATTTTAAAATATTATTTGCTTATACTCAGTCACTGTTATTTTACTCTTTTGTTTTCTTACTTTTGTATTCTAACCCTTTCTTCTCTTTGCAACAGTTACAAAATGCACACACAATCCCATATTTGTAATGGTATACTCATTTGAAAGCCATGGAGGTTCACGAGCTACCAGAGTAGGCTGAAACTTACCAAGGCTACATCCCTCCATTGAGTGAATAACAGTGGATAGCCACTACGTTTTCTGACTAGCAGGGGGGAAAGCTGGAGTCTCACTGGAGAAAGCTAATAGAATCAGGGGTCACTGAAAATCAGAGATAATGGCATGATTTCACTCATATGTGAAATTTAAGAAACAAAATAAGCAAGCAAAGGGAAAAAAAAAAGAAAGAAAAAGAGACAGAAAGGCAAACCAAGAAACAGGCTCTTAACTATAGGGAACAAACTGATGGTTACCAGAGGGAAAGCAGGTGCAGAATGGGTTAAATAGGTGATTGGGATTAAGGGGTGGACTTGTGATGAGCACTGGGTGTGGTATGGAAGTGTTGAATCACTATATTATAACCTGAAACTAATATTACACTGTATGTTAACTAACTGGAATAACAGAGATAATGAGGAAAGCAGTCAGAGAAAAATAACAAAAGACTGAATAATAAATATATAGACATATGAGGCACACCAAAAATAAATAAATAAATAAATTAATTAATTAATTAATAAAATAACATGGCCAAAATAGAAGGAAGAGAGAGAGAAAAGAAACACAATAGCAAGTGATTCAGTTGTCAGAGTTAGACTATAGAATAACTATAGAAAACTTATGAGAAAAATATTCAGTGGTGTGAAGACAGATGACAGTATGAAGAGTTTGATCAGAGAACTGAATCTATTTAAAAAACAAATGCAAATGGTAGACTTAGAAAACTCAGTATGCAAAATTAAGAACTGATTAGTTTGTTGAAAAAGCAGAAGATGTTATTAGTGACTTTGAAGAACAGGTTTATAGGAAATATCAAAACTGAAGAATACAGACACAATCAAACTAAACAAGAGAATAAGTGACATAAGAGAAACAATGAAAAGATCTAAAATATATGGGATTCCAGAAAATGTATTCCCAGAGCCAGAGTATACAAAGAAGGGGTCAGAAAAATATTTGAAAAGATAGTTGTTGAGAATTTCCCAAAGCTGATGAAAGGCACTGACCCACAGAATTGAAGATACTCTGTTGATTTCCAACATGATACATAGGGGAAAATACCATATAAAAAATTAAATATGAAGTTCATACTGACTTTATGAAGTTTAGAAAAAAACTAACCAAATGAGAGACATATGGAAAAAACTCTTAAAGTGTAGAAAAATAATACATTACTCTTAAAAGAGCAACCAAAGAAATTGCCAACTGACTTTTCCAGAGTTTTTTGTAAAATCCATTTTTTGTATTACATTTGAATTTCCTAATAGCTAATTAGAATGCCAAAAACATTTAAATGTCGTTGTATGACAATGCATTTCTTTTTGGCATTAAGCTTATTATAAAACAAGAGATCTACTTTAGTTAAAATGAAAATGTAGGGGCGCCTGGGTGGCGCAGTCGGTTAAGCGTCCGACTTCAGCCAGGTCACGATCTCGCGGTCAGTGAGTTCGAGCCCTGCGTCAGGCTCTGGGCTGATGGCTCGGAACCTGGAGCCTTTTTCCGATTCTGTGTCTCCCTCTCTCTCTGCCCCTCCCCCGTTCATGCTCTGTCTCTCTCTGTCCCAAAAATAAATAAACGTTGAAAAAAATTTTTTTAAATGAAAATGTATTATAAATGTTTGGTGTTCCTAATTTGGTCAGCCCCTCTTTATTTGTCCAGAATATACCATTGCTCAGAAGATAAATTCTTTTAGTATATTCCCTGTTTTCTGTTTTACATATGGTTTTATAATTGAATCTATGTTTCTAGATCTACGTGTATATCCCTAATCATTTAAATAAATATAATTTATAACCATCATTGGCCAGTTAGTATTTTAGTACGTATCATATTCCATAGGAACTGTACGTGCTTCAGCCATAGCATACTGCTTTGTTTAAAAATCCAACCAAAATACATGCATGTGTGCACACAGACATGCCTAGACATACACAGATGACAGAAGCACTGAATCAAGATTTAGAAAAACAAAGTTCTATTTCTCATTCTGCCTCTAAATCTCTGCATGGCATGGGTAGAAAAGGGTCTGATTACTTTTCCCTAGAATTTGTTTCCCTCAAATGTTACAGAGGGAAGAAGGAGTTGGTCTCTGGTGTTTATTTTGTTTTATTTTTCAATTAAGGTGGACTAATTTTAGCAGACTTCACATTCAAAGGCTAAGATATAATTGGAATGCTTTGTGTTAAAGTAGATAATATCAGTAATCAACACATGCATTTCAAGATAAGTTCAGTTTACTTTCTCCTATGTATTGAACTGGAAGAACAAAGGGCAATACATTGTACACTTCACCTCTTAAAATAAATAAAAAAATATGTACAAGGATGAAGAGAGAGTTACTAAAGACTATTCTTAATGCAAATTGCAGTAGATTTAATTCCATCAGGGTTTTAGTTTGACTTTTATCTAAGGTGACATTGAGCTGACCTGAAGATCTCATTGCTGGAGAAAGCTAGGCTAGGAGACAACCCCAAGGTCATTTCTCTCAAGTAAATCTATGTGCTAACATTCTTTTGTGAAGAAGAAGGATGAGCAATCGTGAACTTTTTTGGCATATACTTTCTAGCATTACAATAAGACACTGTGGAAGTAATAATATAAATATAACTTATGCATGTGTTAATAATGATTACCCTTATTCATGCTTTAACTAAGACATTTCCAACATGTTTGTTGATAAATAGGCATATGTATTACAATTTGAAAGTGAGGTTCTAAACTCTTGTATCATTTAAGCCACCTCTGAAATAGTGTTTTCTTTTTTTTTTTTTTTTTTAATTTTTTTTTTCAACGTTTATTTATTTTTGGGACAGAGAGAGACAGAGCATGAACGGGGGAGGGGCAGAGAGAGAGGGAGACACAGAATCGGAAACAGGCTCCAGGCTCTGAGCCATCAGCCCAGAGCCTGACGCGGGGCTCGAACTCACGGACCGTGAGATCGTGACCTGGCTGAAGTCGGACGCTTAACCGACTGCGCCACCCAGGCGCCCCTGAAATAGTGTTTTCTTACACAACTTGTAACCCAGAAAAAATACAGTTCTATCTATCTAGCTATCTATTTAAAATTGTTTATTTAGTATTCAAATTTTACTGCTTAAGGATTGCTTCATAAGTTTGCCGAGTTGACTGTGCTTGTGTGACATTTGGGTGGCTCGAGAAAATACCTCCTGCACCCAAATATGCCCCCCTTCAATCTCCTTCTTCAATGTCTGTCACTCTATAATTAGGGAAAAATGCTAAAGTATTACCACTGAAGGGATAATGCTTTAACGTCAGACTATACAATATAAAATTATCAATATTAAGGTTGGGGAAGCAATGGTTTGTTAAGTCTATAATCATCAACAAAATAACATTTTTCCAGTCCCTAGCCCTAGATGGAGCCTAAGGAATTGTTCTGTCTCTATCTATCTGTATTTATCTCTATCTCTATCTCTATCTCTATCTCTATCTCTATCTCTATCTCTATTTCCATCTTCCCATCTCTATCTCTATTACTTCCTCTCCTCCTCTTTGTATATGCCCTTCTCTTCTTTTTATCTTTCATTTAAAATTTTTTTAATTTCATTCTTTTGTTTTTTATGTTTCTAGGTAACCACCTATTCCATTTCATCAGTTAGTATCAAATGCCTCAATTTCAATACCCAAATAACAATTTAAAGTCACTATCAATTCCTTCTAGACAAAACCTACCAGAGATATGTGTAGTTAAACAAGTGGGTTTAATGATTATTGCAAGTAAAAAAAAAAACACACACCATGGGGTGTCTCAGTGTAAGGGTGTTAGAAAAAAATCTATTACAACTTTGGGGCTTATGCTATAGCAATTTAGGGTGAGTTTAAGGCAGTGGACTTTTGATTTGGATTGGATGCCTTCAGGAAGCATGGGTAATTGGTTCTTAATCACTCTTTTCTAGAACAAAGAAAAACTGGGTAGAAGCAAAACTATGAAAGAAGCAGCAGTCATTTCTATTAGTCAGGATAGCGATATGTTTGGTCATTTTTCTGGCTCAGACATCGTTCATGTTTTGTCTGTTCAGAGAAGTTTACAAAGTGGTCTTGTTTTATTTGAAATCATCATAGTCACAGAGTGACATTATCTGATGTTGCTATTTTGTGAAATTGATTATTTTTGACAGAAGAACACTGTAGTTTAGCTAAGAGTACCAGACTAGCTCCTGGATTTCTGGTGACATTTTACTCACCATCACTGAGCTGTGAATCTCAGGCAGTCCGTTCTTCTAGACAGTCTAGTGGTTAAAAGCATGCACTTTTGAACCACACTGCCAGGTTTGATTGACTACTGAATCTGTCATTTACTATCAACATTGTTAGAATACTTACTTGACTTACCTCTTCTTTATCCACTTCATCTGAAAATCAGACATAATACCTCACAGAGTTACCATGAAGGTTAAATTAGTGCATAAGAAGCGGTTAGAACCATGTTTAGCACACAGTAATGCTGTGAAAATGTCACCTAGTATTTTTTCATTGGTTTTCCACCCCACGTAACTCCTAAAGAAATGCTTACATCATGGTGAAATCCTTTGTTCTTTCGCCATTGTATCTACCCGTTGTTTGTGTACCTGGTCCCAGATGCTTCAAAGCCCTCAAGTTACCCTCCGGAGCCATCTGTTCACTGACCTCTGCCAGTGGCTCTCTTCATTCAGATTTACCACTTGCCTGCCCTCAGCCATCTCCTTAACCCCGGTTCCTCCCTAATTCCTATACTTTTCCTTTTACTGACTAAGCTGTTGATGCACTATATAAGGAACTTAGATTATAGCATTACAACAGCACAGGACTACTCTAAAAGTAAGACATATATATGTGTCTTACATTTCTGGCAGGGAAATTTGGAGGATGTTCATTTTTCTAACAACTTATGTACTTTTCCTTTATTTCCTTTTCCCAGGTAGAGAAGCTTTGTCATTTCCTACTTTGGTGGTATTAGTAAGGTAAGAAGAAGCAACCTTAGGTTAAAAACTCTTACCCCCATCTGTTAAAACCTAAACTGACTGACTTGACATGTAGGGAAGTGGTGTTTAAGAAAAGATGAAGAAAATCTCTGATGAACTTCCTAATGGGGGGAATGGTGTCATGAAATGAGAGACAGAAATATTGGCTGCTTCTCTGAGCACTAGGAATACACAACTCTGTTCTAAAACAGTATCCCAAGCAGGTGGTATGTTCCATTTTGGCAAGGATTCTTGGCTCCCATGCACAATATGGAAGAAGAAGTCCAGTTTTCAGATCTGAAGGGACTGGAACAAAGGACACCTCAGTCATAAGTGCTAGAATTTACACCATTAAAATATAACTCCCATGAGACGAGGCCCTTGACTTGTTGAGTGAGTGCTATAGGCTTGGCAGAAAAACAGTTCCCAGAGCTGCTCTAGTAAAGACCAGATAAATGTTTCCTTAGTCAATAAATTAATGAATGACTGATTAGTTCTCCAGATTTTTGCATAAATTGACTGGAGGTAAGGGAGAGCACTTTAGAATGACAGGATGAATATCCTATCAGGAATTTGATGTGTTTCAAGAAACCAAAGAAATTCAGTATTTCATGGCTACCTTGGAATGTGGGTTGTGTTTAGAAACATGTCCGCTACAGACTTGTGAATATACCTAAGGCCACTCAGATCACCTTCCCAGAACGATAACAGCAAGGTGATGCACATATTAAACCACTCCCTGCTTTTAAGTTCCCCCCAAATAACAATAACAACAGCAGCACTAGTACAATTTCAACTCTCAGCACATTCTCCACAGTTACATTCTTTGTTATAAGTTACGCAGTCATGAACTCTTTCATGAAAATAAAGCCTATTCCTTTTGTTGAAGGTTGTGACAGGTTGACTAATGGCATTTTCCTGATTAGGTCATGCTTTCTCACACCTCTGTGCCTTTGCACATGCTGCTTCTTAGGTTTAAATGCCTTCTCACCATCTGTACCTGGCTAACTTCCAATTCATGGTTCATGGTTTTGCTTAGGCATCCCATACTCCAAGAAGCTTTTCTCAGAAAATGATTTTTAGTGGAAGAGAGAGAGCATGAACGTACTGGTAAATGCCTGAAACCAGGGGTAAAAAAGGAAAAGGAATAGAAAAGGGGGATTAAAAATAAATATTAAAATGTTTTATTCTCAATTTTGCCTGGACCGACCTATATTCATCTTAAAGTAAATCTTTTTTTTAATTGTATAGTATATCTTAATTCATATGTAAATATGTAATTCAGATACCTTCACTGATGCTATATCTAGATGTTAATGTCCAGATCTCATTTTCTTGAGGTTAAATTGTAAAAGATATGCATTTTTAAAGTTTTCATTAATAAGATCTTGAAAATATGAGAGTTACAGAGGAAATTCTATATCTATATCTAGTCAGATTATTACATTAAAAATCAAATCAAAATTTTAATTGAGAATAGCACCCCTGAGAACACAGAATTTTAGCATGCTGTGCCACCACTTTATATTTAGTTCTCTTTATCTCCTGTTAACACTGTTATCTTCTTCTTCAAAACAATCATATTATCGCTAAAATTTAACATTTGATAAGCTTCCTGTGGTTAGTTAGGATTAACTCTGTTCAGCCAATTGACAACACTTTATTATAGACATAGAATGGTTAAAAGTATTTGTAGTATGTTGTCACTGCAAATTAATACATTTATTTACATCAACATCTATTTCTTTATCTAGTTATCCATACCAATGATGATATCTTTATTGCAGTAGGGATTGTTAACCATTATTATAGCAGTATTGCACAGCAAAATTATTGTCTTCTTTGAAAGCATTTGTCAATCCCTACTTTATTATGCAGGCTATTGTTACCTTCAGGGTAAAATTTATTTAAAAGAAGAAATTGGGATTTTCAGTATTAGTGTTGAAATGAAGTTTAAAGTCATCTAATCTTAAAATCCCCAATAGCCAATCAAGAACAACCAGTACATTCTTTAATTACTGTTCTATTTTATAAGAATTAAAAAATTCTGGTTTTAAGTAATGGTCAGGGGTTGGATCAATGGGGCACAAAATATTAGGTAGAAGAAAGAAGACAAGAGAGGGAGCTGTGTATATTTAAAACCTTATTACCGAAATAGAGCTATAATGATCAAATGGTAGAATGTTGTCCCTATTAATTTATCATGACACGGTTTAAACTACAGCTTAGGGAACCAACCAGTATGATACTGCATTTAAGGGAAACACTAATATCTTCCCAAAAAGACACTTTAAAAGAAACCTTTAGAAATACAGCTTGTTTGTCAATTGGGGACCCATGATTAATACTAAATTTATGTAAGGTTAATTATTTATTTATTTCAGATTGCATTTATTTATTTCAGATTGAGAATTGTGTATATTTTACTTAAACTATCTGCATTTGGAACTAAAGTTGTACAGTTTGTTCACACTGCTTCCTGATTATATGCTCCCCGTCAAAGTTTATTAAATACATAACATATTCTATGTTCATTGCAAGACTGTTTGCACTAATAAGAACAAAAGGGAAAAATATATAACGCACTAACTAAAAGTTTAGCAGTAGCTGAACTTGCTAAAAGCAAACAGTCATGGAAACATTTATACAAAATAGAGCTTAGCACTCTATTGTAATTTATTGAGCCTAAGGTTTATAGCCATCAGTCTATACTAATGACAAAAAGTGGCTAGGAATTATAAATTTTAGAAGCTATTTATTTTTTAAATCAGCTTCTTAAATTCAAACAGTATATGAGCAAAAGATTTATATGTGCCCATAGGCTTAATTACGGACACTGTCAGATATTCTATAATGATTTCATGGTAATCTTATTCATGGCTAACTGGAAATTATTTTAATTGTAACCTGGCCTGTTACTACCTAGTTGTTTGGCTTTTTTTTCTTCAACTTTATTATCTGGGAAAAAACACATTTGAATTAATGTGAAATATTGGAAAATATATCAGGGTACAACTGGAGGCCAAGAAATAAATTAGAATGAAATTGCCTATTGACTCTCTTTTTCTGGGAGATAGCACAGGCTAAAAAGGGCACAAAATACTTATGCCTAGGTCAACTCCTAACTCACTTTACTCCCAGAATTATAGTCTTTAAATAAATATATAAAACAGAGGATTAACCAGACTTAACACAGTATTGTATTTCTTTGCATAACTTTTTTCAGTAAACTCTAGGGTTTTCTAGGAAAGTTGTCTGAGAAGAAAATATAGTGGAAAGCTGTAAAATTATATATATATATATATATATATATATATATATGTGTGTGTGTGTGTGTGTGTGTGTGTGTACATATATATGTTTATGTGTATGTGTGTGTATAATGGGATTATTTTATTTTTGCTATGTTTATCATAAGGATGTTTATTCAAGTAGAACACAGAAGTCTTTCCAAATACTCCTTTAGATTGACTGGTAATTGACTCTGGAGGGGAAAATGAGTGGCAAAAACTCTAGAAAGAGGAAGTTTGAATGTCCACAGTATCATTTGATCACCAGTGTTATTTGTAACTTCTGAAATATGATAATCTTCTACAACTTGACAAAATCTGGTTAAAATTAATGAAGTACTAAAGAAGTGCCTGTTTAGCAGCTTAACTAACTTAAAGCAGAAGAACCAAGCCCCAAATCAAGCGCAGATACTCCCCTGCACCTAAGGATGAATATATTTTAGATTCTGAACAGTCATCACACTTTCTATAAGAGTCTGAGGACATGTCGATGAAAGTAGCTAGGGTATGACAGTCGATTTGTTTTTGGTTATCTTTAAGATGTTTTTTCAGATACACATTTTCCAAATTATAATTTTCTACTAGCTTGGATATCATTATATATTTTTAATTTTTTAATGTTTATTTATTTTTGACAGAGAGAGACAGGGTATAAGCATAGGAGGGGCAGAAAGAGAGGGAGACAGAGAATCCAAAGCAGGATCCAGGCTCCCAGCTGTCAGCACAGAGCCTGATGGCAGGACTCGAACTCACAAACCATGAGATCATGACCTGAGTTGAAATCAGAAGCTTAACTGACTAAGCCACCCGGGTGCCCCCCAATCTTTTTAATGTCTATTTATTTTTGAGAGAGGGAGAGAGACTGTGACCAGGGGAGGGACAGAGAGAGAGTGAGACACAGAAGCTGAAACAGGCTCCAAGCTCTGAGCCATCAGTACAGAGCCCAATGCAGGGCTCAAACCTTAAGATCATGACCTTAGCTGAATTCGGACGCTTAACTGACTGAGCCACCCAGGCACCGCATTACATTTTCCAATATATATTATAGATTTCATAAGACCACTTGCAACTTTATATTTATTTTATTATAGATATTCTGTTAACTACATGACAATTACTAAAACATCTATTATAAAATCAAATAGTGAGACAGTCATGTTATTTTAAGGTATGATTTCTAGGTTTGATGGAATTTGGACTATATTAATTGAAGTGTCACCTGAATTCCTGTAATAGATTTCTAAACCTAAAAATTTTTTTCACTTTAAAAAAATTAATGATTATTTACTTTTGAGAGTCAGAGTAAGACAGAGAATGAGCAGGGGAGGGCCAGAGAGGGAAAGAGACAAAGAATCCAAAGCAGGTTCCAGGCTCTGAGCTGTCAGCACAGAGCTTGATGTGGGGCTCGAACCCACAAATGATGATATCATGACCTAAGCCAAAATTGGACACTTAACCGACTGAGCCACCCAGGTGCCCCAAATATTTTTTCACTTTTATGTAAATGTCAGTATTTTGAATTTTTAGTTCCTTATGAGTTTAATTTGGATTCTGTGTGTCAAACAAGCAGCAAAATGCAAATGTGAAGTTAAACTCAAAAGGATGATTAATATTTTAAGGCAATTCCATGTTGTGTTAGCATTCTCTTTTCCCCAACTTTTTTATAAAACTCGTGGAAAGTGCATAAATGAAAAGTAATTAATGAATTGCAGCAGTATCCATATAAAAGTGAATACTATGCTTACTTTTCTACCTTTCATTTTTTCAAGGCAGGTATCAGATTGTGAACCTCACAAATAATTGTGTCTTAGAATAGAGATGATATTTGAAAAGAGAATTTATAATTTTATCCTCTTTTTAACTGGAAAATATTATTAAACATTTTTTAATGTTTATTTAGTTTTGATAGAGAGAGAAGCAGAGCATAAGTGGGGAAGGAGCAGAGGAAGGGAGAGACATAGAATCCTAAGCAGGCTCCAGGCTTTGAGCTGTCAGCACAGAGCCTGTCGTGGGGATCAAACTCATGAATTGCGAGATCATGACTTGAGCTAAAGTTGGACACTTAACCAACTGAGCCACTCAGGCATCCCTGGAAAATATTATTTTCTGAAATATGTGATGAACAAGAGAGAAATATATTTTGAAAATTATTACTTAGTAATAATATTTTAAAAAATTCTGTCAGTGTATTACCCATACTTTCTAATATGAAATAAAATTAACAAATATTAATGTTAGAGGTGAAATTTATTATATCCTACCAAGTTTGAGACATTGTTACATACACCTCATGAGGTAATAATTATTAATTCTGTTTTGTAGTGGAGAAAATGGAAGTAGAGAGACATTATATCATGTGTGTCAGTCTGTAAAGCTCCTTCCTAAGCCCACAGCCAGAAAAGACACTTAGGCAGATTTCTCTTTTTTTTTAACCACTATTTTAACTAGCTTAACTGCTGTCCTTGATTATTCTAAGTCCTGTGGACTTCAGACTTCATTAGCGGTTTGTGGAGATATTTTGGATGTAATATTCTTAAAATAGTCTTTCAGCTAAACTGATAATATCAGATAGGTTTATTATTCATGAAGATTTCATTGAAAATTGATGCCACCATTTACTAGTTTTGTGATGGTGAGCAAGTTACTTAAGAAGTTTGTGGTTCATATGCTTTCCCTGTCAATGTGGATAATAACAATAAAAATAATTATGACAATACCCACTTATATATTTGTTTTGATATTACATTATACAACCCACTAAAGATGTAATTTACACAATTGTTTAAAAAACAATTTTATTATTTTTTAAATATTTTAAATGTTTATTTATTTTGAGAAGGAGAGAGAGAGAACGGGGCAGGGGGGCAGAGAGAGAGGGAGAGAGGGAGAATCCCAAGCAGGCTCTGTACTGTCAGCAGGGAGCCTGATGCGGGGTTCAGTCTCATGAACTATGAAATCAGACCAGAACCAAAATCAAGAGTCAGACACTTAGTCAACTGAGCCACCCAGGCACCATGTGCAATTATTTTTAAAATTAATTTTTAATTTTTATTTTTGAGAGAGAAAGGATACAAGTGAGGGAGGGGCAGAGAGAGAAAGAAAAAGAGAGAGAGAGAGAGAGAGAGAGAGAGAGAGAGAGAGAGAGAGAAGGGGGCTCACCTGAAGCAGGCCTTGAGCTCACCAGATGTGGGACTAGAACTCACTGACTATGAGATCATGACCTGAGCTGATGTCAGACGCTTAACAACTGACCCACCCAGGCTCTCTGCACGATTATTTTTTTAATTTATGTGTTTTCAGTATTGAACAAGTCAGTTATTACATAGTAACTAGTCATATTGTCACTAATATTAGCAATATCCTTAGTATTATTAGGAAATTATTAACACTATGCTGAGTTCTTGAATTAGAGAGATGAATATGGCAGAATCTTGGTGTTGGAAATGATTTTTAAATAACAACAAATAAATGAAGATCAAAAAGAACTCTCATCCATAGCTGGTGGTAATACCAAATAGAATAGCCACTTTCGATGACAGTTTGGAAAATTTTATGCAGCTCATAATAGATCCATAAATCCCTTGCCTAGATGTTTATTCAAATAAATTGAAAACTCATGTTCAGACAAACACCTGCATATGAATGTTTGTAGCAGCTTTATTCAGATATGCTAAAAATTGCAAGCAACCAAGATGTCTGTCAACAGGAAAATGGATAAATAAACTTGTACCTCTGTACAATGGAATATCTATTCAACAATAAAAAGAAAAATATATTAGGGAACAAAAGCAAAAATAAATAGGACTACATCAAACTAAAAAGCTTTTGCACAGCAAAAGAAACCAACAAAAGGAAAGTCAACCTACTAAATGACAGAAGATATTTGCAAATTATATATCCAATAAGGGGTTAATATCATCTATGTATCTATGTATGTATGTATGTATGTATGTATCTATCTATCTATCTATCTATCTATCCATCTTTCTATCTATCATGTATCTATCTATATGCCTATCTTATACAACTCAAAATGCAATCAAAATTCGATTCAACATAGGCAGGGAGCTGAATAGACATTTTCCCAAAGATATACAGATGGCAAACAGAAACATAAAAAGATGTTCAAAATCATGCATCATCAGGGAAATGCAAATAAAAACCACAGTGAGATATCACTTCATACCAATCAAAATGGCTAGTATCAAAAAGACAAGAAATAGCAAGTGTTGGTGAGGGTATGGACCAAAGGGAACCCTGAGCACTGTTAGTGGGATTGTAAATTGGTACAGCTACTGTGGACACATTATGGAGTTTCCTTAAGAAAAAAACAAACAAATAAACAAAACCTAAAAATAAATGTACCATACAAGCCAGCAATTTCACTTCTGGGTTACTTATGCAAGGCAAATGAACTTGAAAAGATTATTAACTTGAACATTAACTTGAAAAGATATATGTACTCCTATGTTTATTGCAGCATTATTTACAATAGCCAAGTTATGGAAGTTACCCAAGTGTCCATCGATAAATGAATGGATAAGGAGGAGGTCGTATAAGTACACAATGTGGTACATATACACAATATTATTCAGCCATATGAAAGAATGGAATCCTGCCAGCTGTGACATGCATGGACCTAGTTGGTATTAAGCTAAGTGAAATACAGACAGAGAAAGACAAATACCATAGGGTTTCACTTATATGTGAAATGTAGAAAACAAAACTAATGAGCAAACAAACAAATGAGAAAAAACAGAACCAAACTCTTAAATAGAAAACAAACCAGTGGTTGCCAGAGGATAGGAGGATGGACAGATGGACACAATAGTTGAAGGAGATTAAGGGGTACAAATTTCCAGTTGTAAAATAAATATTCCAAGGAGGGGATATAGCCAATAACATTGTAATAACATTGTATGGTGACAGATGGTTACTACACTTATTGCGGTAAGCATTGAGTAATAGTAAAAATTGCCAAATTACTATGTTGTACACCTGAAACTAATATAACATTGTATGTCAACCATAATTTAATAATAAAAAAGAAAAATGTATATTGATTAACACAAAAGCATGGCTGAATCTAAATGCATTTTGCTCAGTGCAAGAATCCAGAGTCCAAAAGGCTATTGATTGTAATATTCCATTCATATAACATTCCAGAAGACCAAATAGACAGGAACAGAAAAAATCAGTGGTAGGGGCTGGAGGTATGGAATGTGGTTTGAGAACAAAGGGATACACAAAATGTTTTACGGTGGTAGAAATATTCTATATGATACTAGGGTGCTGGATACATCTTTCTATGTAATTGTCCAAACTAAGGAAATGTATTTTACAAAGCATTAACCTTAATGTATGAAAATTAAAAAAGAGAGAGAAGAAAAGTCAACCACGATGTCAAGAAGTCTAGTGATGGAATACAACATCTAATAAGTGAATCTAACTGTATTACAAATATATAACAACCTTACAGCAGGTAGAGTGAAAATGCAGCAGACCCAATCTGACCTAAGTACTGTTGGAAAACAGTGTTTTGACTGGAAACGTTAAGATTAACAACAAAAAAAGAACTGTGTGGAAACATGATAGTCTAATAAATTTATTTACCACAGAATTATAACTTAACAGTTTTGAAACTACTTTACATGTATCTGAATTTTTTTAAAAATCAGTATTGAATGATAGATAGTGAGAGCCTGGCTTCTTACTATCAGATTTCCAAATAATATTTGTAGATACTCCAACCTTCTGGGAGTGGAACTTAATTTTCTTTCCCTCTTACATGTGGACTGCATTAGTGATTCACTTCTAAAAATAAAGTATGACAAGGGAAAAAATAATAAGTTTACAATGGGGTAATCTGGGATGACAACCTTAACTAAGTGATCAAAGTTAACTTCATCAATCATGTTGGGCAGATATCACATACTTTCGACATGGTGTGATGAGAAGGGTGTTTGACTTAAGTGACTTTCTTCTCCAAAAGCCATAATCCTAGTCCAGTCATGAGAAAGGCACCAAACAAACCCCCAAAATAGAATGTTTTACAGGATATTTTTCCTGCACTCTTTGAAACTGCCAAAGTCATGAAAATCAAACATGGAGAAGCTCACAGAAGAGGAAACTAAGGAGACAAATACAGTCAAGACACAACTTGGCATCCAGGATGGGATGCAGAGAAGAAAAAGGACATTGATAGAAAAACTAATGAAATCCAAATGAGCTCTACTTTACTTTGCTTAATAGAAAACTTAATAGTAATGTGCCAATGATAATTTCTTAGTTTAACAAGTATGCCACAGTTGTGTTAACATTAATGGGAACTAGATGAAGTATATATGAAAACTCGCTGTACTATCTTTGCAATTTTTCTGTACATCTAAGTTTATTCCAAACTAAATATGTATGTATACATATGTGTGTATATATATATATATATATGTATATATCTATGTGTGTATTTTGTACATACATATATACATATATATGTATATATAGCTATATCTATCTATATATCTATATATAACTATATATATATACACATAAACAGTGACCATGAAAATCTACAATAAGTTTTATATACATTAAAGATGGATTGAATAATGCTTATAAATGAAATATTAAATCTCTATTTGACAATTCATTATTTTCTGTTGTAGAGCAGTGCTGAGATTAGGTCCGCACTCTACCATTTTGATCAATATATAACAAACCATTCTGTTGAATTTACAACTACTGACTTGTTAAATTAACACCAGTTGATTTTTGCTTAATCAGGCAATAATACCTATATTAATTCCATATTTTTTCTTACTGAATTATAATTAACATTAGTTCTATATTCGTTTCAGGTTTACAGCATAATGATTCAACAGTTCTATACATTGCTTAGTGCTCATCATGAAAAGTGTACTCTTATGCCCTTTATCTAATTCACCCACCCTATCCCCACCATTGTTCTGGCAAACGCCAGTTTGTTCTCTATACTTAAGAACCTGCTTTTTATTTGTCTCTTTTTTTTCTTTGAATGAAATGTATAATAATATATTGAAGATGCAAAATGTTTCTAAACAAAACATCTAAACATCTTTAAAATTTCAAAATTAAGATGTCCTAGTAAGTTTCTATTTCTAATTGTCAAATTATTTTTCATTTGTGTTTAAAAATGTTTTGCATCTTCAATGTATTACACATTTCATTATCATAACGCAGTTTTTGTAATATATAACAACTTAGAATGAGTGCTTAATAAATGCTGGCTGTATCAATTAACAAAATAAGTTCAGTCTTTTCTCTAATCACAAGAAGATGGGGCACCTGGGTGGCTCAGTCAGTTAAGCATCAGACTTCAGCACAGGTCATGACCTCACCATCTGTGAGTTCAAGCCTCACATCAGGCTATTTGCTGAAAGCTCAGAGCCTGAAGTCTGCTTCAGATTCTGTCTCCCTCTTTCTCTGCTCCTCCCTGACCCACACTGTCTCTGTCTCTCTCTCTCTCTCAAAAATAATAAATAAATAAATAAATAAATAAATAAATAAATAAATAAAATATCGCAAGAAAAAAAGAATTTCAAAGTATATATAACTCCGCATAGAAGTCAGGCATTTTAGAATTTCTTGAATCTCATTTTTATAAAATGTGTTATTATTTTAATATTACACTCTGTAACACATCTTTAAATTCAGTACATGTGAAGAAATATGTCATTTAAATTCAGTGAAAGAAAGGTGCCACAATAGCTTCCCAATTCTCTTTAATCTCTGGAAGCATGCAGATTTTTCCTTTGCTGACTCTCCAAATAATTTTCTTCTTCTTTTATTTTTTTCCCATTCCATTAATACTGGTGGATTTAAAATATTGTTAGTCTATTTAGTTTCATTTATTTTTACATGACATTATTTAGATGAAGTTAGAGTAGCTATATTTCAGACTGAAATATATGTTTTAATTCTTAAAGCATTCGTTAACCACTAAAATATTTATTGCTCGCATTTAGACATCACACCCTAAAATAAAAAACCCTGCCAAATGTTCATGTTGTTTGTATAACTCATGTTGAGATAGATACACTGGAAATATTAGCTGCTATGAAAATCTATTAAATCATGAATGTGGATAATTTGAAACCCTACCTACAAGCTTATCTTGCTTTATAAAAATTTCTCTGCCTAGGACAGAATACAGAGGAAGCTTCACAAATTAGTACACATGTATAATGTTTGTCCCAAATATCAAATTGTATGTAAAATTAAGAAGTCATCACCTAAAGATGATTCGCTGGGAGAAAGTTGGCTTGGTTATAAAAGTAAATGTCTCAGCTGATGGTTTGACTTATCTCTTATATGAATTTGGATAGACTCTATGTGCCACAGATCATTGAATTAAGATACATGATAAGAGGGAAACATTTCATATACAGTGAGCTTAATGGCCCTGGGAAAGAAAAATGTGACTTGGCAGGGATTGACTCCTTTGCTGCTTAGGACTGCTGGGTAAAAGGTTAGCAAAAGTTATTTATCCTCCAGTGAAACTAAAACAACAACAAAAACAATAGGAAACACAGCAATCAAACAAATAAAATAAGCCCACCTTGAACTGAGAAAAATTGTATTTCTGAAGAGCAGAATATTTTACATAGAATCTGATTTAACACGGTAACATCTTTCTAAGAAAAAAAATCACAAACTGGGTAGATGCAAAATACCTTTTAAAGGATCCAGAGAGCTACAACTTGAAGCACCTAAAATGTGAAGAAGAAAATTAAAATAATAAAAACTTTACAACAGACAGAAAAACTTTTTGAGTAATTTGTATTTTCAAATATTATATCCTTTTCAATACTCCCATATAGCTTTTTACAAAGTATACTCCTACTATTCTTGCATCCTGTTTTATTTTTAAATGTACCTATTTCTCATTATATATTCCTAAATCTGTATGTTTAGTGGAAACCTAACATTAGTAATCATTTATCTACTACTGAACATCAAAGGGAGAATGCAGTTTCAGGTAAATTCAGGTAGATTTATATACTTGTAGATATTTATATCAAGAAGTAGATAATATACTTAGACTATTGTTCCTACTTTCTTTGAGTAGGAGATAAGGGCACCTGCTGAGAATTTTTAAGAATATGGAGAGCAGACTGAAAGAGGAAGCATAATAAGATTTCTATTTTACTGATTTTGGTAACCAGGAATATATACAGATGTTAGTCTACTCATTTTTCTACATGGCAGCATGCAGTTACATCTAGACAGACATGCATGCAAAGGGCAGAAGTTTGGGTTCATGTAGAATTCTAGTTTTTCTAGAATGTATATTAAAAGAACAAGAGACTTGAGGGATTTTTAAGCTACTTTTTGGAGAAATCAGACTATAAAGGCAGGTGGGGAAAACTAGATGAGAGTGTATCTCCAAACAAAGAAAATTAAGCATGCAGGTCTCTGTTCAGATCTTCACTTACAACAGAAACCTAGAGAATGTTCACCCTACTGAAATATTATCTTCCTTTCACTACTATGGGTAGTGTCAAAATATACAAAATTTACAAGTATAGGCTGCATATAGAGTAAAGTTTTACCTGGTGAGGACATCAGTAGGAGAGTAAAGCTGGTTGAAAGGGGATTTGAGGGAGATTTACAAAGTCAGTCAAGGAAGACATGCTACAGTTAAGTTTGGTAAGTTATAGACAACAATTTACTACCCTACTGAGTGAAAAACAAACTTTGGAGTTATTCTCTCTACTAAACAGAAGCCATTTTCACTTTTATTGGGAAAAAATATACAAGTAAACATGTAACAGCAGAGAGTCTAGGCTCCTGTCAATGATAGTCAAAAAGCAAAAGAGTGTTTTTCTTAGATAATTAAATAGTCCCTGGGTGGTCCTGTAATACAGTGCTCCAGTGTGATATTGAAAAGACATTTAGTTCATCCTTTTGCCTTATATCCAAGTTTGGATATTTTTCTTAACAAAAGAAATACATGTCTCTTAAAAACCATAGCATCCATCGAGACTAAATTCCTACTAGACGTTTTCTTTTTCTTAACCTGACTTGGAGACTATAGAAAATATGCTTTCACTTGTTTTCTGATCATTTTTACCCATTTATTTTTTTATAGAATTTTCAGTCTCTTCCTGGATATGGAAATTGTAAGAACAAGGGATGGAAAGTCATGGGTTTGTTTCTCTTTTTAGGCTATCATGAGGTAAAGACTATCTAGACCAAGCCCTGAATCCTCACTCACCCCAATCCATATCCATCCTCTTTCTACTTACGAACTTACCAAATTTCAGCAGTGGTTGTCTATCAGTTTAATTCTTCAGTGTTGTAAAATTCTCCCGTGTCTATATCTTCACAGGGATTTATCTGTAATAAATCTCATCACTTGGGGAGTGGAAACCTCACTTCACTCCATATAGTGTGTGAGTGTCCCTATTCATTCACAGGAGAAGGAAAAGCAAAACAAACCAGTTCTGAGCTTACTTTGACTTTCCCAGTATCTGAACCAGTTCTTTGCTGGTTTCTAATCAAGGTTAACAGATCTTTCTGTCACATTATATGGTTAAGAAAAAGTATTTATATTTTCCTCTCCTCTCAAAAATGTTTAATTATGACATCGACTTTGTGTATGTTAATATTTTATCACATAAAAGAGACTCTGGATTTACTGTGGTGATGTTTGAATTTATGTGTAAGCAGCTTGACCACAACCTTAAAAAAATTATTCTGTTATGCTAACAAGATATCTTGAAAAGAGTTCAATGAACTAAAATCTGAAAAAAAAAAAAAATGTGCCATTAAGCCTGGACAGTTGCTGCTTTTCATAACACTCCAACATAGACACACATTTTTAATGAATGTTTGTGAATCCATATTTCTAATTATTCATTAAAATTCATTGTTGCCATGAATATGCTATAGCATGAATTTCCATGAATATAAAATGAATCAAAACACATAATGCTAAATCCGCAGAAATATTTCTCCAATATGATAACAGAGTCCACAATTATAAATACTTTATAAAGTTTCATATTTTTACTGATAGTTGTAATTAAAAATTAATTGTGCATCTTTGCACAGTCTAGCCAGAATGCTAAAATTAATTATTAAGTTAAAAAAATTGAACATGTGTTCTTTTCTGTCAAAATATATTATTTCATGAATAGTTTCTAAGTTAACCACCAGTATTTCAACTATGAAATTTCAAAAAACAAAACAAAACAAAATAAAATGATAAAAAAAAACCCCTCCTACCGAGCTTAGATTTCATGAATCAGAGCGCCTGGGTGGCTTAGTCAGTTAAGCAGCCGACTTCTGCTCAGGTCATGATCTCGCAGTCTGTGAGTTCGAGCCCCTCATGGGGCTCTGTGCTGACAGCTTGGAGCCCGGAGCCTGCTTCAGATTCTGTGTCTCTCTCTCTCTGACCCTCCCCCGTTCATGCTCTGTCTCAGTCTCAAAAATAAATAAAAGTTAAAAAAAATAAAAAAAAAAAAGATATCATGAATCAAAGTCTTCAGTGAGGAGGAAAAATGCATGAGTGAATTTTTTTAAATTCTACAGGTAACTTTTTTATTGACAAATATTATTTAATCTCTTGGCATTTACAGCAATTGGTAATTTTATTTTTTTAAGTTTATTTATTTATTTTGAGAGAGAGTGAACAGGAGTGGGGGAGGTGCAGAGAGAGGGAGAGAGATAATCCCAAGCAGGCTCTGCATTGTCAGCACAGAGCCCTTTCTGGGGCCCAAACTCATGAACTGTGAGATCATGACCTGAACCAAAATCAAGAGTCAGACGCATAACCAACTGAGCCACCCAGATGCCCCAACAATTTGTAATTTTATACTGTAAATTTCTGAGCATTTTTTTTTTTTTTTTTTTTTTTTTTTTTAGCAAATACTTATACTCTCGAAACGGACTAGCTCTTATTCAGGCACTTCTACAAATACACATTCACTGGTCGACAAATACTTATTGAAAAGCCTGCTTTTTTTTAAGACTGATAATTCACTAGTAAACATGACAAACTCTTTCTCACAGAGTTCCCATTCTGATGAGGGAGGAATGATGTATGTAAAAACATACATTTCTTCATATATTAATATGTCAGTGGTTAAAGTCTATATGGGCAAATGAAGCATGGTGAGGGGGCACCGAGTAAAAGAAATTGTCATTCAAGACAAAGTACTCTGGTAGGTTATCTGTGAGAGACTAATATTATTCTGAGATCTAAATAAATTTGAGGAAGAAGGAACATCATGAGCAAAGGGACATGAATAAGAGTGGACTTGGAATACTCACAGACCAACAGAGTGACTAATATTCCTAAAAAGAGACTCACATGTGGTAGGGTGTTATGGGTCAAGTTCAGAGATGGGGTTGAGGGCCAAATTATGAATGGAGTCATAATGCAAAATAAGGCCTTTCAGTTTTGTGCTAGGGAGTAACATAATCTGAATTATAATTTTCAAATACCATTCTGCCTGCTGTGTGGAGAACAGGCTGTGGCCATGGACAGTAATACAAGAAGGGAGACTAGTTAGTCAGTAAGGGCAAACACCCAACCAGGTAGGCTGGTGGTTTAGACTACGGTGATCAAAGTGAAGGCCACAGAGATGATTACATTACATATATATTTTTCGAGAAGCCCCTTTCTTATATCATCAGCTCTCTGTAGACGTAACCCCTTGGCTGATAATGCCATTTGAGGTCACATTTTTATTAAATCTCATCAACAGTATTTGAAATAAAATTTTAAACCTACATTTTTTGAGGTTTAAATTTTATATATACAAAGAAGAAAAGTCATCAAGAATCTTAACACGTAGAGATCACATTATGATGCTAAATCTTAGTGTCATTTTTTTTCTATAGCTATTTATGTATTTTAATTGAAATTACACTATGTGGTTTGGGAATCCGTTCGGACCAACTTAATTTTTCACTCTTTTAGTGTACACATCACATTAAGGCATTTACAAAATAATTCTATTTTCAATTCTCTCTAGAAACGCATTACATATGTATGCCACAATTTACTCAAGTATTCTTTTAACTCTGAGTTTTATAAAAATAATTAGTTAATTAAATAGTTAATTAAAATTTTTTTTAATGTTTACTTATTTTAGAAACAGAAAGACAGAGCACAAGCAGGGGAGGGGCAGAGAGAGCCTGAGACAGAATCTGAAGCAAGCTCCAGGCTCTGAGCTGTCAGCAAAGAGCCTGATGCGGGGCTTGAACCCCATGAGATCATGATTTGAGCTGAAGTCGGACACTTAACCAACTGAGCCTCCCAGGCGCCCCAATAAAGATAGTTAATTAAATGCATAGTATAGTGCACTGGCAGTTTGCTAAATATTGAGATTGCCCAGATTTCTATCCTTAATTCTACCCTCTCTTGATCCATATGTGGTCTTAGAAATCCTCATTTAGTAGTTTAGTTTAACGTGCAAGTGAATATACATTTAACTTCCAAGTCTGTATTCCAGGCTGCAAGACTTCATACCCATGTATGCATAACAGCTTGTGATTGCCTAGAGTGTTTCTGCATGTGAGATGCAGCACCTACTAACACAACACACTGAATACTAAAATTAGCTGTCATTCCTCCAAGATAGAATTCCTCACTAAATTTCCTGCTTTTTAATTTTTTAAAAATTTTTATTTATTTGTATATTGAGAGAGAGAGAGAGAGCTAGTGGGGGAGGGTCGGAGAGAGAGAGAAGGAGGGAGAGAGAGAGAGAATACCAATCAGGTTCCGCACTGGCAGTGTAGAGCCTGATGTGGGGCTCAGGAACCATGAGATCATGACCTGGTCTGAAATCAGGATCCAGAAGCTTAAATGACTGAGCCACCCAGGCCCCCTAAATTTCCTGCTTTGACTGATGACACCATTTACTGAAACCAGAGACCTGCTACGCCTCCCAGGCATTTCTCTTTCACTCCACTTACACAGTCATTTCCATGAGTGACTAGTAAATACCTCTCTAAATCACCCTCCTCCACACACCACCTATGTTGGTACCTTCTTAACCTCAGTTTCATCTTTCACCTGGACTTTTTTTTTATGTGTATTTATTTATTTTGAGAGAGAGAGAGAGAGAAAGAGAGTGTGTATGTGCAAGCTGGGGAAGGACAGAGAGAGAGGAAAAGAGAATCCTAAGCAGGCTCCATGCTTTCAGCACAGAGCCTGACTCTAGACCTGAGCCGAAATCAGGTCATATGACCAAACAACTGAGCCACTCACCTGGACTCTTGATCTAATTTTTAAACTTCTTTTTCTCACCTCTATCATTACTTTTCCATAAAGTTAACATTGTGACTATTTTATTCCCCTACTTTTATTCTTCAATTTTTCCTCATCATCTGTAAAATAATTTTAAATTTTTTCAATTGTCTACATCCAAATTAGACCCAACTCTTCCCTTCCTGGGGCACTATATCCTGCATTCATGCCCAACTAATTTGCAGTTTGCATACATGGCACATTGTTTAAAACTTCCCTCTTCCCAGTAGGCTCTTTTCCTTTCTTCTACTTGACAAATTTCTTTCCACTCACTGAAGCTTCTAGGATCACAATAAAGATAGTGAACTTCACTGATTCATTTACTTTGTCTGGGGCTTTACCTTTTCTGCAGCCAACCCCTTTCCTCGACCTGGCACAGTTAATCACCAACTTCTCTGTGATATTTCTGAATATTATATGGTGTGTAAATACTATATCCATATATAAATGTGTACATACTGCTAGAATATAACTGTATCTCTTTGGACTAGCTTTTTGAGGTAAAGAATCCTGCATTGTTTGCCTTTTTTTTTTTTAAGGCTTATTTATTTTGAGAGAAAGAGCATGAAAGGGGGAGGGAGAGGGAGAGAATCCCAGGCAGGCTTTTTCAACATGGAGCCTGAAAGGGGGGTCGATCCCATGAACTGTGAGATCATGTCCTCAGCCAAAATCAAGAGTTGGGTGTTTAACTGACTGAGCCACCGGGCACCCCATGCATTGTTTGCTTTTGTAAATGTAGTACCCTGCACAATGATTGCCATAAGCAGAGTTCAATATTCTTTGTAATTCAATTCCAACAAAGGATGAATGATAACTACTAAATAAGATGCACATCTATTTAAAGATTTGTCCTTAAGGTATTGAATATTCTTTTATCTCAAACTCTTGTTTGCTCCTGGTCTGGAACATCTACATTTGCCATCGTGTTTTGCATCAACAGTTAATTTCAAAACCTCAAAGCAGTTTTTTAACTAATTTTAGTTAATCCATATCAGTTGGGATCCAGACAGGAAAAGAGATATCATACTAATTATTTTAATTGGAAAATTAATATAAGAAATTAAACAGTAATTGAAAGACAGAAAGGCAGAGAGGGAAAACAGGCATAACAGAAATTATATTTGCAGGAAGTAGCTACTGTCTCTAGGGTTTTGTGAAGAAAGGACAGAGGTTGGGGTTTATTAGAGCCTAGAACCTTAGAGAAGAGCAGCCAGAAGAGAGTTCAGACCTCTGAGGATGAGCATACCCTTACCTGGGGCTGGCATGTCAGGGTCTAAGAATAGGGCTTGTTTGAACCTGGG
Organism: Prionailurus viverrinus; assembly: GCF_022837055.1. Lineage (NCBI taxonomy): Eukaryota > Metazoa > Chordata > Mammalia > Carnivora > Felidae > Prionailurus > Prionailurus viverrinus. The sequence continues at coordinate 45,314,830 of NC_062561.1, read as the reverse complement.
ACTCCAACATTTGTGTTGGGCCACTGCCTCAATGGTCTCTGAAGGTTACCAGGAGGCTGGTCTGGGGAGAGTTGAAAAAATACTGAAAACTAGGCAAATTGCTTGGTGTAGAGTTAACAATCACTGTTAACACTGATAAGAACAGTTTAACAGCAATATCTGGACTGCTATCAATCTACAGTTAACAAGCAAGACTGTGTCATATTCCTGGTCAATTATTTGTCATTCACAGATGCAAAGCCAAGTTCTTTGGAATGTTTTCATTAGGAAGCGATCAATACTATTACCTGAATTTTTTTCTGTGGCCAAAGACATCAAATCAACCTAACTGTTTCACAGAATGCTTTACTAGGCTAAACCAATTATGAATTAAATTATCCCCATGCTGATATTCATCAGCATATTCCTCTATATGTAGACAAATATCTAATAAATTTAAATTGTATTATTTAGATGATTACACTGTTCCCAGTTGGTGTGTCCCCAACGTCTAGTATAACACCAGATATGACGGGGGCCCTCAACATATTTCTGCTAAAAAATTGATGTCATATAGTCTTCCAAATCTTACCCTGAGACACATTGAAAATTTCCATTAACTAGAACACCAGGATACTATACAAAGAGTCAGTGACTTGAGGGTATTAAACTTATTTCCAAAGTTTCTAACTGTCATCTGGAAATGCATTGGTTGTGAGAATCTGCCTTCATAAGACAGAGGCAAATTTTATTTAATGCCTAATCATACAATGTAAATTCAATATATATGATTTAATGTTGATTATAAAGCCTTAGTATTTTTAGGTTCCTATATTTTCATTAACAGAAATGAAAGAATATACTGCAGCCTGATCTGGTTCTTTCAGTCATTCACTGTTTATCTAATTAAAATACATTTTCAAATGTGTTATAAATCACAGTGCTCACTGTGGCCAGACAGAATGCAATGCATTAAAGATCTAAAATACTCTTGAGAGCACTACATTAAATGTAGCAGTGCAAGCAAAAACAGATATTACATATTTCATATTAGCCTTAAAACAATATATTCACATAAAATATTTCAGAATTGCTAATATTTATAAAATCTTCAAAATAAAATTATATAACTTCTTTATCATTATACACTAGACATATTACTGCATTACATATTAAAATCATATTTTTTTGTTCACATCACATCATTCTTATATCTCTATATAAATATCTATCCATCTATCTACCTGACTTGTTAGTATTATAACTGTGATGGTTAATTTTATATGTCAACTTGATTGAGACATGGATGCCCACATTAAACATCATTTCTGAATGTGGTTGTGAAGGTGTTTCTGCATGAAATTTGCATTTCAGTTGATGGACTCGGTAAAGTTGATTGTTCTCCTCAATGTGATTCTACATCCTCCAATTCACTTAGGGCCTGAATAGAATAAAAGGCGGAAGAAGGAGAGGTTCATCCCTATTTTCCTGCCTCACTTATTGAACTGGGACCTCATTTAATCTTCCAGTGTTCTCCATCAGCTCCAATGGTTCACAGGCCTGAATTTCCTGGGACTCCAGGAAATTTTCAGACAGCAGACTGTGGTACTTATCAACCTCCATAATCACATGAGTCAATTCCTTATAACAATGCTTCATCCATATATATATATATATTATATTGGTTTATTTCTCTGGAAAACCCTGATGAATACCATAACCAGCCAAGAACTAATGTATTGTATACATGGTGTAATACATAGTGACCATGAAGAGAAATAAGGCCATCTTTGTCCTCAAGGATAAAGTCTTTTATTTTTTTTCTTTTTTTAAGTAACTGACATTTCAATTTTTTGCAGCAGGTTTTAAATTATTTGGAATGGTAGTAGTGTCAATAATAATAAATATTTGAAGCAATAAAAATAATAATACTTTGAATTTTCATAAGACTGTACATTTTTTTAAATGTTTGTTTGTTTATTTATATATTTATTTATTTGAGAGAGAGAGAGTGCTAGCAGTGGAGGGGCAGAGAAAGAGGAGGAGAGAGAGAGAGAGCGAGAGCGAGAATCCCAAGCAGGCTGAGCTGTCAGCACAGAGCCTGATGCAGGGCTTGAACTCATGAACGGTGAGATCATGACTTGATCCGAAATCATAGTTGGATGCTTAACTGAGTGAGCCACCCAGGTGCTGAAGGCTGTACATTTTTTAAATGCTTTTGCATACATTTCCCTATTTCTTATTTTGAACCATTGCTTAATATAAGATGTAGAAAGTTTGCATATTTTCCCCTTTTACATATAACAAAAATGAAGTTAGGGATAGTTCATCAATAATATTACTCATATAGTTTAATAATTTTATATATAATTAAACTTAAAAGTTATGTTTTAATTTTTTTCCACAATTAAATTGCATTATTTTGCCCATACTATAAAAAAGCTGTAGCTTTCTGGAATTTGAAATAAGAGTGTGGTTTTCTGTTTGCCCATGAGAAGTAAATTGAGGTTTTGAAGCATAAAAGCCAATGTGAAACTTCGTTTATTTTTCTACATCCCTTCAAGGATCTAATGTGTTTCTTTTTGCGATTCACTATTCCCAAAGCAGAAGGTATTTCTTTCTCGTGTCTGCTCCAGCCGCAAAATTCTTCATTCTGCTGTAGAAAATGTAACCCACATAAACACTTCCCAGATTTTCCCAGACATATGTGGAACTTATTTTATTTGGACATTAAAAGAGTAGAGACTCTGAAATGTTTAAGAATGTGAAGATACCAAAGTTATCTTTGTCTATGTCTATATAAATCATTAATATATGTTCAGAATTCAGGATGGCATTTGAGATCCCAGTTCCCTTATGTGGGTCTGCCTATTGAAGTATAAATGGCAAAAGAGTAAAAATAAATGGATTTATTGATCTAGGCAAGCTCTGAATGTAGGTATCTTCTAGTAAGCTCAGATGATGCTAAGGCCTAACACCTGTAAAGAATGACTAAAATTAAAGCCTCTACTTCCTCTATTTACACCCACAGCTTCAACCTAAGTGTACAAGGAAATGCCAATTCCAAGTATGCCAAAAAGAGCAACAGAAAAGGCATGAAAGATAGGTAGTTTTGGGCCAAAGGAAATTAGACATACAGTGTATTTGTAAATAAGGCCGCAGCTAATTCTGCAAGGTGCTATGAAGCTGGGATGGCCCTTCATAATTACCCCAAATTAAGGCAAGAAGATAAGGCCTTCATATTTTCATATCAGCCAGTTGTTGGGGCTCAGGACATGCAACCCAAAAATATGGTACCTTGGTATATAGAATATTTTAAGCTGAATGAGTTTGAGAAAACAGAAAAAAGCAGGAAGACCACTTTGATGTCCCTCCACACTTGCGCTCCTTCTCTGAAAGCAGGAGAGAAATCACCAATGTGAAAAGTACCTTCCTGATACCTAGTGAAAGGAAGATATTCTTATCTCTACAGACAAGGGATTTGGGGCAGAGTAATTTGTACAAGCAAACTTTGTTAAACTAACCATACCTTCTCAGTTACTTCCTCACCCTTTATTACCACTAGTGCAACCCCCCAACCCCCCCAGCCCCGTCTTGTCAATGCTTCACAAATTGATTCTTTCTTTGTCCAAAATGTATAAAACCTTCATGCTCTGATCACTTCTTCAGGTTTTCATTCTTTTGTAAAGACTCCCATGATGTAAAAATTCCATTAAATCTGTATGCTCTTTTCTTATTGATCTATTTCCTTGTGATGTTCAAACCCAGCCAGGGACCCTCAGGGGGCTGAGGAAAACTTTTTTGTTCTCCTCTACAGTTAATGACAATGGGCAGACCTCTGGAAGAAGGTGTAACCTTGGGGAGACATATCCCTCTGGCCAGGGACAAGGCCCAGTGAGAGGCACGGATGTGAATATTTAGCTGCTGATATTTTTAGCAGCAAATGAAATTGATGTGTTGGCCCTGAAGGGGACATCCAGGCAGATCATCACATTATTCATGATGATAACCTCTCAAAGGTTAAATGTTTCCCATTAATATTAACTTTATTTATAGACATGTTATTCTCCTGTCACTATTACTAATACAAATATTCCTTCCATTGTATTTCCTAAAAGATGTTTTAGTGCAGGAAAACTGTTGACTTTTACCTAATAATTATGTAACTTCCCACTTTACTAAATTACTTTTTAAAAATTTTATCATCTTAGTTTCCACAAGTATATACGTCTAAGCCAACCCTTACTTAAAATGGCAATTTGTTTCTGGAAAAGCAAACCTAGGTCAATTTTCATCATTAGAACATTAACTATAAGTGACATTATTGGTTTACAATTTCCTCAGTAGTTAACAAAAAAAATCATGTGATAGGTTATGTAATTGAAACTCTTATGCAAAAAGAATACAAAAGAACGGACAAAATAAATCAATATTAGCAAAGCAAACGATGCATGAAATTGCAGCTACTCTCCACTGACAAAGCTAGAGTAGTCTGAAAGAAGACCTTAATGCCATGGTGTCAACTACTCACCTGAGAAGATAACTGCCTGGCCGCTCCCCTCTCTGTGCTCAGCTGCTCCCAAGCCATGGGAAAGCCACATGAGCTCAATCTTGCAAGGACATGCCACCCAGTAGGAAAAGAAAACATGGAAAGTTATCCCCTATAATGCCAAATTCTTGTAAGTCAAATGGGCATATTTCAGATTATATCTTTTGTGATAATATTTTTTGTTCTTCCTAATTTTTATAACAGTATAGAGTCAGAAAATCGGCTGACACTTCCACAATGTTAAATGATAAGAATAGTCATCACCTTGTCTTGTTCTTTATGCCAATGAGAGGCTTATGTACTTTACCATTAATTATGAGGACAGATTTTTCTCTCTCACACTTTTATATATTCTCTATGCACGAATATAAAGATGAAATAGAAAATAATATATACACATGTATATACAGGTATAGAAAAATTTTATTAGAGCATCCAATTCCTCAGTGTATTCCAAACTAACTGATGTATATTCCAAACTAAATGATGTATTTAGAGTTTTGTTTTGTTTTTTGCTTTTTTTCTTTCTCTGCTGGTGACTACAGGCACCTTTATTTATTGTATTATTTCTTTTTCTTATCTAGTTGCTTTTCCTCATAATTTTTCTCAAGAAACTATGGGGTACATCGAATTCATTCAGGTTTGCACATTTGAACACATCTTCTGTTACTTTTCACCTTGGATGGGATTTTAACTGCAAATAAAATCTGTGTGATTTTTCTTTTCCTCAGATTTAGGAAATTTGCTCCACTATGTTCTATCATTGACTGCTGCCCTGGAGAAATCTAAATCTAGCCTGATGTTTTCCTTTTTAGGTTTTTCCCTGTGTGTGTGTGTATTTTCTGGCCTGGATACTCAGAGAATTCTTTATTGATGATTTCTAGAAAATTTTTTCAAACTATGTTTGTATTAATCTGCTGGAATCATGTTTCCCAGGGGTCAGATTCTCTTCTTTCAATCTATATATTTAACATCTCTCTCTCTCTCTCTCTCTCTCTCTCTCTCTCTCTCTCTATATATATATATATATATATATATAAAGTTTAATTGGTTCTTTTCTCTTCTTCAAGATAATAATTATTCCAATGCAGAATCAATTTCTCCCTTCATATTTATTGCTCACTTTATGATTTTCACTTCTCTTTCTTTTTTACCTCACTTTTCTTTTCTGCTCTTCACTGCCACTGCAACATATTTCTGATTGGATTGTCCATGGAGTACTTTCCTTATTTATCTTTCCATTACAATATCACCCTCATTTCCAGATTTCTTTCTTTCTTTCTTTTTCTTTCTTTCTTTCTTTCTTTCTTTCTTTCTTTCTTTCTCATTCATTTCTTAAGCTCTGCAAGCTCAAAACTGATCTCTTGCTGGTTTTATATAATCTCTTCCTTGAACAGATCTTCTCTGAGGCCTTTAAATACTCAGGCCATATTGCATTAAGTTCTTAGATTTCATGAGCAATAGTTTTACATCAAAGTTTCCACATTTTTAACAATGTCGTCTTACTGGTTTGGGTTATTTCTGTGAAAATCATTATCACAATCCTTTTTTTTTCTTTTAGCTGTGCAGGGCTTTTATACAGTTTCCAAAATAGTTCTTTTTTTTTTTTTTTCTTCATTGCTACACATAATTGAATGGGAAGAGCTCATCCTGGACTATTTTCCAGAAATACAGTGATGGGGTAAAGCCAGAAGATTGATAAAGGGCTCAAGGCACCTAGAGTAGAAGTTGGTATTTTATTCTACTGTCTATTATATATTTCTCCTTGGCAATTTTACTTTTAGGTATTACTTTGTGCAGGCTACCAGGTAATAACCCTGAATCACCAGATACATTCCACAGCATATCATGGAAAACTTTGAGTATATGTAGCATTTAATCTTTAGTTTATCCTTAGGTGACAAAGCACCCGCAGATGTCTTCCCACTTACATTATTCCTCTGTCTTGGGTTGCATTTAGACTATTTTGTGCAAAGATGGCAGATCTGAAACTTTTCTTTTTTTATCCTCAATTCCCTCCTTCTTTCCTCTCTGGGATATCAAACCAAGAAGGCAGATTTAATTTCACATTCAGACCACACATACCAATTTGATTGTTCCAAACACAGCATTATTTCTTTTTCCCCTCATGAAGTCCCATCTGGTTGGTGGAACTCTGTGCTTTGCCTGCCAAAGCAAAAAGAGAAGAAGAAAAAGAGACAGAACCTTATTTGAAATTATATATAGAATATCAATATAAAACTGAATATCTTCCAGAGAAGTTAATCTTGAGAAAACTAAAAATTCAACTGGAGTTAGAAGGGGGAAAGGGTAATAGCCATTGAGAAAGAGGCGATGGAATTGTGTTTTGTTTTATTTTTTATTTATTATCCTATTTTCAGATTTGGAACCAAAATTCTTCCAGCTTACAATTTTAGTAAATAAACTGAACTAAGTACTATAAGCATCCATATTGAGCACATTCTTACTGGGTTATTAAAAATAAGACAACATCGGAAGGGAATATGCACCCTAACAGGCAAAGCATATGAAAAAAGGATCATGATTTCTCTTGATTGGCAAAATGCTTGATAAAACAGTGGTGGACAGTAAGGGAAAAAGAAAGATGTTAAAAGAAATGTTTCAAAGAGGCTTTACTAACAAACATTTTTTGTTTGTTTGTTTGAAATTTACATGAACTTTAACCTAAGAGGTTCACATTATATGCAGGTACATATTCTAGAAAATATCCCCAATTGAATCTGTACAAGTTGAGGAAATCTGTGGGACGGCTCTTGGTTTTAATAAATTTTTGATCACCTGCTCTCGTTTTGACCTAGTTATCGAAAAATTATAAAAAGCAAGCATTGCACATTTCTATTTTCCAAGTCCATTTGAAATTATTGTTAGTTAATTCTGAGATTTTATAATTTTCCATAAATTGATTAAGTCTATCAGTGGTGGGGAAGGAGGGCAGGGGCAGAGCACAAAGGAAACTTTGAGACTAAACTATATTACCAACAATGTAAATATGATAAGGATGAGTCTTTTGGGGTGAACCCATAAAAAGTGGAAGAAAATTCCATCCAACATGTCAGAAAATTTTATAAAGAGTGATGAAAAACTATTAAGATCCTGGATTTAGGTAGATTATGAGGTCAAAATCCATTCTCTACCACCTTCTAGCAGTGAGACCAGCAAGGTACTTACATGTTCTTCGTCTTAATTTCGTCATCTGTAAATAGTTGATAATTCAAGTGTATGACTCTTAAAAGAAAATTCTTGAAATTATTTTGAATAATGACTGGTACATTATTACTATTTACATGTCTGTCATTCTTCATAATGTTATTACAATTATTTTTTTTTAATTTTTTAATGTTTATTTATTTTTGAGAGAGAGAGAAAGAGCATGGGTGGGGGAGTGGCAGGGAGAGAGGGAGACACAGAATCTGAAGCAGGCTCCAGGCTCTGAGCTGTTAGCACAGAGCACAACGCGGAGCTCGCCTCCATCAACCACAAGACATGACCTGAAGTCAGACTCTTAACCAATTGAGTCACCCAGCCGCTCCTGTTATTACAGTTATTAATCATAGTGTAATTGTACTTTAAGAAAGAAAATAATAAAGGAAGGGGAAACAAGGAAAAATAACAGGAAGTTTAGAAGAATGTGGTATCAGAGAGTTATGAAGAAAGTGCCATACAAAAATTCAATTAAGCATGTGTTCAACATCAACTTGCTAAGATTCAAAATATCGGGCTCAGAATTACAAGGTAGGAATTTGGGAGAGAAGTTGAATGTTGTTACTGGAAGACTAATCAGGGAAGAACCTAGGGTCCCATATCTAAGAAAAATGGAGTGTTTTTTGAGCTAGTAATTCATAGACTTATGCATGGGAAACAGTATTTGAAACTCAGTTCATCAAAAAGGGGCTTAAGTCATAGCACGTATACAAAAATTCCTGGGACAAAGCATTAGTAGAGATTAAAAGAGAGTCTTATTTGAGGTTGTGAGACTTAACATTTTGCCTAAAACTTCCGAAATACGTACATCTAATTGGATATAAGGCACAGGATTTGTAAACAAATTCCTTAAATGTGCATTAATCTGTCTGACCCAGCAGATCTACCCTTCTCCAATATTCAGCAGGAATTTAACCTGCAGCAACACCTCCCTGGTTCTTTGGCTTCTGGTTGGAATCCACAAAAGGGGAGCAACAGAAGGACATTGGAATACAGTATCAAGTGTGGTCAGATTATTTATTACTTTACATCTCTTCCTGTGACAGTGGCCCAGGATGCCTGCTTTCCTTGGGAGGCTTTGGTCAGTTTCCTTTCAAGTCCTTCAGTCCTAGGCGTTACTACAGAACTCCACTGTTACTGACTTTGGGGTGCTGCCTCCCAGTTTTCCTACACACACACTTCTTTTCATTTTGTAATTAGTTTCTTCTTGTAACTTTCCTCAGCTTCAATCTCAGTGTTCCATCTCATTCCTGATAAGACTGTGAGAGATTCAAAGCCTTCTTCATATCTCAGCCTGGATACATATTTATCAGAGGTTATATTAATAAATAATGAAAATTAAGCTCAGTATCTTTCTTTTCTTCCTTTTCCCCTTCCTCCCTTACTCTCTCTTTCTTTAATACTTTTTTCCTTCCTCTCTTTTTTCACCATTATCCCTCTTTCTCCCTCCTCCATTCCTTCCTTCCTGCTTTCCTCTGTCCCTCTCTTCCTTCTTTTATTTTCACTCAGAAACACACATGGAGCAATGACTGGATGCTAGATGTTGTTCCAAGGGATGGCATGAAGGTAGTAACTAAATGAAAGACCATCCTGCTGCCATGGATTTTATATTTTAGGGGAGAAAAACAGAAAACATCCACATTATTATTTAGTACTTTAGACAACGGTATCTACTTTGGAGAAAAATCAAGTAGGATAACAGGCTACTTTGGGGGGGGGGGTGCCTGGTGGCTTGTGCTATTCCACAAAGTAGTCAGAAAAAGCAACCCTGAAAGAGTCACATTTAAGTATAGAATGAATGGTGTCGAACTAAGTGAGGAGCTTAGAAGGGATGCATATTCCTGGTAGAAGAGGACACCAGGCAAAGGCAAGAGAGAAATCCCTGACTCTAGGTCAAAAGAATACATGCTTCTCTTTTCTGTCTTCATGTATAACCAAACTAGATAAACTTTATACTAATCTGATGAAATGCAGAAATCATAATTTTTTTCCAGGAACCAAGTAATAAGACAAGAATATTCAGTAAAATGTTTGCTGTTTTATTATCTAGAATATTTATTTTCTTTTTTTAACTGTTTATTTATTTATTTATTTTGAGGTGGGGAGGGGCAGAGAGAGAGAGAGGGAGACAGAGAATCCCAAGCAGGCTCCGCAGCATGAGCATGGAACCTGATGGGGGACTCAAACTCATGAACTGTGATTTCACGACCTGAGCCAAAAGCAAGACTGGGATGCTTAACCAGCTGAGCCACCCAGGTGCCCCTAGAATATTTATTTTCTAACTGTATTGATCCACCTAACACTACATGGAAATACCTCATATGACAATGAGGATTTATTTTGTAGTTTAAACTTATGTGGACATGTTTCAGCTTAAAGTTTTCAACTTTGAAATATTTACATTCTTTCCTAATTATAAGAAAAAAATCAATTTTAACATCATTAAAAATCAACATGAGTAGGTTTAAAAGCATTTTCTAATTTAAGGATTTGTATTTGGAAATTTCAATGGCATAGGTATCTTTACATATTATGATATTTTGAAATAGTCTTTCTCTAAATTATGCCAGTCCACTAGAAATTTGAGAGTATTCAAATAAATGTAGTCATTTATTCAGTTTAATTAATTTAGATTGATATATTTTATATAAATATATATAAAATTATGTAAGTCTAGTTCAGCTTTCTAGAATTCAGTTAGATTAGTTGCCTTAGGCATCTCTACCAAAACATTTTCTTCACACTCTTTGAAAAAATTTCCTAACTTTAGACTTATGTGATACCTGTCAACTTAGAAAATAAACATGTAAAATTATATTTCCATATTGAAAATGTAATTATGACAATTTTTTAACATTAGAATTGCAATTTTTAACATGAAGAAATTCATCCAAATTAATTACCATCACAAGAGATGTGCTAAATTAAGACTAAATTATCTTCAGATCCAGATGAAGTCAAATTGATATACAAAATCACACTTTGAATTCCTCTGAGAGCATCTTTAATGGTGTGGGCTAGTTCCCACATATTTTTAAACATGCCGTACTTAGAGGATAATTCCCTTTAAAGTAATTTATTCTACAACTTTTTTTTTTTTTTTTTTTTTGAGAAAGAGAGAGTGAGGTGGGAGGGATATGGGGAGAGGGAGAAAGAGAGAATCTTAGGCCTTCCACATCCAGCATGGAGCCCAATGCAGGACTCAAGTCTTAAGACCCAGACATCATGACCTCAGCCTAAACCAAGAGGTGGTGGCTTAACCTATTCAGCCAACCAGGCATCTATATATTCTACAACTTTAAGGACATTTGCTGAAAATATTTATTTCTAAATATTTTACAATTTCTCAATTGACACTTCAAAGTTTTAATAAAAGACGATTTTCATTAAGAATCATCACTATTAATAGTATCAGTCAACTTTTGTTGCAATTCTTTTGTTAAATTACAATATTTTATTATTTTAAGGGAAACTAATGATTCAAAAAGTTAAGAATAAGGGAATGTGAAAGGGATTCTTAATCATACTATTTGTAATTGTAGAATGTTTTTTTAAGTTTACTTATTTTGAGAGAGAGTCAGAGTCAGAGTGGCAGAGAGAGAGGGAGACAGAGAATCCCAAATAGGCTCTGCACTATCAGCACAGAGCCCAGTGAGGGCCTCAAACCCACAAACCTGAGCCAAAACCAACAGTTGGATGCTCAATGGGCTGAGACACCCAGGCATCCCTGTAGAATGTTTTTGAAGTCCTAGTTATTAAAGGTAGGGAATTTTTATTTTTATACATAACAAATATTACAAAATGACTAATAAAGAAATGCTACATTGGGTATGCTTTCTAAGGTATTTAAGGTATTTTTTGTTTATTTTCAGAGAGAGAGAGGGAGAGAGAGAGAGGGAGAGAGAGAGAGAGAGAGAGAGAGAGAAAATCCCAAGCAGTCTCCATACCATCAGTGCAATCAATGCAGAGCCAGATGCAGGGCTCGAACCCACGAAATGTGAAATCATGACCTGAGCTGAGATCAAGAGTGGGACGCTTAACTGATTGAGCCACTCAGGCACACCCCCACTTTTTTTTTTTTTTTGGTATTTTGATAAGGCCACTAGTACAGCACTGCTCAAGTCTAATAAAGAATAAATTTGAACAATATATCTTAACTAACAAGACAAGCATAGGGAAATGGTAGCATTGGTTATTTTTGCATTCTTTCTTTTTCCTGGGACTCAAATTGAGATAAATGACTGTGGGGCCATGTATCCCCCAGTGGACCATTTGCTTTTTTCTGCCAGTCTCTGACTGCACACACCTCACAAACCACAAGCCCCATCCATGTTAGCCTAGCATTGCATAATAATTTTAAAGTAATGCTCACTCGGAAGAGGCAGAAATCCATAATTTTTAAACATAAATTTCTAATTTAATAATATGTAAATTATTACAAAGTTACAAAAGAAGCCTATGCTCTCCCAGCCTAGTTGTAAACATATTCCATATTATTACAAGCATTTTATTTTTCAATGTTTTCTATATGTACTTACATTAAGGATATGAATTATTGTGGTATTGTGATCCTGCCTGTCTAAATGATGTTTTCTTAACATTGACCTTGGTGTCCTAACATCTTTCACTAAAGAAATGTCAACTACGTTGGCATTGTGAAAGTACTTTTTTGTTGTTGTTGTTTTGGTGGTGGTAGTTGTCATTGTTATATGTGTATGCTTTTATTTTGTTTTTACCACATGAGATTTCATGTATTTAACAATGTAATGGAAAATAATTTAAAAATCCTTTTATTTCTAACTTTATTGAGATATACTCCTTTTTCCTCTTTCTTTCTACTTTTTATTAATGTTCCTCAGAACAGTTTTTAGTTTTAGTTTTTATCTTTTTTAGTTTTAGTTTTTTTTCTCTTTTAATATTTTCTGGAAGATATCCTAATATTTCTAAATGATTGAGATTTCTATTTCTTTTTTAAGCTTTTATTTTAATTCCAGTTAGTTAATGTACAGTGTTATATTAGTTTGAGGTGTACAATATAGAGATTAAACAGTTCCATATATTACCTGGTACTCATCATGGCAAGTGCTCTCCTTAATCCCCATTACTTATTTAACCCATCCTGCACGCCCTTCCCCTCTGGTAACCATCAGTTTGTTCTCTATAGTTTAGAGTCTGTTTCTTAGGTGTCTCTTTCTGTCTCTCTTTTTTTCCTTTTGCTCATTCAGTTTGTTTCTTAGATTCCACGTATGCATAAAATCATATCTTATTTTTCACAGACTTTCACTTAGCATTATACTGTATAGCTCCCCGTATGTCCTCACAAATGGCAGGATTTCATGCTTTTTTATGCTTGAATAATATGCCATTGTATAAAGATACCACATCTTCTTTAGCCAATCATCAGTTGATAGACACTTGGTGTGCTTCCATATCTCGGCTATTGTAAATAATGCTGCTCTAAACATAGGGGCCCATGTATCCCTTTGAATTAGTGTTTTTGTATTCTTTGGGTAAATACCCAGTGATACAATTACTCTATTTTTAACTGTTATGGAATTTCCATACTGTTTTTCACAGTGACTATATCAGTTTGCATTTCCACCAACAGTTCAAAAAGGTTCCTTTTTCCCCACATCCTCACCAACAATTGATTCTGGTGTTGATTTTAGCCATTCTGACAGGTGTAAGGTAATATTTCATTGCCGTTTGATATCATTTCACTGATGATAGTGATGTTGAGCATCTTTTCATGAGTCTGTTGGCCATCTGGTTGTCTTCTTTGGAGAAATCTATGTTCATGTCTTCTGCCCATTTTTTAATTAAACTATTTACTTTTTGGATGTTGAGTTTTCTAAGTTCTTTATATATTTTGGATACTCACCCTTTAGCAGATATGCCATTTGCAAATATCTTCTCCCATTCCATATGTTGCCTTTTAGTTGTTTTTTTTTCTTTTTAATGTTTATTTATTTTTGAGAGAGATGGAGACAGAATGCGAGTGGGTTAGGGGAAGAGAGAGAGGGACACACAGAATCTGAAGCAGGGTACAGGCTCCAAGCTGTCAGCACCAGATCCCGACACGGGGCTTGAACTCACGAGCTGTGAGATCATGACCTGAGCCAAAGTCGGACATTTCAACTGACTGAGCCACCCAGGTGCCCCTAGTTTTTTTTTTTTTTTAATTGTTTTGTTCACCGTGCAGAAACTTTTTATTTTGATGTATCCCCAATAGTTTATTCTTATATTTTTCCCTTGCTTCATGGGACTTTTCTGGAAAAAAGTTGCTAAAGCCCATGTCAGAAAGGTACTGACTGTGTTCTCTTCAAGGATTTTTTTTTTCTACTCAAGGATTTTTATGGTTTCAGATCTCACATTTAGATCTTGAATCCATTTTGAATTTATTTTTGTGATGGTGTAAGAAAGTGGTCCAGTTTCATTCTTCTGCATGTTGCTGTCTAGTTTTCTCAACACCATTTGTTGAAGAGACTATTTTTTCCCATTGAATATTCTTTCCCATTTTGTTAAAGATTAATTGATCATATGCTTGTGGGTTTACTTACTAGTTTTCAGTTCTGCTGTATTGATCTATGTGTCTGTTTTTGTGCCAGTTCCATACTGTTTTGATTCCTACAGGCTTGTAATATAACTTGAAGTCCAGAATTGTGATATCTCCAGCTTTGCCTTTTTTTTTTTTTTTTTCCCAAGATCACTTTGGCTATTCTGGGTCTTTTGTTGTTCTATAAAAAATTTTAGTATTGTTTATTCGAGTTCTGTGAGAAATGCTATTGTTATTTTGGTAGGGATTGCATTAAATGTGTACGATGCTTTGGGTCATATAAGCATTTTAATAATATTTGTTCTTCCAGTCCATGATAATGGAATGTCTTTCCATTTTTTTGTGTCATTTCATTTTTTCACCACTCTTTTATAGTTTTTAGAATACTAGTCTTTTATCTCTCTGGTTAGGTTTCTTCCTGGGTATTTTATTATTTTTGGTACAATTGTAAATGGGATTTTTTTTCTTAATTTCTGTTTCTGCTGCTTCATTATTGGGTTATAGAAATGTAACAAATTACTATGCACTGATTTTTGTATCATGCAACTTTGCTGAATTTGTTTGTCAATTCTAGTAGCTTTTTGATGGAGTCTTTTGGGTTTTCTATATATAGTATGTCATCTGCAAATAGTGAAAATTTTGCTGCTTCTTTTACCATTTTGGATGCCTTTTATTTCTTTTTGTTGTTTGATTGCTATAGCTAGCACTTCTAGTACTGTTATATAAAAATGGTGAGAGTAAGCATCCTTTTCTTGTTCCTGACTTTAGGGGAAAGGCTCTCAATTTCCCCTATTAAGGATGATATTAGCTGTAGATTTTTAATATATGGCCTTTATTATGTTGAGCTATGTACTCTCTAATCCTACTTTATTGAGGATTTTTATCATGAATGGGTGTTGTACTTTGTCAAATTTTTTTTTCTGTGTCTATTGAAATGATCATATGTTTCTTATTCTTTTTCTTATTAATATGATGTATTATTTTGATGGATTTGTGAATATTGAACCTCCCTGGCAACCTAGGAATAAATCCCACCTGATAGTGGTGAATGATTTTTTTTTAATGTATTGATGGATTCGGTTTGCTAGTATTTTGTTGAGGATTTTTGCATCAGTGTTCATCAGAGATATTGGCCTGTTATTCTCTTTTCTTGCGGTGTCTTTATCTGGTTTTGGTATGAAGGTAATACTGGCCTCATAGAACGAAATTGGAAAATTTCCCTACTTTTCTATTTTTTGGAATAGTTTGAGAAGAATAAGTATTAACTCTTCTTTAAATGATTGGTAAAATTTGCTTGTGAAGCTATCTGGTACTGGACTTTTGTTTTTGTGAGGTTTCTGATTACTCATCCAATTTTTTTTTTTTTTTTTTTTTGCTGGTAATTAGTCTGTTCAAATTTTCTATTTCTTCCTGTTTCAGTTTTGGTAGATTATATGTTTCTAGGATTTATCCTTATCCAAGGTTGTACAATTTTTTGACATATAGTTTTTTTAATAACATTCAATTATAATTGTTTATATTTCTATGGTGCTGGTTTCTCATTTGTGATTTTTTTTTTTGAGCCCTTTCTCTGTTTTTCTTGATAAGTCTGGCTAGAGGTTTGTCAATTTTGTTAATTTTTTTCAAAGAACCAGCTCTTGGTTTCATTAGTCCATTGTATTGTTTTTTTAGTTTCTGTAGCATGTTTTATGCTCTAATCTTTATCATTTCCTTCCTTTTGCTGATTTTGTTGTTGTTGTTGTTGTTATTGTTCTTTTTCTAACTCCTTTAGGTGTACGGTTAGGTTATTTATTTGAGCTTTTTCTGGCTTCTTGATGTAGGTCTGTATTGTTATAAACTTTCCTCTTAGAACTATTTTTGCTGAATCCCAAAGATTTGGGTCATTGCATTTTCATTTTCATTTGTTTACATGTACTTTTTTATTTCTACTTTTATTTCCTGGTTGACCCATTCATTGTTTAATGAATGTGTTATTTAACCCCCATGTATTCGTGGTCTTTCTAGATTTTTCCTTGTGGTTCACTACTTATTTCATAGCTTTGAGGTCAGAAAATGTGCATGGTATGACTTCAGTCTTTGGAATTTGTTGACACTTGTTTTATGACCTAATATGTGGTCTATTCTGGAGAATGTTTCATGTGCAATTGAAAGGAATGTGTATTCTGCTGTCATAAAATGGAATGTTCTGAATATATCTGTTAAATCCATCTGGTCCAGTGTGTCATTCAAAGCCATTGTTTCCTTGTTAATTTTCTGTTTAGATGATCTGTCTATTGATTTAAGTAAGTCCCCTAGTATTATTATACTTATTATTGATTAGTTTCTTTATGTTTATTATTAACTATTTTATATATTTCAGTTATTCTATATTCGGTGCATAAGCATTTATAATTCTTATTGGATTGTCCCTTTTATTTTTATATAGTGTTCTTCATTTTCTGTTAGTCTTTGTTTTAAAGTCTGTTTTGTCTCATAAATCGTATTGCTCTGGTTTTCTTTTGACATCCATTTACATGTTAGATGTTTCTCCACCCCCTCACTTTCAATCTGCAGGTGTCTAGCTTTCAAATGAATTTCTTGTAAGCACCATATAGATGGCTTTTGGTCTTTTATCCGTTTTATGTTTTGTCTTTTGATTGGAGTGTTTAACCCATTTACATTCAAAGTGATTATCACTAGATATGTATTTATTGCCATTTTATTACCAGTTTGTGGTTGTTTCTAAATATTTTCTCTGATTCTTCTTGTCTTTCTTTCATGGTTTGCTCGTTTTCTTTAGTGATATATTTGCATTTTTCTCTTAATTCTTTGTATATATGTTAGTGATATTTGACTTGTGGTTACCATTAAGTTTGTAAATAATATCTGAGCATAGTAGTTCATATGAAGTTGATGATCATTTAAATTTTAACCCATTTTTACGCCTTTTCTCCCCACATTTTAGGTATATGGCATCATATTTTACATCCTTTTGTTTTGGAAATTTCTTGACTTGAATTTCCACTCATAGAGTCCTCTTTAATATTTCTTGCAGCGCTAATTTAGTGGTCATGAACTTCTTTAGTTTTGTTAGTCTGGGAAACTCTTTATCTCTCATATTGTGAATGATAGCCTTGCTGGCTAGAGTATTCTTGGTTGCAGATTTTTCCCATTTTACAGTTTGAAATATCATTCCAATCCTTTCTAGCCTGGAAAGTTTCTGCTGAAAACCTCCTGATAGCATTATGGGGTTTCTCTTATAGGTAACTATTTTCTTTTATCTCACTACTTTTAGATTTTTTTCTTTAGTACTTTATTTTGCCATTTTATTTATTTGTTTGCTTGTTTGTTTGTTTGTTTATTTATTTATTTATTTATTTACAGTTTATTTATTTATTTTGAGAGAGAGAGGGAGAGAGAATCCCAAACATACTCTGCAGTATCCAAACAGAACCCAGTGTGGGTCTTGATCTCACAAACATGATATCATGACCTTAGCCAAAATTACGAGTCAGGCACTTAACTGACTGAGCCACTCAGATGACCCTATTTTGCCATTTTAATTATAACATGTATTGGCATAGAACTGCTTTTGTTGATTTTGTTGGGGGTTCTCTGGGCTTCCTGGATCTGGGTATTTGTTTCCTTCCCAGATTAGGGAAGTTTTCAGCTATTATTTCTTCAGATAAACTTTCTGTCCCCTTTTCTTGCTCTTCTTCTGGGACTCCTGCAATGCAAATGTTATTACGTTTGATGGAGTCATTGATTTCCCTAAGTCTATTCTTGTTTTGCATAATTCTTTTTTCTCTCTTCAGTTTGGCTGGACTACTTTCCATTACTCTGTCTTCTAAGTCATTAATTTGTTCCTCTGCTTCTTCCAGCTTGCAATTCATTCCATCAATTTTGTTTTTCAGTTTGCTTATTGAACCCTTTATCTCTTCTATATTATTTCTTATCTTTGAGTTAATGGTCTCATTCATGGCTTCCAGTCTTTTCTCAAGTCCAGTGAATATCTTTATGATCATTACTTTCAATTATCTATCAGGCATGTTACTTATATCTGTTTCACTTAGATGTCTGGAATTGGAATTGCACCCCCCCACCCTTTTTTTTTTTTTTAATTTAGGACAAATTCCTTTGTCATCTCACTTTGTCTAAATCTCTGTGCCCGGTTCTGTGTTAAGAAACTTAGCTACATCTCCTGTTCTTAAGAGTAATGATCTTATGAAGAAGAGGTCCTGTAGCATCCTGCAGCATAGTATCCCCTGTTTTTCCAGAGCCTGGTACCTCAGAGAATGTTTCCAACGTGTGCTACATGTATTCTGCTGTCATATTCTGTCCACTTTATCCTTCAGGCCAGTCCTCTGCAGAGGGTCTCTTTGCTTCTTGTGGGCAGTGTTTAGTTCCTGGCATGAACGTGGCGAGTTTTAACTCTGTGTGCTTCGGTCTGCTTGTGAAATGAGACCTGTCACTAACACCACTGGAACCAAGGCCCTGAAAAACTCCTGGATCAGGAAATGCAGTTTGGGCAGGGGTATAGGCCAATATTCTAGGAGAGGGGGTTGCTGCACTGAGACTGAGGCAAGTGTGACTGAGAAAAGCAGTTCCACCAGAGCACAGAGGATAGGACTTGGTGTAAGCAAGTTGGGTAGCAAACGTTGGTGCTGCTCTGGTCCCTGCAGGTGGCCCCTGTGCTTATGCTGGAGATAGAAATGGTGCTGGCCAGCTCCCTTGTTCCTGGAGGAGGTCTGTCTCTGGATTCTGCCTGTCTGGGATGTACTCCAAGATGAGCAAATAATCTTCCCGCAGTGTGCCCCAGGCACTCTTCAGATCACTTTCCATACTGTATGTGGGGGGGCCGGGAGGGGGGCGCTGTTTGCCCTTCCTTCTGTCAGAAAGCAGCACCAGTGCCTCTGGGCACTCCCTGAGCCAAAACCACTTACCTTTCAAACTCCAGGCTTTAAGCCCTGTTGGTTGTAAGAACTTATGAAATTCGGCCCTTCTCACTTTCTAAGCCAATTGCTATGGGGATTGACTTTCCCTGTGTTTTCCCCTGTGTGTTAGTCTGTCTCTCAAACATCTCTGTGACCACAGCTCCCTCCATAACTCAATGAGCAATATCCGTTTCTCTCCCAAACACTGTTGCCTCACTTCCTACCTTCTTTGCTGTGGCCTTTCTCTACCTTTAGTTGTGGGATTTGTTCTGCCAGTCGTCAGGTTGATTTCTGGGGTATGTAGGATGATTTGATAGTTATCTAGTTGTATGTGTGGGACAAGGTGAGCCTAGCATCCTCCTACTCTGCCACTATCTTCCAGACTCCAAGATTATTATTTCTCGATTAACCAATTTAGCTTATTAACCATTGACCTAATATTAATATTGATGGAGAGTTAATTGATTTACATCTCCCATGCATGTAAGTCTGTCCTTTCTGATAATTGCCCTATTTCTTTACCTTAACTGGTAATATTTTAAGTTTCACACAATAAACTTAAATCTGAATATCTTGCTTTTTAAAAATTTTTAATGTTTATTTATTTTTGAGAAGGAGAGAGAGACAGAGCTTGAGAGGGAAAGGGCCAGAGAGAGAGGGAGACACAGAATCTGAAGCAGGCTCCAGGCTCTGAGCTGTCAGCACAGAGCCCAACACGGGGCTCAAACCCACAAACTGTGAGATCATGACCTGAGCCGAAGTTGGACGCTCAACTGACTGAGCCACCCAGGCGCCCCTGAATATCTTGCTTTATATAAATATAAAATAGTGTCTATTGATTCTTCTCTTCCTAATAAAAAGAGATTATCCAAATTTTCACCATCCTTCTGCCTGTCCTCTCCCACATTTCCCCTCTTATATTATTACACATGTACATTGATTTGCATTTAGTTAATAACATTTTTTTTTTATTTTTAAAGACAATTAAAATTTCTGTGCTTAGTTCCTCTTAGCTAAAAATTGAGTATGGATAAATAACATTTAATATGAGAAGTTTATGTAAATATTATTTACTGCAGATGCAATTAGTGAGAACTGATGGATTGCATTTTCTTCTCTGGCTATCAGTGTTCGTGCCCTGTGGTCGCTCAAAGGAGAAAGTTCCTGGGAGCAAGGTCAAGTAGATTTTGTTTTTAAAATCCACTAATTGCTCAAGTTATGTTGCATGTTAGTTCCATTCATATTTGAATAATGACATAGTTGTGCAAAAAATTTTTTTTGTTTTATTTTGTTTTTATTCCTAGGAATTTTGATTGCCTTTCCAATTTCTCATTGGAATTTGGAAGATATTTCGCCTTTGTCATTTCCAAAACCTCGTGTGGTTTTTAGAATTCATTCTAATCTTTAAAGTGAACACAAACTTGCTCATGCATTTTGCTCTAACTTTGCCCAAGTACCTTTCAGTTTTTTCACTGAGCTATTAGGTAAGCTGTGTAATATTTCATATGCCACACAATTTTCAATTTTGGTTTCTAATTGCTAGTCATTTCCTTTGAACAGGTTTGTACGATGTAAAATTTCTTCATCTTAGCAGTTCTGTAAATGACTTATTTTTAAAACTCTCATATTTGATGAGATATCGGCTGAGGTATAGGATTTGAAATAAAAATCAGGTTTCTTTAGAAGTTTAAGTGTTACTCCACTCTTCTAGCATTGCTTGTTGTAGATGCCTAACATTATTCAATGTCAAGGGTGAGCAGAGTTGAGGAAGGAAGACTCCAAAATACATTAATTGTCGAGTTGCTGTGAGTTGTCTGGGCAGTGTGGTGGGCAGGTTTAAGCATGGTGGAATATCTTTAAAGTGGTTTAGCAATGTCCTGTCAGGTAAGATAGTGTGGTTTTGATTACTCTGTTTCTACATTGAATTTTCAACTGATCCCTGAGCATAGTTTCTTTAGCAAGGAAAAAGACCTTCTATCTGGAATACATGGAGGACAAGATGTGGAGAATAGCACAGATGAGAAGAGGCTAAGCTCTTGTCATCTTGAGTAATTAATTTTTTTTTTAATTTTAGCTTGAAATGTCCAAGTCTAAGAGTTGACAGAATACTTATAATGTTGAGTTTTATGTGTCAGTTTGACTGGATTATAATACCCAGTTATTTAATTAAACACTAATCTAAATCTTACTATGATGGTATTTTATAGACCTGTATTAACATGTATAATCAGTTGAATTTAAGTAAAAATATTACCCTCAGTAATGTGGATGGGCCTCATCTAATCAAAAGGCCTCAAGAGTAAAAACTGAACTTTCTGAGAAGAAAAAGGAATTCTTCATTCAGTCTGCAAAACCAGCCCCTGCCCAGAAGTTTCCACCCTGCCATACATATTTCACAGCCCTCACAACCACACAAACCAATTCTTTGAAATAAACCTTTCTCTCTTATATACATATGCATATGTATATATATGCAAAAATCTGCATGTATATATATACATATATGTGTATATATATATATATATATATATATATGCACATATATATTCAATGAAAAGTTGAAAGAAAGAAAGAAAAAGGAAGGGAGAGAGATAAAAGAAACAAAGCAACAGTTTGCAGAAAGATCTGAAATAGGCTAAAATATAATATTATCTAATGAGAAGATACAATCTTAAGTAAATGAAAGAAGTCAATGATACCTACTCAGGATAAAGTATAAAATTAGAAGGAATAGGATTCTCATCAAGGGGAAATGCAGTAATAAAGATTCTATTTTTGTTTATCACATTAATAGTTTACTTCCAAATCTATTTCATTAAAGCTAAAAACCTGTGAAATGAACAAAACTTTGTGAAATGAAAAAAACTGTAAATAGACTAAGGGAAATACATTGTCACTTATAATGGTCTCTAGAATTAATGGGACAGCATGGAACAACAACCTGAGAACAAAACCATTCCTGTTGATATTGGACAGAACTGGAAGATTGTTCAAGTCAGAGACTGCTTTCCTACTCTCTAAAACTCAGAGCTTAAAAGAGAGAAATTAAGAAATTAAAAAAAAACCCTCACACTTTAAGGTAAATAAAAAACTACTATAAATATATTTAGCTATGATTATTTGACAGAGCTTAGTAAGGTACATTTATACTATGATTTTTAAATTTTACAAATTTACCTCTAGGCTACATCTATTTTTTCATTTAAATCATAGCACTATGAAAGATGACATGTGTTAATAGATGGAATATCAAATTATTCTTGATGTTCTTAATGGAAAATCTTACTTTCATTCACGGTAGTTTTTTGACTAATCTGAGCCTGGATTTTAGGGCATGGATAAACACATGGAAACACAAACACACAATATTTTATAATAAAATATTGTACATATCATATATATTTTAATATATGTATATGATAAAATACTTGGAAATTCATAACAAATTATCCAAGTCAAAATATTTCAAATTGCATTTGAACCCCTTCCTTCCTTCCTTCCTTCCTTCCTTCCTTCCTTCCTTCCTTCCATAAATCAGAGGCTTGACATCTTGAGTCCTTTAACACAGGGATCAGCAAACTATGGCCCATGGACTAAATCTGGCCTGCTGTCTATTGCACAGCCCACAAGCTAAGATAGATTTTACATTCTTAAATGGTTGGGGAAAAAATCAAAGGATGAATATATTCCTTGACATGTGAAAAATACATGAAATTCAAATCCCAGTACCTATAAGTAAAGTTTTATTGGACAACAACCATGTTCACTTGTTTCTAAGTTATCTACAGTTTCTTTCATGCTATACAGCAGAATCAAGTAGTTGAGACAGACTATAGGCCTGCGGTGCTGAAAGCATTTGCCAAGATGCTATTACAGAAAAGTTTGCCAACCTTGGTTTTACCACATAGTGCACTGGGGAGAAGATACATTTACTGTCCAGGCATATTGTTTTGAAAGGCTACAAAGCAGCATAAAGACTCAACTATTTTGAGAGTCCTATTACATATTTCTGCTCTTCTACCTTAAATAAAAGTATAATAAACCTGTATTGAGTTTCATCCTAGTGGCTTTACACGCAATCTCCGATTTAGAAAAGCTGGCAGTATCATACAGGATAAATGTTTTACTGAATAAATGAATCAAGGGCTAATGAACATTTTGCATGCTGAATGGGATTCTCATGGCTCTAATGATTTTTTCAAGCTTATTTCAGGGCTGTGCTAATTGACAAATTTAAATCATAGATAGTTTGCAGCTGTAGCCCATTTAGTTTAATGTGAACATTTCTCTTGTCTTCCAAGTAGCCTTTATTTAGGGATCCGTGGTTCCTTTATTCAATGCAAATGATCAACGATTAAGTTAGGCCAGTGGAGTCAGTATGTTGGTACCATATACCAGCAAAGATTTTTCTCAGCTTCTTTGTAAGACCTTGAATTTGAAAGCAATATAAGGTGATCCATGTGCCAATATTCCCCACATACATGTTCAGTTGTGTTCAGTGGGGGACAATGAGCCCCACACTCAGAGAGAAGTGCTCAGAGTAGGAAAATGAAGGCAGAGAGAACTAATAGTATTGTTAAATGCCTGGTATAAGAAATGCCTGAAACAGGCAACCCTGTTGCCTAAGTGTCTAAGTTGTGAGCCTAAGTAATTCTCTTTTCTTCTTAATGTAATCTTGTTGTAATTTGGGTTTGTGATTCTTTTAAATAATACATCCTTCCTAAAAATGTTAAACTCTAAATTTAAATTTATTCCTTCAGGATTTTTCCCCTTTCATAATTTGCTGGAGTAAAAAAAAGTACACTTTTTGAAGAATTTTTTTATTAAGTTTTTTATTTATCTTGAGAGAGAGAAAAAGCCTAGCGGGGAGGAGGGTCAGAGACAGGGAGAGAGAAAATCCCAAGCAGGCTCTGCAATGCCAGCCCAGTGCCAAATGCAGGGCTCAAACTCACAAACTGTGAGATCATGACCTGAGCTGAAACCAGGAGTTGGACACTTAACCAACTGAGCCACCCAGGTGATGCTACACTTTGAGGTATTTTTAGATAGAAAGAACTCTTCCTATCTGTTTCTCAAAGCTGTTTCCTGAAACACAGCATTATATTTTAATAATGGCTATAATTCACAGAGCATTTCTTAATTTCTGTCATCCCTTTTATAATATAGTAAAAATATATTCAAACTTGTGTCTAAATTTTTAAAAATATTTTTGTGAGCCTCTAAGCAGAAAATCAATGTTAACATATTTAGAAAAGTAGACCAACTGAAGGGTTGCATTGGTTTATAGAAGTGGTAATTCCTTTGTCCCTCATTTGTTATTTATTCTACTATGTATTGTTTTCTAATATGAAAGGATATTTAAATAACATGTTGCATTGGTTAACAATTAGAGAAGATGTAACATACAAAGGGCATCATAGTAACGTGTCAGCAACCTGATTTTATAATTTCTATGACATGTGATGGAAATTTATTTGGAATTTAAGTATTTACCTGAAAGTTAAAACATAATTAGCTTTTTGATGATCAAATCAAAGAAGGTTGACGACCATGGGAAAAAAAATTGAAGTTAATTAGGGAGTATAGTATATACTGTTTCAGTAATGATTTACTTATCAAAATAGCTTATAAGAACTCATATTTCTCATAAACATAATTTGAAAGCTTGAATTTATCACTTTTTCAAATATTAAGATCTTTATCTCACTAACTCTAGTCTTAAAATAAGAAATAGCATGCCATGAATGATCAATCAAAGTCAATTTTTACTATGTATACTTGTGAGTTTAACTTCTAGGAAAGTGTATAAAGAAAATTGGGAACTCATTTCCCTTACATACAGGCATCTTCACAAAATACAATACTTGATTATTTCTTTTAATTTAAATCTTCAGAAAGCTTTATTCATATACAATATTGAATAAAAGTAAAACAATTTGAATGTATGAAAGTTTAGTGGTTAAATCCCCATAAAATTCTGTGATCAATTTTCAGATGACTTCTCAGACCAACTGGAATTGGAAATATAGATGTAGAGTAAATTATTTGGGAAGTTCCTTTAACTAACACACACATATAAACACACACACACACACACACACACACACACAGGTTAAAAATTATTAAAGAAGACACTTTAGGTGAACAAGCTAGTGTTTAATACTTCATGAAGCAGACAGTCTCTCCCAAGAGCCCAGAGAACCACAAAATGGAGTGGGAGACAGGAAGCTTGTAAAGGATAAAGAATAAAGATAAAGGAAGAGAAAAATAGAAAATATCTGATTGGCTGGGGCCACCTTGTATAGAGTGAGAAGAAACAAGAAATAAGTATAGACCCCAGAGTTGGGTTGGCATTTGGAAATTGGTTGCTTGAATAGACTGCATTTCTGGCCAAGTGGAACATTTACGGGGACATGAAAATTATCTAAGTTTTAGTTTGTGGAGGTGGTACCCAGGCTGATCCCAGGCTCCATCTTGGGCCTATAAAGTAATTTCAACATTTATGTGCACACACACACACACACACACACACACACACACACATGTACTAACACAAGCCTGCTGTTAAAGGAGAAGTCAAAGAGCAAGTAAATGATTAAGTACTAGCTATGGACATAAGAAAAAAATATTTTTGTTTTTTGTATTACATGAACCAGGCTATATATGTTGGAAAATATAAATATCAAAGATTGACTTTCTCTATATAAATTTAAATAAATCATCTCAACATTGTTAGTTAAAATATGGCAGTCTGATCTGATAACATACACCCTTTATATTGCATTGACAGGGACAATCTAAAGCATATGACAAGTAGGTATAGAGCAAGACTCAAATGGAATTTGAAATAGCATATGTGAGTATTTTTTTCTAAGGGAAAGAAACACAAAAATAGAGTGGCAAGAAATGACACCTGACTTTTTGTTTTACTTGGTGACACAAGTATGGTGGAAAATGAACATAGGACTTTTTTTTTTTTAGTTGCAGTTTTGGCTGATGCCTCAAAAACCAAGGACAATTTAATAGCTGCAAAATACCCTCAGATCCTAAACTAAAGAAGAGATCTGCCTATTAAAGGCATATTTAATTGTGAAATGGCTACCTCCAGTTTGCATAAGAATTAGAAATTGTAAAATCCACTTGGGAGAGAGGATTTCAGATTCTTGGCTTCTGTACCCTTTTTAGAAATGGAGAAGGGTGTTTCCCCTTTTTAAAATATATGAAGGAACTATTAATACAACCGCTTGACAGCTTGGTATGTGTTTCCTAAAGTTCCAGGAATATAGATAATATTTGACTCCTGCAGGGAGGTCTGCTGCTGCTGCTGCTGCTTCTTCTTCTTCTTCTTCTTCTTCTTCTTCTTCTTTTTTGAGAAATCTTAATATAAGTTGTAGATTAGGTTGTCATTTTCTGGCAAAGGTGTAAAGAAAGGCGATATAGAGAGATTATGTCTGCATAGTATAAGTATATTCCATATGGACTGAACAGAGAATTGAGCAAGGGAATCTATCTAGGATCAGCCTAAAGGTAACTCACCCTAAAAGTGCTGCTAAATGTTGAGAGACAGACTCCTGCAAGTCTGAGGGCTGAGGAGATAGCAGAAAGTTTCCAGCTACAGGAAAAATTGTAAATATCACAAAGACTGTAATTTGATCACCATTTGAACAGCAAGATCTACCAATTTCAAATTTGCCCTTAAGAGGGCACCAACACCAAAAGACATCTCTCCTAGGCAATAAAAACCATTCAGCATATTCCTTTTCCTCCTCTCACCATCGCCCCATTTGTTTCAATCCAGAGGAACCCAAAGTATTAGGTGTTGAGTTGTACAGGAAAAGCAGGAAAGAAGGAAAAAGAAAGTCTTTCCCAACTGCAAGTTTGATGGCCTCAGGCAGAACTGAGTTGGAACTGAGAAGAAACTTTAAACTGAATTTATCAATAAAATTCTAATATTAGATTTTAAAAAAAGGTTATTTAATCCTGAAATGAAATTCCACTTGTGATTGACATGGACTAGATAATGAGACCTGCACAAAATTTCACTCACCACCCTCCCATGCACCCCTGCCCCCAAAGAAAAGTCTAGAGCATGGCTTTCAAGGTTGTTTAAACAATAAAATTAATGCCTGATCACCCTTAACTAAGTCCTCCTTGTTCAACATGGTTACAAATGTAATGCCTGGGTGTCACATGAAACATCTATGTGAGATTCTAGGGACTTTCAGGGCATGACACTGATGTATGATAGGAAGCAATTAGAAGAACAATACATGTATATTCCCAACACATTATGCTAATTCCCAAATTTTGAATAGGGATAGTCTTCAATACGAGTTCAAGTTCTATTTCTCCATGACAAGAAGCAAGTGAAAACTGTGTCTCATACTTGTAGACTCTTGACTATAGTTAGCTATTCATTTCCTGCAATGTCTTCTGCTCTGAGAGATGTAATGAAGACACTTAAATCTCAACATAGAATGTCCTACTCTCTTGGTCTTCACTACCAGCCACTACATACCTTATGATATTCTCCAAACTATATTTTTTTCTGATACATTCACTACCTCCTTTAATTTCTCCTTATGACCTCTGCTTAGCCTCCCTCATTTTACTTTATAAACATGGGTAAGATGTCCTCCTTTTCTCTCTTTAAATGTTGTTAGTAATCTAGAAGTCTCTTGGCTTCAACTCTATATACAAAGGACAATCATGCTGGGAAAGATTACATAGATAGATGATAGATGATAGATAGATAGATAGATAGATAGAGAATGATAGATAGGTAGACAGATAGATAGATGATAGGTAGATAGACCTCTGAATCTTTTTGACACCTTCATTATAAATAGTATTTACTTTCTGAAGACCAGGGTGAGCATGGTTGAAACAGAGAGATAATTTCCTTGTCTACATTAAAAGATGTTAGCATCTTGCTCCCATTTATTCATTTTAAAAAATATTATTAATCCCCTTTCTGTGTCAAATGTGCTGGGGTAGATGTATAATGAATTAAATGAATAAAGCCCCTCCTCCATTAATGGTGATACAGAAAGGAAGGAGAACCCAAATAATTCTCATAAAACAACCACAAACACATGCACACACACGCACACACACACACAAACACGCACTGTACATATAAGATTAGGGCTATAAATGAACATAATGGTGCTAAAAGACAGGATATCCAGAAGTCACAGAGAAGCCACTCTGAAGAAGGACTATTTCAGTTGAAACTTGAAGTATATATAGGAGTTAGGCAGGTGAAAATAAATAGCATTCCAAGAGAATTTATTGTCTGTGTGAAAGCACTTAGGGAAAAGAACTAGGAGCTTTAGAAAAATGATGAGGAAATTATGGATGAGGCAAGCATAGAAGGGGTGGAGTAAAGTGACACAAGATGATGGCAGATAAAAAAGGTAAGAAAGGGCCAAATCATTAAGGGTTTTGTGGGTCAAGATAGAGATTATAAAATTTATGCTAAGTGCAGTAGATGACAACAATTGAAGGGTTTAAATGGGTGAGTGAAATGATCAATCAATGTTACATTTACTGATTTTACCTTCATAACATCTCTCCAAAAGATTCTATATTCTCTATTCTTATGGCCACTACCCCGAGAGTTCCAATCAATCCACGAATCCAGATCCTTATTACTCCTTGCCTGAACTATTATAGGAGACTTTTAAAAGACCTCTCAGATTTAGGTTTGTGTTGACGAACAACTTTGATCCTCTCTCTTTCCTATTCAGAAATTCCTCATTAGCTAAAGGATGTTACCCTGTTCCTTAGCTGACATTCAAAACTCCTTATTTTTTGTCTCCTGTCTTATTTTATATTAAAACTTAGTTGTCAATCAACTTGAACTCCTCCACATTTACTCCACATACTTGCAACTAATCCTTCTCATCATTTTCCCCAACCTGTTTGCTGTGCCTTTATTCTTTTTATGTTCAAATTCTCCCAAGGCTTAAAAATATAACCCTAATGACCCGTCTAATACCCACAAATTTTTGACCAACTCAAGCCAGATGCTTTGTTCTTCCCTCTCCCTTGTATTATAATTTAATCAGTTAATTAATTAGGCAAAAAATATAGAGAGAGTTGTACTCTTGAAGACACTCTGCTAGGCACTGTTGTTTTCTTTTGATCAAACAAAACACTGTTATCTTTGCTTTAAGATAAATACAAAAAGTTTTCTGTTAGAGAAAAACATGCCTTTTCACCCAAATAAAGATGTATCATGCAGTGTTGTAATTTGTACTAAGGGTATATAATATCAATGTGAGCTCAAAGGGCAAACATTAAATATTGCTTTGTAGGGTCAGAGGAGGCGTGCCTAACTAGGCCTTGAAGAAGATGAGAGTGTTCAGACCATGTGAGGTCAAGGGCATTCCAGAGAGGAGGAATGTCTGTTCATATCTTACTACTTCTGGAGTATACACACTCTGACTTTGGACCATGGGTCTGCTTCTTCATATATGCAGCAGCCAGGGGTGTTCTGCCTTGCACAGAGTAAACAATAATCTCTTTCATGGGACACCTGGGTGCTCAGTCAGTTAAGCATCTGACTTCAGCTAAGGTCATGATATCATGGTTCGTGGGTTCGGGCCCCACGTCGGGCTTTGTGCTGAAAGCTCACATCCTGGACCCTGCTTTGGATTCTGTGTCTCCCTCTATCTTTGCTCCTCTCCTGCTCACACTCTCTCTCAAATATAAATAAAAATTAAATAAAATTTAAAAAATAATCTCTTTCTTGTCCAACCTCTTCAACTGCAGGTACTAAAGACTAGAAAGCTCATGGAGTCTTCCCTGTTAAGTCCTATCATATATCCTTAGTACTTGTTTGCCATCATGATTCAAAACCAAGTTCATCATTTTTCTCATACAACCACCCATCATCCACTTTTCCCAAATAGACAAATTATTGGGGGAAATGCTTAATCTACATCCCTGATATCTTATTCCATGAGCAGGGCCACTCATTAGCATTATAACCCTGGACCCTGTTTGTTACCTTCTTTATTCATGGGATAGAAAAGGGAATTTATTCAAGTTGAGTTTAGGAAAAGAAGCCAGGCAAGGATGAGTCTGTTCTTCCATTTCAGCTTTTTATGGGGAACTTAGCTGACTGCAGGAACCATTCATTTTCCTTTATTCCTGTATATCAAAGAATACTGATGATCATACAGCAGCCCCAGAAAGCTGTTTCTGAGTAGGCGAGAAACTGTTGACTTCTGGGATTCTATGTTAAGGAGGCTGCTTTTTTTGTTTTTCTCAATTCCTTCCTTCCTTCCTTCCTTCCTTCCTTCCTTCCTTCCTTCCTCTTTCCTTCTTTTTCCCACTAATGTAAACAATGTTCTCCAAAAGTCAAAAAGGATTTTATTTTGTTCTTAATGTGCCATTCAAACTTCATTAATGTACACAGTGGCTGTTTTAAAATGAGTAACCATTCCTTGTGCAACAAAAATCAGTCAGACGATGTCCCCTAGCACCAACAGCAGCAAGTCCCAGCTTTTCCCCAATGGCATGCTGTCATGGTTCCAGAACGCCTATGGTTAATCCATTATGGGTAGTGACAAAGGTGGTATTTAGTAAGTATTTACTTCACGTTAATATCTTATAATTGTTAGTCTATATTCATTAAAAATTGTAAAATCAGGGGCGCCTGGGTGGTGCAGTCGGTTAAGCGTCCGACTTCAGCCAGGTCACGATCTCGCGGTCTGTGAGTTCGAGCCCCGCGTCGGGCTCTGGGCTGATGGCTCAGAGCCTGGAGCCTGTTTTGGATTCTGTGTCTCCCTCTCTCTCTGCCTCTCCCCTGTTCATGCTCTGTCTCTCTCTGTCCCAAAAATAGATAAACGTTGAAAAAAAAATTTAAAAATTGTAAACTCAATATACATACAACTGTTGTCTTCTTGTGCATATAAACAATGATGCCAGGAAGCAATTTCTTTGTGATCCTCCTCCCTTAATTGTTAGTGTTTATGTTTATTTTTTTAATTTTTTTTAAGTTTATTATTTAGTTTTGAGAGAGAGACAGAGACAGACTGTGAGAAGGAGAGGGGCAGAGAGAGAGGGAGACACAGAATCTGAAGCAGGCTCCAGGCTCTAAACTGTCTGCACAGAGCCCAATATGGGGCTTGAACTCATGAACTGTCAGATCATGACCTGAGCCGAAGTCAGATACTTAACTGACTGAGCCACCCAGGTGCCCTTTAGTGTTTATGTTTAAAATGAGTTATTATCATTGTCTAACTAAATACAATGTAATGATTAACAATTTCATTAAATTTCAATAAATGCAAATATTCAAAATATATACATAATTTAATGTTATTATAATACCTATAATTTCATATAAATGTATTTTTTAATTTTAAGATTATTATAAAATACTTAATTTCCACTGAAATATTCACACAGTTGTATCAGCATTAAGTGAACTGTTCCTCCTTCAGACTAAGATATAGTATTTTTCACATTTTTGAAGGAAAACATCTGATGAAAATGTATTCATTTTTTATTCTTTTATTAGTTGAGTTTAACATTTATATTTTCCATTAAGTGTTCATGTTAAAAACCAGATTCCAGAAAGTTATCCCAAATTCTGTAATTCTGAGACAGAAATTCTAGAACTTTTTTCTACCATATCTTCAACAAAATCGGTTCTGCTTAAGGCTGGAGTCATTTTTTTGAAGTTAAAAAAATAAATTTTGATATATCTTAAAAACTCAAGCCATGCAAAATGAAGCATGATAAATTCATCTGAAGCCTTCTAAGTAATCCCACCTCTTTGGTGTAATAAACATTAACCATTTTATCTTTATCTTTCCTCTTTTATCTTTCTATAAATGTTTTACATGTGTACAATTACATGTACATAACACATATGTACCTGGCATTATTTACTTGAAGATATTTCCGTGTTAACATTAAATATATAATTTTACTAGGGCATATGTTTTATGGGTCTTATTGAAATTATTTTCTCTACTAGTAGAGTGGAATGATATATAGGCACTTTAGAAAGTCATGTATTTTCTTCTGCATGTTTTCTTTTTTAGCGTTTTTAATTATTTTTGAGAGAGGAAAAGAGAGAGAGAGCATGAGTGGTTGGGGCAGAGGGGGGATAGAGGATATGAAGCGTGCTCTGTGCTGACGGGAGAGAGCCCAATGTGGGGTTTGAACTCATGAACTAAGAGATCATAACCTGAGCAGAAGGCAGACGCTTAACCAAGTTAAACACTCAGGCACTCCTGTTTTCTTAAATAATAAAAAATAGCTATAAATTCTTGCTGAATATTGAAAACACTTATCTAGAAAATTCTTATAAAATGTTAAATTTATCCTTATAAAAATCTTGATTATATAATTTCAAATTATAAAAAGAAAATTAAAGCACAAAAAAGAATGAGTGAAAATGTTTTAGTCATTAACATTACTGAGATATAATGCAATACAGTCCTATATTTAAAATCAGGACCAGTGATATCTCTGTTTGAAACAAAAGGGACAATAAAGAAGTGATTTTATTTAGATTCCTGGACACTGTATGTATAACAACTTCTTTTCTCCTGATTAGAAAACCATTAAGCTCACTTTTGATCAATCAGGAGATGTGAAACAGGACTAAGAAGAAGAAAACACTGGGGAAAAGTAACATATGTTCTGTCTGTATCATGAACACCAGCTAAGCCAGTATATGGGGCAAGTTATATTTTCCAACAGATTCAAGATACTTGGCACTTCATGCAGATTTAGAACTAGGAAAAAAAAAAAAAGAAAATTCCAATTACCCAGTTTCATTTCAAATTATACTTTTCTCTAAGATTTTAACATTTCCCTCTTCATTTCTTGTCACTTGGAGTTTAATTAGTTGTGCTCATATTAGTTTTTAAAACATTGTGAACAATACTTTTTTTCTAGAACTGAGATCATTTTGGAAATCAAGTGTCAGTATTCACCTTCACATTATTTTGACATGCTGATTTTCACTCTTTTGGAATCCTTTTGTAGCTTATTAGAAACACACCCTAAATAAGAAAATGAATGCATTCATTTTTTTTCTTTTTAAAAAAATTTTTAATGATTATTTGTTTTTTGTTTTGAGTTTTTTGTTTTGTTTTTGTTTTTGTTTTTGAGACAGAGACAGAGACAGAGTGCAAGCAGGGGAGGGGCAGAGAGAGAGGGAGACACAGAATCTGAAGTAGGCTACAGGCTCTGAGCTGTAGGCACAGAGCCTGATGTAGGGCTCAAACCCATGAACCATAAAATCATGACCTGAGCTGAAATCCAAAGTTTAAATGACTGAGCCACCCAGTTGCCCCTCAATTTTTTTTTCAATTACTGGGAAAACTAAACTTTGGAGTTAATGAACATAAATTACATTAAGATAATTGCATCTTTTTTTTTTTTGATAAGTCATGACACTTTGACATAGAAAGAATAAGGTTAGATACATATGTTTTCTTTACAAACTTACATAGTCAAAAGAAAGAGAAAGAAAGAAAGAAAGAAAGAAAGAAAGAAAGAAAGAAAGAAAGAAAGAAAGAAAAAGCAATACTCTATACACTCTTTACAAGACTTGCAAATTGGTTTTGTAGGTTTGTATCCTCCATGGTTCTCCTGTTATACAAAGGGAACTTTGTAGGTCTTTCAAAGATTTGCAAGGTAATCTTGTGTTATTATAGTTATTCTAAGACTACATGATATAATAGCTCTTATAATACTACATGATAAACACTAAGTATATTTACTTCAAGGGAAAATACTATCTTGGTTCAAGAGAAATGAAAATATATTTAAGATCACCTTGCAAAGACTGTCAAATCAATAGCTTTCAAATCATTACATTGTACTTAGGTTACTTGTCATTATGCATTGTATTTTTGGAGGCCAGAGAGAGTAATATATATGTTTCCACTAATAGACACATTTCCCTGAAAATTGTTTTTGTATCTAAAAAGCGAAAGCAATTGAATATTAACAGTAAAATTACATATATAATAATTTTATATATGCAAAAATGGTATTTTTAAAACTCATAGTTTTATTTGGACCTTTTAAAAATAAATCTACATGGGTGCTGGGTGGCTCAGTTGGTTAAGCGTCCAACACTTGATTGTGGCTTAGGTCATGATCTCCCAGTTTGAGTTCAAACCCCACATCGGGCTCTGTGCTGATAGCATGGAGCCTGCTTGGAATTCTCTCCCTCACTCTCTCTCTGCCCCTACCCCTCTCGTGCTCTCTCTGTCTCTGGCTCTCTCTCAAAATAAATACATAAACTTAAAAGAGTTTAAATAAATAAATAAATGAATACCTATAAACCAAAGAAATAACAAAAATATCCTGAAGTGAATAAGGAAGTTAATGAAAGCTGGTTCCAAGGACACAGTAATAAAGGGGTTCAGAGACTACATAATTCAGAAAAATTATTTTTGACAAAGTGAAAACAGGGAGAAAAATGCTTACTCTCACTATTTTCTCAGGGTCATACATTCTTGGGCACCAGCATATATTTTGTAGTTCAATATTTATATTTAAGCACATGAAATAGAAAAAAACTTACCTATTCTATAATTGGAAGGAGAATGGATATGGCAAAAAACTCATCTGTTTGTATGTAATTATAAAATAGTAAACAAAGAATACTTCTTCTTAGCCAGGTAACCAACGTATTTCTTCTTCTCATCAACGTTATAAATGAAGACATCATTATTATTATCAATTATTATTATTATTAATCTGTATTGTATGGTTAGAAAACAGACAGTTGGCTAGGTAATTTGTGGAGGGTCGCTCAGTGAGTTCCTGAGATGTGAATCCAGGCAGTGTAATTCTATTTTCTTTTCCTCTGAGGTTTCACCGAAAATTTCACCAAAGAAGGTCAAGCAGTTAACAATAATTAATTTTTTTAAGCTTATTTATTTATTTTTGAGAGAGAGACAGAGAGAGGAGGGGCAGAGAGAGGGAGTGAGAGAGATAATCTCAAGCAGGCTCCGCATTGTCAGCACAGAGCCGGATGTGGGGCTCAAACTCACAAACTGCCAGATCATGACCTGAACTGAAACCAAGAGTCTGATGCTTAGCCTACTAAGCCACCCAAGCGTCCCAACAATAATTAAGGTTTAATTGAAATAATTTAAAAGAAAATAGGTTATTATAAACAGATACCAAAAATAAGAATATTTGCTATTTAATATATGAATATGTTATAAATCACATATCAGACAAACAATAAAGTCTTTTAAGGTCATTTATCATTTATAAGTACAGTTTCTTTTAAATTTCTTTAACTTAGAAATATTTAATTTTAAATTGGATATAAAATATTTCATGTGCTATTTATACCATGGATGTTATATTTTTAGGTGAGAGATACAGATGTGAGAATGTGATTGCAAACAAAAGGATTAAGAAAAATGCCACGTGGCATGAACATTTTGAATATTTCCATAATTCTAATATTTAAACATTATTATAATACCTAGCTTTTGTTAAAGATGTCTGAAATCATATAAATTATATTCTCATTGTACATGTGTCAAACATCTATACATTTATTTAGGGTGTCTGTCTAGGGCCATCAGCCATCCAGCTTGTCCAGGACTTCCCTGGTTTAGTACTGAAAGTCTTATGATCCTGGAAACCTCTTGGTCAGGAAAACCAGAATAGATGGTTACCCTTTTTATTTGATAAATTAAAGAATAGAATTGAGGAGAAATAGCCTACAACTCAAGAGTAGTTTCCTCATAGAAATCAAATGAGTTACCTCTATGTTAGCACTTACTTTGGTTTTAATACATGGAAAGATCCTAACAGTATACATACTATAACCATTGATTTACTTCAATAATTGCTCATTATGAGAACATTACATGTTAGACTCTATATCAGATTATTGGGTGTAAAAACAGATATATTGCATCCTCTACTCAGAAAAGAAAAATCATTATTCAACTAGGTTGTGATGACAAAACACAGGCCTCTATATGCATGTTATAGGAGTTCAAAAATGGAAGAATGATATTCAGTCATGTTGAGCACACAAAGAGTGAATTCTCTGGTGACCAATACACATGAAATAGAATAGAGTCACTGGAAATGAACCTGATGGAGAAAACTGTACTTCCTAAAGGACAGTAAATGTGATAAGCCATGTTGAAAATGGAATGGTCAAATGCGAAAAGGATAACAAGCTACAAAGGGAAATCTTTCTGGATGAAAAGAAAAAATGAATACTAAAAATTAACACCCATCAAGTTATTATGTTTTGCTAGGGACTGTGTTTTACCTGAATAGTCCCAGTTTCTGTTCACAACACCATTCTGGGACAACATTATTTCCTTATAAGAACTAGTCGAGGCATAGAATCAAATGATCTAATCTTTTGAGTTACACCCCAACTAGTTATACACAAAATACACAGGATTGGGAAACAATAATTATTTTTAATCTTTCAGCGGGTCATTAAATAAGTTTAAAATGCAGCCTAAAAATTCATGTTAACACACTCTATGTAAAGTCGCTAATTGTAGTAATTCCAAATTTAATTACAAGTCTTCCTATACATGAACTTTTTATTTGATTTTTTTCATTTGAGTATAGTGGACACAACGTGACATTGGTTTCAGGTGTAGAGCACAGTGATTCAACGACTCAGTATGTTACGCTACGCTAATCACAAGTGTAGCTACCATCTGTCACCATACAACACTATCACAATATCATTGATCATATTCCATACATTGTACCATTTGTTCTTGTGACTTATTCATCCTAAAGCTAGAAGCCTGTATCTTCCACTCCCCTTTACTCATTTGCCCAACCCCTCACTCCCCCCTTCCTTCTGCCAATCTGGTTGATCCCTATATTTATAGGTCTGATTCTACTTGTTTGTTTGTTTATTCTTTTGTTTTGTTTTGTTTTTTGAATTCTGCACATAAGTGAAATCATGTGGTATTTGTCTTTGTCTGTTTTCTTTACTTTAGCATAATATCTCTAGGTCCATCCACGTTGTCACAAATATAAGATATCATCTTTTTTTATTCCATTATATATTATACATACACACACCACATCTTTATTCATTGGTCTATTGATGGACACAGGTTGCTTACATAGCTTGGCTATTGTAACTGATGCTGCAATCAACATAGGGGTGCATGCATCTTTTTAAATTAGTGCTTTTGTTTTGTTTGGGTAAATACTCAGTAACAGAATTATTTGATCATATGATATTTCTATTTTTAATTTTGAGGGAAACCTCCATACTGCTTTCTACAGTGGCTATGCCAATTTATACTCCCATCAGCAGTGCACAGAGTTCCTTTTTCTCCATGCCTTCTCCAACATTTTTTTTTGTCTTTTTGATTTTAGCCATTCTGAAAGGTTAAGGTTTGATCTGCATTTCCCAGATGATTAGTGGTGTTGAGCTTCTTTTCATGTATTTGTTGGTCATCTGTGTATAAACTTATTTTTAGAGAGATCGGGTATTTAAAAATATTTTCTGCCATAAAAAATCTTCACAGGGTCCCAGACATATACATATTATATAGATTGCTGCAGCAATGTGCAGCCAAAACCATGTGTACCTGTCAGATAGAAGACAGATATGAGATATCTCAAAGCTCAGCCTAAGTTCTCTATGACTAAGCAAATGTACATATTAGACCTGAGAAGAGACAATTGGCCTCATCTTATCTGTAAACTCAGTTGAAGTTTGCAGAAAGCATTCAGCAAGCACATTTAAAATAAATCCTAATTCTCATCTGGCTTAACCACAGTATACCAACAGAGATAAGAGAAATAAGTTCATAATTATTACTTAATTGAACCAAATTCACTGCTTAAGTTCTCTCATATTTATTGCTGATGCTTTGGCAAGTACATTGAGAGCAAAAGGTAAAATTCTCTGGGTGATACTTGAGAGCAGCAAATATTCTAGAAAGAGAGAGAGGCAGGAAGGGAGCAAGAACAAGAGACAGAGATCATATTGGAGACTTTACAGTAAGTCAAAGGTCATCAAAAAGAAGGATGTAAATAGGAAAATAA
Source organism: Prionailurus viverrinus (assembly GCF_022837055.1). Lineage (NCBI taxonomy): Eukaryota > Metazoa > Chordata > Mammalia > Carnivora > Felidae > Prionailurus > Prionailurus viverrinus. The sequence goes on along the minus strand of NC_062561.1, from coordinate 45,276,558 downwards.
GTCTAGTCTTTCAAACGTAATTTATTTTAATTATTCCTTACCAAATTGCTAAATTATCCTTTTAAGTGTGAATTGAATACATGAATATGAAAACACTCTACATACTTTAAAATGCCATAGGTATTTATTAATTTATATTACAGTCTGGTACCTATTCATATTTTCCCCTTGAAAAATAGTATCACTGTATTATGAAAGAATAAATTGCGCAGATAATCTTGTCCAAAGCATGAAAGGACTTGTTTTCCTGAGATTTATGTTATCTAATTAATCAAGAGCATTGTCTAATGGTGATCACCACAAAATGCAGACATAAAGGTATGAAAGTACAAACAAGGTTTGAGGTATACCTTGCAGGTAAACTCATAAAGTAATAAAAACACCTTACTATGCAATGGCTAGAGCACAATTGGAATGAGGATTTCACACACACACACACACACACACACACACACACACACACACATACACACACAATCTTCCATATTCTTCTTCCAGAGGAAACGTTTTGAATGGGCTATGTTAACCAGTATTGAAAATTGTGTCCCTTTCTATCCCTTTAAAGGTAAATAATTAACATTATTAAATGCAAATTAAGTGTTGAGAACTATGGAAGACCAGGTTTCAGCCCAAAGCACAATAGACACACAATCCCAAGTTATAAATAAATTTATCACAAGTTTTTGTTCATATTTATTTCTCACACACACATACATACCATACAGGCACACAAAAAAATACTCAATGCTGTGTGATACTAAGTACATTCAGGGGACTCAATCATGCCAGTAATTTTACTGTGCCACTTGTATATAGTACAAGTAACATTTAATAACCAGCATTTCCCATAAAGAGAATATCCTTTCCATAAGAGTTTTCAACTCCAATGTTTCTTAATCTCAGGTTAAAGATTATCTCCTGACAGTGAACTCCTGGAACTGTCCAATTCAAATTAAACTCTTTTACGGGGCGCCTGGGTGGCTCCATCGGTTAAGCGTCCGACTTTAGCTCAGGTCATGATCTCACGGTCCATGAGTTCGAGCCCTGCGTGGGGCTCTGTGCTGACAGCTCAGAGCCTGGAGCCTGCTTCTGGTTCTGTGTCTCCCTCTCTCTCTCTGCCCTTCCCCCATTCATGCTCTCTCTCTGTCTCAAAAATAAATAAACATTTAAAAAAATAAAAAAAAATAAACTTTTGGCATTATTTATCATAAAACCTTATGTAATTATCTTTACACTTATTACTCTATGTAATTATTCAAGATTTAAACAAAATTTACTTGTCTTTCTCTTTTCCTCTACTTTGTAAGCTGCATGAGGCAGCAGGATTTGCCTGTAATTTCTAGCATCTAGAGTAATCCTTGGAACATAATAGGATCTATTTTGATGAATTAATGAATATAATATAACCATTTTTTTTGTTTGGAGCAGGTGATGATAATACAGTAAATTTAAGAGAGTTAAAATTATACATTCTACATATATTTTTTCCAGAATTGGTTAAGGCCTTACAAGTTTTCTTTATTTTAAGGAATACTACATTCTTATTATATTCTGCAAATAACAGGTTCTAGACAGTTCAAAAAATTCCAAAAATGTATTTGAAATATTAAAATATTTTACAGTTATAAATACTTTAATTATACCAAATATCATTCAAGTGCAAAATACATAGTAAGAATCTATAAATAGCCACATATCATTGTACAAATTGCACATTATACAACATGTAAGGTGATACTGTTCACATCATACACATTGTAGATTTAATACATATTGCAACATATTTCCAGGAGATCATGTCTTAACTAACAAAAATCTATGTGTTACAATAGTCTTTCAATAGTTGAGAGAAAAGAACATTGGAGCTTTTTCTCATTCACCCAGAGATATTATAAAAACTGGGGCATCCTTGAGGATATGGAGCAAGATGATGTCATGTATAAGGAAGCTTACTAAGTGTCTCAACTTATTGATAAATATATTCATCGGGGTGCCTGGGTGGCTCAGTTGGTTAGGCGACCAACTTCAGCTCACATCATGATCTCGCAGTTTGTGAGTTCGAGCCCCATGTCAGGCTCTGTAATGACAGCTCAGAGCCCATAGCCTGCTTTGGATTCTGTGTCTCCTCCTCTCTCTACCCCTCCCCTGCTCACCTGTGTCTCTCTGTCTCTCAATAATAAATAAACATTAATAAATATATATAAATGTATATATTAATTAAAAATAGTCTTGTACTGTCCAGCATAGTGCATTTATTTAATTATATAACCTTCTACCACCATTAAATGGCTCATCTATGCCAAGGCTGATAATTTCAGTAGACATGTTTTGGTTCTGAGACTCTAGGTATCTGCTTTAGTAACTAAAGGAAGTGGCCCCCTATGATTCCGTTCATAGTTGATAACCTTGTCTCTGACCATGGTTAATTTGATGTAAAATAGAAACCCAGTCCTGGGAGACCAGTTCATAGAGAGAGTTGAGACACTTGAGCTCTTTTTTTTTTCTTTACTTCCCAGAATGTAAAATTGGGATTATTAAAACTGGGTTAGATATTAGGTGGTATTAAATTAGGAAAATGGTATGGAGACATTTTCCACTAAGGCATAGAGAAACAAAGAAAGCTAATCTGTAGTAAGTAAGATGAATGAAGCAGTACTAAAAAAGCATGAGTGGGGGAGGGGGGAGAGAGAGAGGAAACCTTACCATAGAAACTGTAGATTATTAGTTCTAGTCCATCAAGCCTAGAAATTCTACCTGTTCCTTTCTTCATGTATTCATTTAATAAATTATTGCCTTTTTCCCCCTTACACCAATGAACATATATATTTCTGTTGTTCTTAACCAAAGATGAACTAACTTTACTTCTTTTCTTTGTGTTCAAATTATTTCAAGTAGTTCAAATTATTCTTTAAAACATCATGCTCATGGATAATAAAATATGCATCAGGAGGAATTCTCAGTTATATATAAGTGAAGATGTTTTATATACAGCATCATAACCATTGGATTACTTTTATTAGTGACTTTAAAACTTTCCCAGTCTTCTGATCATGTATTGTGGTAACCACATTCTGAGGGAAAAAATGTAGGGGGGGGGGTGAATTAGTAATTCTACACATTGTTCAAAGTATGTTCCCTAAACTTTGGTACTATTTGTCACAACTGGTCAATGTATATTGCAGGATAAAAGTATTTTCAGATAGAAGCAGGCTTATTTACTGAAGAAGTTCAGTGGACATTTTGATTGAAATAATAAAAATAAAATTTCAAAGTCATTGAACACTTCTTCCAGAAACAATGTAAGATGATCTGTAAATACAAAAATAAAGAGCTTATGGTTTGACAGAGCGAGTTATGTAATTTCATTATCAATACAATTTCCACATAGAAATAATAAGTCCAAAGCCCATAGCTTAAGTTTATATGTCAACTCAGCATATATGGTACACAGTATAGAGTCAATATGTACTTGCCATACATTACTTTCATCAGTTTCTACCACTAATCCCACTCTTAGTGCAAAGTAATAATTAGGTTCTGTGACTGTTTCTTGTTTCAATCAGAACATTTGTCATGAAGTGCTGTAGTTTTAATTATTAAGTGCTAAGTTCAAAATGAGAGTATGTTTTTTCTTGTACAGGGAGAACTGTCTGAGCTTAGACTTCAGCAGATAATAATTTATAATATGTCTACATAAAAATACCCCGAACTTTGAAAATATCTAAAACTTCTCATTAAAAAAATAATGATAGAGTTAGGAATTTATTAACTATCAATAATTATATACCATTTTCAATGAAGCAAGAAGAAGCTACCTTTAAAAAGAAAGAAAAAGCATTCAATCATTTAAATAAGTTATATTTAAGCTTCTTCCATTGGGGATAAAATATGTAATGCATAGCTCATACTGGCTGATACACTAAAAACTTGTAAGTGTATTGGTGGAGGCGATTTTGTTTCCTGGGTGTGCTACTGGAGGAATGCTCATGAAACTTGAGAATACACAGAAGAAAACAAAAAACCTAAACTGAGATTTTTGGAAGAATTTATTGAAAAATCAATGCTCAAATTGATCCCTAAATTAGTAAATAGAGGCAAATGGAGTAATTAAGCGTCTAAAACTAATAACAATCATATCACCAGTCATTAGTGATAGTGGTGAGTCAAGGTTGTTTCCTTTTTAAAAATTTTTTTAATGTTTATTCATTTTTGAGAGAGAGAGAGAGAGAGAGAGAGAGAGAGAGAGACCGCGCATGAACAGGGGAGGAGCAGAGAGAGACGGAGACACAGAATCTGAAGTAGCCTCCAGGCTCTGAGCTGTCCGGACACAGTTCAACACAGGGCTTGAACCAATGAACCGTGAGATCATGATCTGAGTGGAAGTCTGGACGCCCAACTGACTGAGACACCCACGTGCCCCACGATTGTTTAAAATGAAGTTCCCAGGGGCGCCTGGATGGTTCAGTTAAGTGTCCAACTCTTGATTTCAGCTTATGTCATGATCTCAAGGTTGACTGAGCCCCCTCATCAGGCTCCCTACTGAGCATGGAGCCTGCTTACGATTCTCGATTCTCTCTCTTTCCTTCTGTCCTAACCCTGCACTCTCTCTCTCTCTCTCAAAATAAATAAATGAACATTAAAAATAAATGAAGTCCCAGAGTCCAGCTAAGGTATTGATTGGGAGTGGGGTGGCAGCCAATATGGTGAATCTCTCATTGGAAGCTGGCAATGAGAGAAAACAATATAAACGTGGGGACAAATGAGGGACTAGTAAAGAATATCATAAACAGACACTGGAGTGTCTCAGAAATCAAAAACAAACAAACAAACAAACAAACAAATCAACAGATCATAAGTTTGGAGCCAAGAATTAGTAACAGACTAATGGTATTTTTTACCAAACATGATAGGTACTTCCCATGGTTCAAGATATAATTTAAGGTAGACTTATGCCAGGTATGCAGCCATCCTGTATTTTTAAAAATGTAACTGACAAAATTAATCAGTGATTTCATGGCTATCATTGCTTAGGAAGGGAGTTTGGTAGGTACCATGGCAGATCCTGAATCAGGCATGTATCCCCATTAGTCTTTTCAAAACTTCAGTAACCAAATTTTCCATTATAACTATTTGGTACCAATTATATAAATTATTAATAAGAATTCAAATTCTTAGGTTATTTTCAATAAAAGGTTAAAATGCTATTTCTATAAAATAATAAGTGTTACAGTGTACAAAGTTGTAGAAGTATACACAGTGTAAATTGATATTAGAATAAAATGTGATATGTTCCCCTCCCGTCTCTCCTGTGCCGTCCAACTTATGATATATTTGTGATTAAGTTTTAAATAGATAAATATTTAAATAGGAGTGTTATTGTTGACTGTGAAAAAGATATGCCAAATATTTGTGTCTGTTGTGTTTCTTCTTCTTTTTTAAAAAAGTTTATTTATTTATTTTGAGAGATAAACAAAGCACAGCAGGGAAGAGCCAGAGAGGGAGAGGGAGAGAGAGAGAATCCCAAGCAGACTCCATGGTGTCAGCACCGACCCCAAGGTGGGGCTGGATCTCACAAACCATGAGATCATGACCTGAGCCGAAATCAAGAGTGAGATGCTTAACTGACTGAGTCACCCAGGCACCCCATTGTGTTTCTTGATGAATCTTTAACACCTTGTACCAGGCCTGGGACACTCAGGGCTATCAGATAGAAGCTGGAAGGAGCAAAAAAGGATCCTCACCTGGTGGTTTAGGAAAACCATGGCTTTGCTAACACCTTCATTCTGAGCTTCTAGCCTCCACAACCATAAAATAATAAATTTATCTTGTTGTGTGCCACTCAGTTTGTGGTACTTTGTTATGGCAGCCCTGGGGAACTAAAAATATTTTTGTTAAATAGAAGCATGGAACAAAGTAGTAGGCTAATCATGTCCTTCCAAAAGTAAAACAAGTTGGGATATGAGGTGAAATAGTATTTTACCCATTGGCCTCAGGATAAATTTAGTGAATTTTTTGCTGTTCTAGATATTTGCAGAACAGCAATAACATTTTTCTTTGGTCTGACATTAAAAAAGAGAACAAATGAACTAAGTGCCAGAATTACTGTCATTTGGGGATATGAGTTTTGTAACAAAGTCTTATACATTAGAATAAAGTCTTATGTTGTAGAACAAAGCAAGAGATGAGTAACTTGTGGTGGTTAGTCATCCGTATTACTCAGATATAATTTCTGGCAATGGTCAATTATCATTCTCTTTCTTGTTTGTTAGGAACTCCTATAGATGTATGTGTTATAGAAACATGTTTAGACTAGCATATATGTATTCACATGTTCATTCACTTATGCACTTACCCAATGACTTAACAGATATTTTGGTGCCTATTATGTTTACTACTCTCTGCCTGGAGTTAGGTATAGCATAGTGAAACAAACAGGCAGGTTCCAGCTTGAACTGAGTTTACAGATCATAGGAGAGATGGGAAATAATAAAAATGATGTTACAGGTGTATAATTACACACTGCAAAAGTGTTATGAATGAAACACAGAGGGACATGTGAAAGCACAGAGTGGGGGATGTGAGCTATCCTGGGTTGATCAGAGAATGTTTTCATGAAAAAGTGATACCTAAATGTCCATCAACTGATGAATGGATAAAGAAATTGTGGTTTATATACACAATGGAGTACTATGTGGCAATGAGAAAGAATGAAATATGGCCTTTGTAGCAACGTGGATGGAACTGGAGAGTGTGATGCTAAGTGAAATAAGCCATATAGAGAAAGACAGATACCATATGTGTTCACTCTTATGTGGATCCTGAGAAACAGGAACCCATGGGGGAGGGGAAGGAAAAAAAATAAGAGGTTAGAGTGGGAGAGAGCCAAAGCATAAGAGACTCTTAAAAACTGAGAACAAATTAAGGGCTGATCGGGGGTGGGAGGGCGGGGAGGGTGGGTGATGGGTATTGAGGAGGGCACCTGTTGGGATGAGCACTGGGTGTTGTATGGAAACCAATTTGACAATAAATTTCATATATTTAAAAAATAATAAAATAAAATATGTATGGGGGAAAAAAAGAAAAAATGATACCTGTCACTGAGGTTCTAATGCTGAGTAAGAATTAACTGAACCAAGAGGTGAGTGGTGGAAAGTGTTTTATGCAGAAGAAAGAGGCAGTCCAAAGGCCCTAGGGGAGAAAAAACAGTTTAATTCCAGGGGTGTAGAGAGCTTGTGTGAAAATGTGAAAGGAGACGGAAAACAAGTAGAGGCCAGAACTGGCAGGAAGCTGCAGGCCACATCAGGGATTCTGTTCTATATACTAAGAGAGAGAAATAAAAGGGTCATATTTGCAATTAGAGAATATAGTCCTGCCTAACATTTGGAGAGGGAAGAATTGGTTCAAGGAAATAATTCAGGAGACAACTGTAGTATTATTTTAGGTAAGAGATGTTTGTAGCTTGAACTAGGGATTTGGAAATGGAGAGAAATAAATGAATTTGCATACACTGTGATATAGATGTGAAAAAAAACCCAACATTTAACTATTTCCTATACCATGTATTGCCTTTCCTTAGAACATCATTCATGCTTAACGTAAATTGGTGCCTGTGCATACTTCTATACATGTACTGAGTCCAGCAAGAAATGATATGCATTAGGAAAAGGATAAAAATTGCCAAAGAAAAGTCACCCAGTACACTTTGGTGTCACTTCCAAAGTCTCTTTGGGATATTCAGTCAATTCATTTTTCAAATCCCAGTAAGTGCTATTTCCCCTCCGTTAGTGTGTGTTCTCTTCCTTTATTCACTCCACAGTTGAAATGAGAGGTCTAGATACATACTGTCTGGTTGGGGGAGGATCACTTGTGTGCTTTGCTGTCTTCTCCATGCCTTCAACAAGTTGTCCTTCACTTTGCTTGCTCACTGGGGTCCCAAGACAGATGAACTATGTTCTGTGTTGGGGAAAATAGAGCATTTGTCAGTAGTCTTGGATTATCTCACATCTATCTAGATTAATTTCCTCCTGATCCCCCTGAGATTTGGATTGTAAAAAGGAAGCCAGAATACTTGTTTTAATATTCCTAAACATTTTTGTTTCTTCACATCACATGCCCATTTCCCCCCCCCCAATTCAAACCCACTCTCAGCATCTACATGGTCTTCCCCATTTCTTGTAGGAAGTGATTTCCCTACATCATATCATACATTTCCACATCATACATTCTCCCTGCAAAAGACTTTATCAGAATGAAGTTTGCATATTGATCCTCCAGGTATACTTTATATTCTCCAAGCCTTATTCTTGGTATATAAATATAAACTTCTGGTATTATAAGGTTTTTACCCATTTCTATATAATCTGGATTTCAAGTTTAACATTTTACTACACACACAAACTAAATCCTAATTTGAAATTCAAATTAAGTAAAGAGTTATTTATTTTTGGCTGGATCTGCCTGACACAGTATGTAAAGATTCAAAGATGAAAAATGTGGGAGTCTACAATGGAATTATATCTGCATGTAATTTTTAAAGTATTTTAATTTATTTTAATGTATATTTTATTTAATATACAGTACGATATTGGTTTCAGAAGTAGAATTCAGTGATTCATAACTTACATACAACACCCAATGCTCATCACAGTGCCCTTCTTCTTCTTTTTTTTTTAATTTTTATTTATTTTTGAGAGAGAGAGAGAGAGAGAGAGAGAGAGTGAGAGAGACAAAGTGCAGCAGAGGAGGGGCAGAGAGAGAGGGAGACACAGAATCTGAAGCAGGCTCCAGGCTCTGAGCTGTTAGCACAGAGCCCGATACAGGGCTCAAACCCACGGACCGTGAGATCATGACCTGAGATGAAGTTGGACGTTTAACCTATTGGATCACCCAGGTGCTCCACAAGTGCTCTTCTTAATACCCATCACCCATCTAGCCTATTTACCATGCATCTTCCTCCATCAACCCTCAGTTTGTTCTCTATCATTAAGAGCCTTTTATGGTTTGTTTCCCTTTCTTCTCTTTCACCCTACTTCCCATATGTTCATCTATTTTCTTTCTTAATTCCATATACAAGTGAAATCATACGGTATTTGTCTTTCTCTGATTGACTTATTTTGCTTAGCATAATACATTATGGCTCCATCCACGTCATTGCAAATGGCAAGATTTCAGTTTTTTGATGCTGAGTGGCATTCCATTGTGTGTGTGTGTCTGTGTGTGCATGTGTGTGTGTGTGTGTGCGCACCACATATTATTTATCTATTCATCAGTGGAAGGATATTTGAGCTCTCTCCATAGTTTGGCTATTGATGATAATTCTGCTATAAACACTGGGATGCATGCACCCCTTCAAATCTGTAGTTTTGTATCCTTTGGATAATACCTAATAGTGTAATTGCTGGATCATAGGATAGTTATATTTTTTTAGTTTTTTGAGGAAATTCCATACTGTTCTCCAGAGTAACTGCACCAGTTTGCAGTCCTACCAGCAGTGCCAGTAGGTTCCCTTTCTCCACATCCTTGCCAATACCTGTTGCTTCTTGTGTTGTTAATTTTAGACATTCTGACAGGTGTGAGGTGGTATCTTATCATGGTTTTGATTTGTATTTCTCTGATGATGCGTGATGTTGAGCATCTTTTCATGTGTCTGTTAGCTATCTGTAGGTCTTCTTTGGAGAAGTGTCTATTCATGTCTTCTGCCTATTTCTTAACTGGGTTGTTTGTTTTAGGGGTGTTGAGTTTGATAAGTACTTTATAGATTTTGGATACTAACCCTTTACCAGCTATGTCATTTGCAAAAGTCTTCTCCCATTCCATAAGTTTTGTTGACTGTTTCCCTTGCTGTGCAGAATTTTTTTTTTTTTAATTCATGAGGTCCTAATAGTTCATGTTTGCTTTTGTTTCCTTTGCCTTTGGTGGGTGATGCGTCTAGCAGAAGTTTCTCTGGCCAAGGTCAAAGAGGTTGCTGCCAGTGTTGTCTAAGATTTTTAGGGTTTCCTGTCTCACAGTTAGGTCTTTCATCCATTTTGAACTTATTTTTGTGTATGTTGTAAGAAAGTGGTCCAGTTTCATTCTGCATGTCACCATCCAGTTTTCCCAACACTGTTTGTTGAAGAGACTATCTTTTTTCCATTGGATATTCTTTCCTGCTTTGTCAAAGATGAGTTGACCATATAGTTGTGGGTCCATTTCCAAGCTTTCTATTTGGTTCCATTGACTATGCATCTATTTCTGTACCAGTACAATACTGTCTTGATGACTGCATCTTTGCAATATAGTTTAGAATCTGGAATTGTGATTCATCCAGTTTTGTTTTTTTCTTTTTCAGGATAGATTTGGCTGTTCAGAGTCTTTTGTGGTTCCATACAAATTTTAGGGTGGTTTGATCTAGCTTTCCAAAGAATGCTGGTGGTATTTTGATAGGGATTGCATTAAATGTATAGATTGCTTTGGGTAGTATGGACATTTTAACAATGTTTGTTCTTTCAATCCATGAGCATGGAGTGCTTTTCCATTTCTTTTTTTTTTTATATTTATTTTTGAGACAGAGAGACAGACAGAGAGACAGAGCATGAGCAGGGGAGGCACAGAGAGAGGGAGACACAGAACTACAGAATTCGAAGCATGATCCAGGCTTTGAGCTGTCAACACAGAGCCCGAAATGGGACTCGAACTCACAAACTGTGACATCGTGACCTGAGCCGAAGTCAGATGCTTAACTGACTGAGCCACCCAGGTGCCCATGCTTTTCCATTTCTTTGTGTCCTTTTCAATATCTTTGATATGTCTTCTATAGTTTATCTCTTTATCTCTTTAGTCAGGTTTATTCTTCAGTATCTTATTGCTTTTGATGCAGTAATAAATGAGATTTATTCCTTGATTTCTTTTTCTGCTGCTTTGCTATTGGTGTATAGAAATGCAACAGATTTGTACACATTGATTTTATATTCTATGACTTGGCTGAATTCATGTATTCATTCTAGCAATTTTTTGGTGGAGTGTTTCAGGTTTTCTACATAGAACATCATGTCATCTGCAAATAGTGAAAGTCTGTCTTCTTCCTCATTGATTTGTATACCCTTTATTTCTTTTATTTATTTTTTTGTCTGATTGCTGAAGCTAAGACTTCCGGTACTATGTTAATGTTAATAGTAATGGTGAGAGTGGGTATCTTTGTCCTGTTCCTGATCATAGGGGAAAGGCTCTGACTTTTTCCCCATTGAGGATGGTGTTAGCTTTGGGTCTTTCATATATGACCTTTAGGATGTTGAAGTATGTGTCATCTAACCCTACTCTGTTGAGGGTTTTTGTCAAGAATGGGTGCAGTATTTTGCCGAGTGCTCTTTCTGCATCTATTGACAGGATCATATGGTTCTTATCCTTTCTTTTATTAATATCGTGTGTCATGGTGATTGGTTTGCAAATATTGAACAGGCCTGCAGCCCAGGAATAAATCCCACTTGATCATAGTGAATAACTCTTTTCATATGCTGTTGAACTTGTTTTGCTAATATCTTGTTGAGAATTTCTGCATCCACGTTCATCAGGGATATTGTCCTGTAATTATCCTTTTTAGCGGGGTCTTTGTATGATTTTGGAGTCAAGGTAATGCTGGCTTCACATATAATTTTTAAAAATGAAGCAGGTTTAGTATCTTGGCATTTGTGTCTGGTTACATCTTTTCCTCTAAGAATGTCACTCTCTTTCTTCATGTGATGACATCTTGGTACTTAGTAAAGTTTAGATATTTTCAAGTAGACTGGGGACAAAACCCACACTTCAAATGTTGAACTTAAGCTCTAGCTTGTTTAATGTCTTTTGATCCAACACAAATTGTGATCACTGAGCATGAGTCAACTAATGTACGGCTGATCCATTGTCTTCATTTGTGCATGTGTGTATGTGTGTAGGCACTAATGACCATGCACTTTGCCATTATCTGTGAGCACATCTTAAGTTTTTTTATTACATTTATTTATTTTTGAGAGACAGAGACAGAGCACAAGTTGGGAAGGGGAAGAGAGAGGAGACACAGAATCCAAAGCAGGCTCTAGGCTCCAGGCTCCGAGATGCCAGCACAGAGCCTGATGCTGGGCTTGAACTCACAAACTGTGAGATCATGACCTGAGCTGAAGTTGGATGCTTAACTGACTGAGCCACCCAGGTGCCCCTATCAGTGAGCACATCTTGACGTTCTTACCTTATCTGCAGCTTGATTCTGCTCCACTCTGTTCTCACTACTTCAACTTTTTTTAATGGCAAATCAGTTTTTTTTAATGTTATTTATTTTTGAGGGAGGGAGAGAGAGAGGGAGAGAGAGAGAGGGAGAGAGAGAGAGCAAGCACAAACAGGGGAAGAGCAGAGAGAGAGGATGACGCAGAATCTGAAACAGGCTCCACGCTCTGAGCTCTCAGCACAAAGTCCGCCTTAGGGCTCGAACTCAGGAACCACACACAAGATCATGACCCAAGTTGAACTCATTCGCTTAACTGCCCAACTGAGCTACCCAGACGCTCCACCACATCAACTTTTTATACATGCACTCTAGGCATTTTGTCATTATGGGGTGGTTGCAAAGCTACGTGATTAAAGGAGAGAGATAATTCAGGGAAACACTAAGGATATACATAGAAAGTATTTTGCAAGTCTGAATATATTACTAAAGTAATTCTGACAATGAGAACATTTTAAATGTATTTTAAACATCTAATGCACTTAAAAATTTTAACATAATTCACTTATTATATAAAAGACTACATATAATTATAGATTTTCTCAGGTAAAGAAATCTGGAAAAGTTACGTCTAACAAATTTATTTCATTTTCTTATATTAAGTACATTGTATAAAGGGGATATTCATCTTGGGTATATATCCACAGAGGAAATACTATTAATAAAGAAGAACTGAGTGTTTCCAAGAGAGAAATATTTGCACATTTCCTATATTAATGACAGTGTACTGTATGCACAAAGTCATAGTTACACATACACAAAGTAAGTTACAAGCACTGGCTTTATCTTTTTAATCCGACAATTTACAATCCAAGTATGGTAACATTTTTACCTCTATTAACAGCATCCTGACCTTTCAGGTAAACCTTTATTTTGAAAATCACTGATACATTTTAAATTAATAACTGTGATAAAGTTTCATATATGGGCATATATGATACATTTGACTTTCTAAAACATAATGTATTGAGTAATACATTACTCAAGGTAATCTAAACAGGCCTATGAACTGTTTCTTGCGGCCAAATGTATCCTTTTAAGGCACTATTTCATATACAAATGCCCTAGATATCTGAAAGAAGTATATGAACATAAGACTTTTATGGCATTGGGAAAGAGAATCTCAATATTAGAATGAAAAAACACTATTCATGAGTGAATTTTTGCAACAAGGAAAACTATGCGAATTGGTAACACTTGTTACAGTATATAAATGTTAGCCCTTTGAGTTATGAATTTCTGTCTAAATCAATAGGTCTGAATCTTTGGAATTTACTATTGCGATTCATGCTTTTTCATATTTATATTCAAGTCAATACAGATTAAATGGGCCCATAAATTTTAATGTTCCTTCTAAAGTAAGGTGTTTATTTTCACTATCACCACCACCACCTACCCTCTCCTCCTTGGTACAAGCACAGCCTAAGAGTTTTTTATTCCTTCAATAGCATCAAGTGAAGGAAGCAAATGAATTCAATTGTAAAAGACAGTTATGGAGCACTAATGTGCAGAGAGAACAGTGGGTATGAACGTCATGTAGCTACCCAACAGATAAAAAGAATCTTGGTAAAGTGGACCCCAGCTGTGTTCTTCCAGATGCCCATTTTTACTTAATAACCATTAGAACAGGCAACAAAGCAATTAGTGGATCTATGAAATGAAAGAAAAAGCTGTCGGGTAGATCACCTTTTAAAAGTCTGAATTTGTAAAATGATATAAGCAAAAATAGGATAAAAGGCAGTTTCTCAATTAATGGTAACCTTTTACAAACATTTTTCAATACTGACTTGCCCCTAGCATAATTTATATGGAATTTAATAAAATATAACCACATGAAATCAAAGTATCTTAAAGGGTATGAGTGAAAGTTAGCTCACCCACCTACCAACACACATTCTCCTAAATCAAGAATTCTATGTCCAGTGAAATAGCCCTGTGACAATTTAGCCTCTTGTTGGATAACTAAAAACTCAAACTCACTACTTAATAAAAAATATTTCATTATTTGGCAGTATTTTTAATAAGTTATTGTTAATGACTTGAAGTGTGCACTCTATAAAATTTTTAACTCCACAAAATTTTAAATTGCTCTTTGAAGCAAGGTGAAAATCATGTTTATTTTCATATGCTAGGCTTTCAGATATTTAGTGCAAGCGTATGTTGGGGGAGGTGACATCAGGAATTTCTCTTTTTCATCTGTTTCCTGATATCAATATTCCCAGTACCTTTAAAATTCCTCTTATAAAATGAATATCATAGAAATCATGTTTATAAACTTTAACATTCACATACCTCTATATATTAGTTTATTTCTGTAATACAGAATTAATTTGTTATGACTATTTGCATGGATAATTCCCTATACTCTTGTCTGTGAATTTAATAATTAAGACTTGAGTAAAGGACATTATCAACATCTTTCCATGATTGGAAATGTTCATAATAAGAGTTTAATTTTGACCTCACTTATTAAAGAATACCTAGTAATAAATGACAAAGCTAATAGAATATAGATTTCCTACCTTGAACAATTTTTGTCTCATTAGGTCATAACTATTTTGAGTTGATGCATATCTAATTGATAGAAAGAATTAGATGACATAAAGGAGATAAATTATTAAATTATACAACTTGGATTTTTTTCAAATTTTAGTTTTGGATTTTAAACTTGCTCAATAGGTAGGTAGGTAGGTAGGTAGGTAGGTAGGTAGGTAGATAATAGATATACACAGAGAGATTATATATATTAATTAACATAACTTAATTTAAGGTTGGAAATAAATGACCAATGTATTGAATCAATAGATAAGATTGAGTGCTGTGTTGCATTTTGTCCTACCATGAATCAGAGGGAATGATGTATGTAGCATTCCTTTTATGCAATAAGAGAGTGATAGAAAATTATGGAGATATAGATAGATAGACATATACATATATCTATAAAACATGCGTCTTTGTATTTATGCATGCACATCTATCACTGTGCTTACAAAGTATCATGAACAGGAAATAAACTGAGAAATACTCAAAATGCAGAAAGAGGATGAGCTTACCATGAGCAGAGACAAACAGATCTTAACACTTGTAGGACTGTATAATAGTGTGTGGTAGGGGTACTTCTAGGTATTCTTCAAGCACATACTGAAAAGATGAAATGAACCCAGAGAAGCTCTTCATATAATTATCAGGATGACTAATTATAAACTTGCACTAATAAAACTAGAAGATTTGGCCCCTTCCTCTTCTCTTTACATCACTTGTCCTCAGCTAAAGAAAGTAGCCATATTTGTGCCTTCCCTCCGTTTATCCCCACACCTCCTCTCAAGAGTTGGGTTTGGGAGTGAGGCAGAACAAGTATTCCAATAATGAGTAATGTCTAGAAGGAATGTGGAGCCCTGAAACTCAGAAATCACCTGCACACCATCAAAAGCAGCATACCCCACCCTACCCTACATCAATGGAGGTATGTCTGGAATCAATATCTGCAGCTGATTGACAGACAAACAGGGATTCTTGAACCAATGAGACATCATTTGACAACTGAGCATACAACCAGACATCACATCACCAAAATTTCAGAAAAATCAAAACCACCTAAAAGACAAAATATCAACCAAAGAACAGACTTTTAAGGAAACAAGATAACAAAAAAAGAATAGTAAATAAAGATAATTAATGTCTAAATCTTTTGTAAAATATGGATCTTAGGAATTTAAAATATGAGCATCAATATTAAAACTAAAAATGGTATGACCCTTACTCAAGTCCCAATTCAAACCAAAAAACCCTAGCATATGAGTTGATTTGAGTACTCATTGAATATGTGATGATATTATGGAGATACTGTGGGGTTTTTTGCTTGATAATGGTATTTAATTTATTATTTTTTGTTTAAGTATAATTGACAGATAATATTATACTAGTTTCAGGTGTACAACATAATGATTTCATATTTGTATATATTGTGAAATGATCACCATAATAAGTATAGTTAACACCCATCACCACACATAATTTTTTTCTTATGATGAGAACTTTTAAGATTTATTCCTCTTAGCAACTTTCAAATATGCAGTGTAATATTATTAACATAGTTGCCATGCTCCACATTACATCCCCAGAATATATTTATTTTATACCTGGATTTTTTTATCTCTTGACCCCCTTCACCCATTTTGACCATGCCCCACCCCCCTGCCTCTGGCAACCACCAATCTATGATTCTGTGTATCTATGATCTCATGGTTATTTTTTTTTTAGATTTAGATTCCATATGTAAGTGAGATCTTTAGATGTATATTGATAGATATTTGCACATAAAATAATATAATGTATGGGATTTGCTTAAAAATAATCCACAGGAGAGCAGGTGGATAATGTAAATGGAAGTAAATGTGAAAAAAGATCCATGAATGGATAATGAATTCAGGTGATGGGTACATAAGACCTTATTACACCACTCTTTCTATTTTTGCATATGGTTTCAATTGACAGGAAAGCAGAGGATACAAAGGTAGGGAACAATTTAATGAGTTAGGTAGTTTGAAAAAATTAGTGTAATTTGGCAGTGTTTGCTCTGAAAGTTTAGCTGTGAATGAAACACCCATAATTTACAACTTTGTCTAATTGATGTACTAAGAGGAGGGTATAAAATACATATGAAAAAAAAATACAACATTGAGCTGAAAAAAAAATTAGGTGACTTTAGAGCACACCAGTGAATTAAAGTGAAAGAATGCAAAAATACCCAAACAAGCAAACAACAACAAAAACAAACAGAAAGTCCAGTTTGGTACATGAATTTAACATCACAGAGGATAAATAAGAAATTCAAAAATATTATAAATGAAATGGAATAGCTTTATCAGCCATGCAAGTAAACCATATGTATGTGCCTACAAATATATAAACCTGTTTTATTAGCAACCACAGCGCATGCTGAAGGCAGAGTAACGAGAACCTAAGGGAACTCGGTTTTAAAGCTAGCCCACCATTAGATTAGGAAGGTAGATGGCAGCAATATAATTTCAGCCCAATAACGGTAGGAGAAAAATGAACTGAATGAGATGGAAAGGCTTCGGGAAAGGCAGATTCTGGGAGGAGGTTGGGGGGAATAACAAACAACAAAAACAAAAACAAAACAAGGAGATGGTGTTGCTGAGATTTTCTGTCACTAGGGACAACAGTTAATTGAGTCATCCTTTTAATTATTTTTCTACCCCATTTATTGTTGCTCTAACATGCCAAACACATGCCTTGGAGCCTTTTCACTTGCCTTCCTTCTGCCCTGATGACTATTGCCCTGGTAACTGCGAGACTCCCTCCTTCCCTCCCACCTCTTTATTCAGGCCTCTTCTCAAATGTCTTTTGATCAGAGAGACTTTCTCTAACCATATTATCTAAAATAATTGTTGCTGCTCCCCCAGAATTCTCTAGTCCTTCACTTGCTTCATTTTTTCTACATAATAATTTAATCCCCATGACATTGTTTACTTATTTATTTGCTTGTTTGTCTTTTCCCACTAGGATGTAAGCTCCAATAAAGCATCTAGAACAGGGCTTGACACTAGTATGAAACAGAAAACATTATAAATTATTTAATGTCTTGGAAAGGAAAGAGCTGAAACCCCCTACCAACACTTCTTTGGGAAATGGTGGTTACTTGCTAATGTACAAAAGCAGAAAATCATATGGGAAAAATATGTTATTTGTATCTTCTTTAAATGCAAAGGAAAGAATAGGAACAGAAATGATACATGAAATTCAACAACAAATGCTTTTTACTGGATTTAAGTGTGTCTCTAAATATGTTTCTTACAAACAAAATTAATGAAATAAATTCAATTCTGTTTGCATTTTATCAAAGAAAATCTTATTTTCAAAATGCCTACCTCTTGTCTTTAGCATACTCAGATGACATTTCAGCAATTTGAGTGCAAATTGCAAATAACTGAAATTATATATTCTTTAAATATTGTGATCTTAAATAAATATAAGAATTCAGGAAAGTGGGATCCTTAGTGACAACCTAAGGCACTGAGTTAAATATTTATTATGAGAAGGATTTTCTATGTGCTAATAACTTCTTTCTCCCTAGGCTTCACTTTTTGATATGTATTCCCCATTATTAAGTGATGAATTTTTATTGGTTTAACATAATATATTCGGAACCTCTTCTGGTACCCAAATGATTGTCATTTGTGTCCCTCAGACTATAGGGCTATTACCTGTCAGTTGCATCTTCAGACCTCCCCAAGTACAGGAGAATGACAGTGTTTGAGCCTTTACCATCTGGCCACTGACTTCCCGGAGTGATCCTTTGTGCAGGTCACATAAAGCAAATATGGGGTGCTCCAACATTAAAAATTAGTAACATTTTCAATAGCAAATGAAACTTTGAACATTCTTCACAATCACTCTCGATTCACTCTTATAACTATGATCAATGAACAAAATTTTAATAACATAAATCTTGTCATACTTCATCTTTAATCAATCAATATAATAATCTGCTATTAAAGACCCTATTGTTAAGTACATGATTATTCTTTAAAGTCAACTACAAAATATCCAATTTCTCCTTATAACTCATGGATATCGATGCGCTATCTTAATATTTAAACAGCAGTCATCTTTTTCATCTATAATATCTGATTTTCATAATTTACCTCTTGACTAAGTTTCATACTCTATATATTAAATAGTAGTGCATTTTTTTGAACCATCTCAATTTAGATAAAGTATATAGAAAGATGAATGTTAATATTTGTTGAATATCTTCTATATGTTGGGCCCTATGATAAAAAATGTAACTTAATTTATTTTCGCCAAAATCATTTTGTAGATTAGGAAACAGAGTCTCTAAGAGGTTTTGAAACTGTGTCAAGTTGACATAGTTAATACGTGCCAGTGCTGGAATTCAAATCCAGATCTGGTTGCCCCACAAGGAAGCTCTATCTGTGTCATTTTAGTTTGAATAGATTTTGATCATGCTCCTCTCATATAGTCAGGATTGAAGATCCATGAACATATCTCTCCTCCTGAGGCTTTTCCTTGATCCCTTTGTTGTCTCAGTTTCTACTTTCTGGACTTTCTCTAATCCTATTTTTGTCTATATACTGTTTTGAAAGTATCCCAGGGATCCCAGTAGGTTAAGACTCTGGATTTTGGCTCAGTTCATGGGATCCAGTCTCACTTTAGGCTCTGTGCTGACATTGCAGAACCTTCTTGGGATTCTATCTCTCCCTCTCTCTCTGCCTCACCCCTACTTGCTCGCTCTCTCTCTCTCTCTCTCTCTCTCTCTCCCAGAATAAATAAACACTAAATATTTTTGAAAGAATCCCAAATGATAGATGTCACAGTTTTATAAAAATGTTCAGATATTTTGTTTTTATTTATATACTCTAAAAGATATGCCATTTTAGACTTATGGAGAGTTTCTAATTCATTGTGTATCTTTTTTTTTCTTTGTCATCTGAGCTAATATTGATGTAGATTCTAATAAAGTAGATAATAGACATTATCAAATGTTTATTAAGTTAAGTTTCAGGATTTCTTGGGTATTTACAATCATGTTTTATTCGGAACCATGTAACTTTCTGAAGTTAAATCATAGGATAAAATGGATTTTTTATTCTTAATGTTAGAAAAATTGTAAGCTGCATGCAGGAAGTGAAAACTGTAGGTTAAATGCAGAGTACTAGGTGAGTAGATGGTAATAAAATTGAGTTAATCCTCAAAGTAATTGGTGCTAGACTGATGGAAGAGTAAAATTTTAGAGATTACTCAGATACAATTACTGAGATACATGTCTATGGACCTTCTACATTGATGACATAGGTTTAAAATCTACAGTTTTACTTGGGATACAGTATCATTGGTTATGATATTTCACCTCAATATTTTTCAGGAAAGGATCAGTGTGGTATGGTACTTTCAAAAGATCTGTGTCTGAATTGTGAAAATGCTGGAGACTAATACAAAATTTTTTACAGATTACATCATTGTTTTAGCCTTTAGGTTAATGATCTAGAAAAGAGTACTAACCATCTCTCCTTTCTTTCAAAATTACTTCTCCCCACAATATCCTTTCAGTTCATTCAATATGCCAAGCAGTCTCCACACCCTGGGTATTTGCATCTAACATTTTTTTTTTCTTATTTTCCCCATGGTTTGCTTTTCCTTGTGCATCAGATCTCACCTTTACTATCAGAGCTTAGAGCCCTATTTCCTTCTTGAAAACCATCGCAATGTATAAAGTGAGATAACATGTTAAAGTTCTTTAAAAATACAAAACCCGGCACTGTAATTTGTCATTTAAAAAAAAATACCATTTCTTATACAATTCTTAAATTAAATTAAGATGGCATACTTGAAAGCAAGTATGAAACTGCCTGGTTTCTTATTTCTAAAGCTTATTACTGAATTATCTTTGTCTACATTTTTAAGTCTTCTGTTGGGGAAGAAGATATTCCTCAATGATCTATCTCTTTCTTTTGATTTTTGCATTTTTCCAATCTAATCAAGGTAACTTTAGAAAAATATTAAATTATATATCATCTCCCTGTTTAAAACCCTTCACTAATTTTCCAGCACAGTACAATTAAAGTTGAAACTCTATACTGTGAATTACACCATCTCTCGCCCTCTCTTCCACACCCACTCACTAACAGCCATCTTTCTGTTCCTCCAATATCCCATGCTTTTGCACTTTAGTGACTTTCAGCAGCCATTTTCTCTCTGGTTTGCTCTTCTTCCTCCTCTTATGTTGTTTTCTTGTGTTTTGTGTTTACTCTCTTCATCCACGAGCCATGTGGATATATGTTCTGTTGTTTGGATGGGTTCTAATGTCAGATTAGTGGGGGAGTGCTTTTCTAAGAATTCTGTGAAGAGAACTGTCTGTGCAATGCCATTTGTGATCTCACCGCATTGATCACTTCATAACACTTGAAGTGTTTTGTGTAGGTTTTGTTCATTTAGTTGTTTATAGTTTTTGTCCACAAATAAAGTAAAAGCTCTGTGTGGACAGTGAGAACCCCCATTCACAGTGCACGTTATAGGCACGTAACATGTGCTCAACAATAATTTGTTTCATGATTGAATAGATTCCAACAATTTCATAACACTAAGTCAAATATTTAATCATTTCCACCTAACAGCCTAACTCATTATTAGAAATTTAGTTATTTCAATATTGGGCAGTCTTGATCTAACTAAAAGTCACATTACTTAAATTCCTTGTTTTACTGAAGAACACGAATAGGTATCTTCTTATTGGTAAGTTCATTTTTTAAATTGTAATTCTCCTGAACTTTTCTGACATCGTTGAACTATTTACCACCTACATTTTGAAATTCTGTTCTCCTTTATCTTCTGTTCAAATACCCTTTTGAAAGAATACATTTTAGAGGTTGTATGTGTCAGTGACACCTCCTAAACTGTCATATTGTCAGTGGCACTAATAAAACAACAGTTTAAAAATTGCGATTGTATGGAATTCAATACTTTCTGTACATTGGCTACATTTACAGTTTCAAAAGTATGTTTTAATGTTTAATAAATGTTATTTACCACATAAGCTGACCTACTCTCTGTCAAAAATAAACGTCAAACTATTTGTTTTCATTTCAATGTCATGGACAATATTCTGTACGACTTGAGTCCCTTTCACACCTCGTGTGTGTTCATGCATGTATATAGGTATATTACCACACATACGCATGCACACACTATGAGTTTGAATAGGAAATGATTAATTCAGGCTGCAGTCACTGCTTTCTTCTATGGCTTTATTAGAAAACACTACCTACAGCAAAGGAAAAGAAGCTTTAAAAGGGGTTAGTGAAACACAATCTAATGTGAAGGAAGTAAGCAACTTTAGGAGTTATGTTGCATATAAAATTGAAATTTTACAACTCTCTATAACCTATAAAATTCTCTCTTGTTAACCAAAGAAATAGACTCAGGCATGGCTTTCTAGGAGTCTAGATAATTGTGTGATTGCCACCTCGGCCTCTCTATGCCTCTTTTTGCATGTTTGGAAAACAGGCAAGTAAACTAATTATGAAAACGTAGCTGCAAAAGCTGTATGTACATTATAAGAATTTGAAAAATGTTTAAAGCATCTTATGTTGTGGGATAATCAAAATTTAAAATCTTTCTTTTTGTGTGTGTTTTCTACCAAGATAAGTCCTTATACCCTTCACTACACAGGGCTAAGTACACAGCCAATTCTCAATGTTAGTTGATTGATTGAAATATCCTGTGGTTTCAAATAATCTGCATGGCTAGACATTTTTGTGAGTGTCAGAAATCCATACTCTGGATTTTCAGTGCTTATATAGAAGTATAGATATGTAGCAGTAGATCAGAAATAATGAATGAGTCTTCCGGTAAGCTTGTTCTATTGGATGTAAGCGTCAGTCTTCGACTCCTCAGGCAAGAATCTAGAAAGTGGAAATTTCAAATCTATCCTGTAATGTAAATTGTTTTCGTAGTCCATTCTATTCATTCAAACAACTTTAGTAAGTGAAGGAATGTTTGTTCATTGAAAACAAAGCAAATTAAGTTTTTTTTTTTAAATTTATGATGAAATAGAATTAACATTCTCATGCAAAACCGGCACTTGGACATACTTTCTTCATTTGACTAAAATTTTACTACAAATAAAAACACAATGATGTCTCATAATGCAGTATATATAGTGGTTAATATATGTAAATTCCATGTACATGGTTCAATAAATATTAAAGGGCAAGTTTTATAGCTGGAAAAATAGTTTGTAATATTCTTAGTAAATTTGTTGTTTCACTCACATTATCAGGAATTTACTTACTGCACCGGGATTTCTCTTAATTCCTCACAGCTCATGCCAATACTAGTTTTTGTAATCTCTAAATTACTTTATTTACTCATTAACTTCTCATTATGTTTCCCACTTGTATGAGAAAGTAAAATTACTTAAGTGATTTGTCAACTGAAGCAAGTATTTCTAATGAATTTCTCCTACTTGAAATGATTTTGAATATATACAGACATTTATGAATACTGGCTACTCCTACAATAAATTTATGTGAATTGTCAATTTTTATCATTTACTTGCAAAGCCACTAGGTCACCTGAAGAGCAATTCTGTGGTTAATCAAGAATCATATATTTTGAATACTCAAATGTAGAGTAAGTTGTATTTTTTATAAAATGCTTGTGAAAGTTGCAAGACCAACTATTAAAAGCCTTATTTCCAAAACTCTGTCTATCTCAAAATGAAAGTTAACTAAATATACACATAGTTTCAAAATAAATCATTTCATCTTCAACACTTTGAATAAGGCTTGGCACATAAAATGTGCTTAGTAAAAAAAGAAAAACATGTATATACGTGTGTGTGTGTGTGTGTGTGTGCGTGTGTGTGTGTGTTTGAATAAATGAGGGGATAGATGGATGATGCATGGATAGAATTCATATATATATATATACTTTTATTTGTAATGTAAATAAAATTTTTGAATTTAAATATGAAGGCTTTTTTTTTAATTTTTACATTCATTTATTTTTGAGAAACAGAGTGAGATAAAGTATGAGCGGGGGAGGGGCAGAGAGAGAAGGAGACACAGAATCTGAAGCAGGCTCCAGGTTCTGAGCAAGTGGTCAGCACAGAGCCTAATGAGGGGCTCAAACCCACAAACTGTGAGATCATGACCTGAGCCGAAGTCGGACACTCAACCAACTGAGCCACCCAGGTGTCCCAAGACTTTTAAAATAAATTTTAACAGACGTAATGGAAAATATTTCTAAGTATATTGTGCATTTCATTGCGTCTTTCTGAAAATGCGTTTTCAAAATACATGCTAATTTTTTTAGTGTTTTAGAGTCCTTTGTAATAAAAATGAGAGTGTTGAAATATTCTAGAAACCACTGCTTTGTAATTCTCTTTGCTTTTACACTATATGACAACATACATAGTTTTATAGTACTTTTGTTTAAATATTTATTTTTTGCTCTCTTCTTCACTGTAAAGTGTCACCCCCCAATTGGCCATTATTATTAATTCAAAAAGTGTTTATTCATTTCCCATGCCATAATAGCCACTGTGTTAGGCACTATGAATTTCATATTATATAAGACATTATTTTCTGCCCTCTAGAATCATCCTAGCCTAGGAAGTACCTAGTAAGGTAATCTCCATTTTTCCAAAGATTATTGCTCCAGAGAAGGAAAAAATATTTTTGTTTTCAAGTCTAGATTTGACACACACAAATTAATACACACTACCATAATATTAGAAAGCTCACTTTTGAGAATGCTAAAATTTTCACTTCTATTAGAGGATAGTAAATTCATACATAGTTAGCAGTATTCTGAACTTTGAATGACAGAATTCATGAAAGGATATTGAGAACACCAACACATAATGAGTGTATCTTTTTAAAAAATTACTCAGTACATGATAGGAGAGAAAGTATAGCTATGAAAAAGTGTCTAAGATAGATAATAAAAAGGAAATATCTATGGCAAGAGGTTTTAAATATTTTTCTTATATTGTGTCTTTTATTTTACCTAATAAGATGTTTATAAGGATTAAATGAAATAGCTTGCTGGCATTTAGGGGATGTCATAAAATTATACCCCTCATCTTAGTTTCCCAGATCATTATTTAAGAAAAAAATAATAATAATAGTAAAAATTCTATCTATATCTATATCTATGTATATCTATATCTATATCTATATCTATATCTATATCTATATCTATATATCTATATCTTTATCATGTATCTAACTGTTGGAGAAAATATTCCTTATTTAATCTGAGGGTCATCTATCTAGTATGAATAGATGTGAAGAATCTAGTATAATCTGCAGATTCATCTGTTATTTTCCCACTCTCATCTCCATTTGTTTTCTTCTAGAACTTTACACTAAAACTTAAGTAGACCACAATCTCAGGAACTCTATGTAGTATTATGATCTTCAGATTTATCTATCCTAATATTTTTCAGACTGTATTCAGTACATGTCATATTTCCTCTGCTTTCAAAAAAAAAGTGACAATTTTGATTTCACTTGCTGATTAACAACTAGAGAACTAGAGAAGTATAGGAAGAGAGAGGTCACTGTACTTGCAGAAGACAGAGTCTAGGGCAAGGGGCCCTTAGTTAGCTTTTCCCAAGACTGGCAAGTAATATACTTTTGGACTGGGGATGAAAGGCAATTTGGCAATAAGAGTCATGAAAGCATATTAAATAATGACAGTTTTTATATTCAAATTAGAAAATAGAGGCCTATTTACTTATAGTAACAATGTTCAGAAGAAATTTGATTTGTTGTGGGGCGCCTGAGTGGCTTAGTTAAGCGACCAACTTTGGCTCAGGTCACAATCTCGAGGATTGTGAGTTGGAGCCCCGTGCCCGCCTCTGTGCTGACTGCTCAGAGCCTGGAACCTGCTTCGGATTCTTGTCTCCCTCTCTCTCTGCCTCTCCCCTGCTCATGTTCTGTCTCTCTCTGTCTCTCAATAACAAATAAATGTTAAAAAAAATTTTTTTAAAGAAATTTGATTTGTTAGAATAAACCCATTGAAGGTCTTTGAATATATAATTTTCTTGAAATAAAAATCACAGTACCATTTCTAGAGTAGTGTGTATAGAATGTTATCAGCTGTTATAAAGTCACATATTATGTACACATGAACATCTGGAAAAAAGGGTATTTGTAAGCTATCTGTAATTTATGTTATCTCCTTAATCAGAATCATATTAGGGCAAATGGGATCCTAGCTTCCTCAGCCATGCTTCTATTACCATAAATTTTTAAAAGATCTGGTAACAATGCAGACGAAAGCAGATATAAAAGTTTGCCAGATTCATCTCGAGATGGAAGATGCAAGTGTAGAAATATTACTTGTGTCCAAATGAGACCTGAGACAGTAAAACATCACCCAAGTGTAGTTTGGCTTACAAGAAGGGGGTATTTTTAGGTCTTCTAAGCAGAAAAGAAAATGTAGTGATGTTAAAACTAGTAATTTTAATTTCTGTTATTTTATCTATATTTATATAGACATCATAACCTCTTTCTTACAACTTCCAAGCTTCTGCATTTTATACAGTACATTCTTACTATTTTATTTTGATATTAATGGTAAAAATTCCATGGGGCACACAATATGTCAAAATGATCCTGGAAAATTTACATATAATATGTAAAATAATGAAATTATACTATGGAAATTACAACACTTTAGAAAACATAAAGCATTAGTTAAGCAGTTTTCTCTTTAAAAGATTGCTACATAGGGGCGCCTGGGTGGCTCAGTCGGTTAAGCGGCCAACTTCGGCTCAGGTCATGATCTCGCGGTCCGTGAGTTTGAGCCCGGCGTCAGGCTCTGTGCTGATAGCTCAGAGCCTGGAGCCTGTTTCAGATTCTGTGTCTCCCTCTCTCCGACCCTCCCCCGTTCATGCTCTCTCTCTGTCTCAAAAATAAATAAACGTTAAAAAAAATTTTTTTAAAAGATCGCTATATGTACAAAATCAGTCACGTGATTCCCCCAAATATTTTCTAGAGTAGAAAATATAATTGAAAAATAATTATATATTAAATGTATCTATATATAAATTAAATATATACATATATATATATATATACACACACACACACACAAATCTATACTTACATATTTGTGGAACTATTTTCATAAAAGAGGTAAGGGTTCCTTTAATCATATCATATTGCCCTGAGCAGTATTAAATAACCAAACAGGACCTAGTACAAAAGTCAAAATAATGAATTTTCCCAAGCCACCTTGGACATTCTGCACATGATTTTGGCAAATAAAAGCATACTTAAATAAAGTCTGGGTCATCATAAATATGAATGCATTATATTAGTGCCATTTGAATTCCTGAATTCATGCAGTTAACTCAGTAGTTTACTTATGAGAATTTCTCAAGTGTATACATTTATCGCCTGAGTCAAATCAAAAGGTCAAATAAACCAAAGAGGTAGAGTGGACTAAATTGGCCCCTCCGGATCAATACGTCTACAAGTGATGTTTATTAAGCAGTCACTCAATTGCTACTTAACTAAACTATACCTATACTGTAATGAAGATTAATAGATGTTGAACAGGCTATGATTATGTGTTTTAAGCAAAAGTAAGAGGCTTTGATATTATCCATAAGATCACTTAATATTAGTGCTATATGTTAGTGCTATATGTTCCATTCATTTTTGGAAAGAAAATGTCATTACAAAACAATCTTCATTTCATTTACACATCCACAATGCTGGGTACTCAATTTAAATGATATCCACCTGTTTTAAATAATTTTCTGGTAATGTGCATAGATATGTGTCATTAAAATAAAGCATAGAGGGGCGCCTGGGTGGCGCAGTCGGTTAAGCGTCCGACTTCAGCCAGGTCACGATCTCGCGGTCCGGGAGTTTGAGCCCCGCGTCGGGCTCTGGGCTGATGGCTCGGAGCCTGGAGCCTGTTTCCGATTCTGTGTCTCCCTCTCTCTCTGCCCCTCCCCCGTTCATGCTCTGTCTCTCTCTGTCCCAAAAATAAATAAATGTTGAAAAAAATTATAAAAAAAAATAAAGCATAGATAAACAAAAACAAAAATACAGTCCCCATCATAAGACATGAAGTTTCAAACAGGATCATAATTGGCCATTAAAATGCTTTTGTTGAGTGTTATTACATAGAGGCAACTTGTTTGACATTGTAGAAGGCTGTCAAAAAGACTCAAGAGTATCAGAATTCACTTTTCCTGGATAAACACACATCTAACTGTATTTTAGAAAACAGTTACTAAGAGGAAAAAGTCCTCAGCCAAGAAAATGCTTGGGTCCAAATCCAAATTTGTGTATTGCTTAAATATTTAAGTTGTAGGAACTTTCAGTATGGCGTAGTTAACATCCAGTTTGGAAGAAATAATAATGTAAAGAGTTTCATACATGTATGTAGTTGTAAATGCTTGAGCATCCTCCAGATTTGTAGTATCCTGATGAAGCATTTTTGCTAAGGTTGTGTCAGGAAATTATGGCAATATGAACACTCATCTGAAAGATCCTGATTGACTGAAAACAATTCAATTTAATTAAATAAGTTTAGAGTAATTGAGTTGATTTTGTCTTTAAAACTAAATGTAATGTGATTGTTAAGATTGTTGTAAAAAATGATCTTTGTTATGTCAATGCCTTTTATGAACTTGGAGATCTTAAATCTTAATTTACCTGACTTTCTAGTGAATTATTAATTAGGATTGGCTAAACAATCTTTTTTGTTAGATCTTCAGCCAGCGGCAAGGAACCTAATTCTGCCATATATACTACTACTTGGCACTGGACCCAGTATGTAGTAAACGCTCAATTAATTTTTTAAAAAATTTTGGGGGCGCCTGGGTGGCTCAGTCGGTTGAGCGTCCGACTTCAGCTCAGGTCATGATCTCGCGGTCCGCGAGTTCGAGCCCCACGTCAGGCTCTGGGCTGATGGCTCGGAGCCTGGAGCTTGCTTCCGATTCTGTGTCTCCCTCTCTCTCTGTCCCTCCCCTGTTCATGCTGTGTCTCTCTCTGTCTCAAAAATAAATAAACATTAAAAAAAATTAAAAAAAAATTTTTTGAATAGTCTGTAAATAAATTAATGAGTGCAATATTTCAAAAGGCATGTTTTTCCACGATTTTTTCTAATATGTTAAGCTAAATCATGATATCTTAGTAAATTCTTTTCTTTCCTTCATTTTTTTCTTTCTTCCTTCATTCTTTTTTCTTTCTTTCATTTTCTTTCTTTTTTCTTCCTTTCTTTTTCTTTCTTTCTTCTTTCTTTCTTTCTTTGTATCTTTTTTCTTTCTTTCTTTCTTTCTTTCTTTCTTTCTTTCTTTTTCTTCCTTTCTTCCTTTCTTTCTTTCTTCCTCTTTCATTTCTTTTCCCTTCCTCTCCTTCCTTTAATACTTAATTTTATCCTCCGTCTTTCCCTCCTTGTTTCTTAATAATAGTCTAGTAATAATAATTAATAATAAATAAATACTAAATTTTAAGAATATAATCAATCATTTTCTTCAATAATTTCACTTTAACATAATTTCAGGCATATTTTATTTTCTAAATCCTATGTATTTTACTTGATTATTTAAATGAATTATGTTTAGGGGCGCCTGGGTGGCTCGGTCGGTTGAGCGTCCGACTTCGGCTCAGGTCACGATCTCATGGTCCGTGAGTTCGAGCCCCGTGAGTTCGAGCCCCGCGTCAGGCTCTGGGCTGATGGCTCAGAGCCTGGAACCTGCTTCCGATTCTGTGTCTCCCTCTCTCTCTGCTCCTCCCCCGTTCATGCTCTGTCTCTCTCTGTCTCAACAATACATAAATGTTAAAAAAAAATAAATGAATTATGTTTAAATGTGTTCCTCAGCAAGACTGATTATTGTATGCAGCTTGATAAATATAGAAAAGTAGCTATTTTAAATAGTAGCTTGCAACAGTGTTTTCAGCACATAAGATATCACTATAAGACCACCAAATACTGAGAAAACATAAAAAATATCACTACCACAGTAACTACATTGGTCATCATTTGTTAAATATGCCTTAATCTTTTTAATTCATGTTCCTTTATAATGAAACTCAATATATATTTCTTTTGGATCATATAAATTACTCTTTCAAATAGACTTTTAAGCTATATAATAGTAATACCAGTATTGTAGAGTAAAAGAGGCATACAAAATGGAATTTCAGAATGACAACAAAAATGAATTTTATATTACAGTTTTTGAAAGTTTATAGATATTAATCAATGAAGAATATATGCATATGACAGCCTTGTATTTTTTTTATTTTAATTAAGTTAAAATTATTTCAAGTTAGAAAATATATGAAGCACGAATTTCTATATAAATCATTTAATTTGCTGCATCTGAAATTTCTACATTACCTCTGATGGAAAGTTTCTCTGTCCTGTTTGTGATGTGTAATTTCATACACTGCTTTCTTCCCTAAGGGAAATGCTTGCTTGATTCAGTTCTTGGATAAAAATGATCTGTCACCATTGTTGCTTTAAAGGACTTTTTTTTTATTCTTTCTCTCTCTCTCTCTCTCTCTCTCTCTCTCTCTCTCTCTCTCTCTCCTTTTAAACAATGAATACTGAAAGAAAAAATCAAGGCACTGGGGATTGCAGTCCAGCTGTTGTGGCATAAATCAATATTTAAAATGCACATCAGTGATTTTTCTTCCCCTAAAAGTGGGGGGGGGGGGGGGAAATTGTGTGCTTAATTTATTGTTTTGTTAAAATGGCCAACTTTGTCTAGGAATGACTTCATACTTAGCTTTGGTTTCTATTTAACTTTACTGCTCAAGAAGAGGGAACAGAACAGTATTATAACTGCACTTTAATATGTGATTCCTGTGCCCTGATGGAGGTCGCTGAAGCTGTGAGTTTCATAAATGAACAACAGCCACATTCACCATGTACTTAAGGAACCTGCTGCTTCTCACCTCCTTTTGCCTTCAGCAAAGGTGACTGGGTTCTATTTTAATGGCTCATTAAAGGAAAAAGATGAAAAATTTCCAAGTAGTCATAGCTAGAAAGGCATCATAATCCTCATCGTTCTAAGTATAGGTATAAAGGAAAACACATCTATCTTCCCTTCTTCAAACAGGAGATTTTTGCAGGATAGTAGCCTTTGGATGTATTTGTTCATTGCCTAAACTCTTCTATGCATTCTGTATCATGATTTATGCACCAGAAGGTTATGCCTGGAAATTCTCTTTTATCATTTTATTCCACTGCTTGGTTTACAGGAACAACAGCTTTCATTCCAAAGCTACACACCGAACACACTGATTTGCAAAAGTCGTCCCCTGCACTCAGATGCCCATCTTAAAATTTCTCCAGCACGCTTCTGGACCCCAAGACGAAGCGCTGCCTGAGTGTGTTAATGGCAGAATCACAATGTGTCAGAATGGTGGCATTATCACTCTTTGATGCCAGCATCACTGTTTCTTGTGTCTCACTACGGACAAACCAAGGCTAAAGGTTAAAGGATGTGGTTTATTAAATAATTCAAGCCCTTAACATGCAACCTGCAAACCTATGGCAGCCTATTAAGTTTACGTTGCCATGATTCACGTTTGGTGTTTACTGATACTAAAGCATAATGCCTGTTTGTTTTACTTTTATTGCCACACAGTAATGTAGTGAGGAAGGGGGATGAAAAAAGGTGACAGGACCTAGCAAGGGGACAATAAGAGCGGCAGACTCACTTGCATAAAGAAGATTGAAGCCTTCCCTCCCTCCCTCCATCTCTCCGTATAGGCCCCAGTGCACATCTGCGTCACTTACAGGGGAGGAGGAGGCGATGAGGCAGAGAGAAAATTGTACTGTGAGGACCTTGACAGCTTCACGGGCGGGCTTTTCCTTTTGCCTTCCTATATTTTCTGGAATATTTATTCTTCTCTTTTACAAACTGACTATATAAAACCACCCCTTCTCGCCTTGCAGAAGGCATTTGACTTTCTCAAAGACACCCGGCAAGCTCTCAGAGCATCCTCGGAGAGGCCAGGCACAGGGGCGCAGGTGCACCGAGAAGACTAGGGGGTGCGCTTCTTCGAGACTTGGGGCGCGCTCTCTCTCTCGCTCGCTCTCTCTCGCTCTCTCTCCCTCTCTCCCTCTCTCTCTGCGCTCTCCAGGCACTGAACTCTGAGCTGCAAGGACAGGAGAGCCGACACCTTCCCGACTGAGGTTTTGCCACGGGTGCATCCCGGGGAGGTGTATCCAGCTGCCGCCGCCTCCCGGGCTTCCGAGCGTGCAGACCTCCCTTCTTCGCGCACCTCCATCACCAGGGTCGTCCCTCCCTGCCGTAACCACGGGGCCCCCGCGCGCGGATCAAGGATTCTCAGCCCTCTGCGTCCGGCTCCTGCCTCTGCTCGCAGCCGGTGGGCTCACCACGCGCGGGTCCTTGCGGACCTGACCGCAGCTGAGCGGCGCGGCTCTGCCGTCCGCGCTCCGGTGGTTGCCTAGCAGGGCGCGCAGCCCGCCTCGCCGCGAGTGCTCCCGGGGTGCAGAGGGCGCAGTCCGCCGCCTCCTCCAACCCCGAGCTCTGCTGGCCTCCCCCACCAGCTGGTCTGTCTACTCCCGCGCCCACTGAGGTCTCTTTGCCTTCTTGCGTCAAGCATGTCAGGCTCTGGGAGAAAAGACTTCGATGTGAAGCACATCCTGCGACTCCGCTGGAAACTCTTCAGCCACCCGTCGCCAGCCCCAGGCGGCCCGGCGGGGGGCGGCTGCCTGCAACAGGACGGCAGCGGCAGCTTCGAGCACTGGGGCCCCAGTCAGAGCCGCCTGCTCAAAAGCCAAGAGAAGGGCAGCGTGAGCACTTTCTGGAAGAAACCTTCCTCTTCTTCCTCCTCTCCTTCGTCTTCCTCCCCTTCGTCTTCCTCCTCTTCCTTTAATCCACTGAATGGCACCCTGCTGCCAGTGGCCACAAGGTTGCAGCAAGGGGCGCCGGGGCAGGGCACCCAACAGCCAGCCAGGACTCTCTTCTACGTGGAGTCTCTAGAGGAGGAGGAGGAGGTGCCAGGCATGGACTTTCCTGGACCACACGATAAAGGGCTGGTCCTGCAAGAGCTCAAAGTGGAGCCGGCCAACTCAAGCCAGGCAACAGGTGAAGGATGTGGACACAGGTACAGTAAGACCCCATGGGGCATCCAAGCATCTCCCAGTTTCCACTGATTTCCCCTCTCCCCTGTGGGCTTTGGTAGTTACTAAGACTAAAACGTTTCAGGTTGAAAAATTTGATTGAGAGATGCCAGCTCGGCTTTTACTACCCAAGTTTATATCATCTCACTGAAAGTTTGCTCATTAATTTCTACAGGCGCATTCATATGGTTTTGCTTTTTGCAACTTTTCAGAGTTGTAATCACAAATTGAATATATATGCATTTTGGTAAATCTTTCAGTGGAGTGGGTCTCATATTTCTGAGATGATGGTGTTCTTCTGTCGTCTTCTGTCACATCAGTATTCCCGTTACCTGATGTGAGATGAAACTTGTTTTAAACACCAGTCACAAGGATCTCATGTACTGGCCTAGAAATTGACTTAGTGTGTTATCTAGGATCCTTGTGTCTTGAATCTATATACCAGAACTAATGAGGTGCGTGAAAGGAGGCCACTGGACAGCAGCATTTTCTCTTTCTCTTTTCTATTCTTCCATGAAATGCAGTGTTGTTATTCTCTATTCTAACTTCCCTTTTTATCTTCCTGTGTGTTCACTTTTGCCTTATTCAGAGTCTTAGAATTAAACTGTTGCTGAGCCTGTTTGCATTCAGCTGTTCTTATTTGGTGGTTTAGGATGGGATCTTTAGGTGGTAGGTCAACATTTATGTTTTGCCTATTTCCAATATTAGACTCTTTTAGAAGAATTCTACCTTCAAGACTTATAGAAAACCTTCAGACACATAAAACTTCTGAGTTTTACATTTTTAGAGAATTGACTCATTATTCACTACTAGTTTTGGCATATAGTGAGGATATGAAAAGATTTGCATTTAAATTCATATGATATCAGGATACATTATTGAAGAAACATAGGAAACATAGGAACATTATAATGGATATGTTTATTAAATTTAATTACCTCTCAATAACAAAACAGAAACAACTTTTTAAACTTCTGGTTGATTGAATCACCTTCTTATAAAGTTGATTAAGTCACAAAAGGAATGCACAAAATAATACTGTGGGTGCTTTTCATGATGTTGACAAATGTGAAATTAAAGATATGAAAAAATATCCTTACAATTTTCAATTATATGGATTATATGGAAGAGCCTTGGACATACTCTAATATGTTAAGACATTTAATGTAATGTATTTATTAAAAAGGAGGAACTTTAATTTGTAATTTTCAAGTATGACAAAGTTTTTTTTTCCATATATAGCAGACCTAAATATTAGTCTATCTATTATTCAATTAAGTAAGATATTTTACCAAAATGGTTATAACTTTGGGTACCACCAATACCATAAAGTAATTTGATTTATGTGTTTACTAGTTATTATAGATTAAGCCTTTTTTTCTATCAAATATGTTGAGCTTTACCTCCTTTAGTGTAGAATATTTAAAACCATTTTTTTTAGTTTTCAGAAATCATAAGCATTTAGCAATTCATTTTATATATTTAAAAGAAAACATTATGTTAAATATTTACTAATTACTACTTTATTGAAACTGATATTTTATGACTAAGAGACTTTATAAAAAATAGATTATTTTTTCAATTCTGTAAAGTCTTAAAACCAGCTTAAAATATGTGACCTTCTGAAAACACTAATGTTTAATAAGTTTTTAAAATTTGTTTTACAACAAATACACTTTTAAGTAAATGAGACATATTTGTCATGAGTAATTTCTGAAGATTTTTATGTAAGTTGAAGAATTTGAAAATACTAATAGAATATTGACTTAAGAAATTATAATAAATAAAAAAATAAAAGTCATAACCAATAGAACACTTAGGCACAAAGCACCCATCAGATGTAACTTCTGGTCCCTCACTTTTGAATGTATATCATTTTTACTCACAAAGAGTTGTATATAAAAAGAATTCTGAATATAAGCAAGTCCCACCAAAACCATCTTTGCTATTGGAATGATGGTTTCCTATGAGTTCTTGCATGTTTAAAATATTAAAAATCAGGTCTAATTTTATTTTTAAAATTGTGTTAAGACATAAATAGTTTAGAAAAATTTGAGATTCTCACTGGAAAAAGGAGTTATTACTGATAGTGTGGATTTCATGAGTTTCCAAACCTTCATAGAGCATTGGTTCTGTGCTCATGATTGATTAAAACCATGCTACTAGACTTGAGTTACCATATATAGATATTGCATATGTATTATAATTATATATATGAATTTTAATTTGTGGTAAGAATAGGGTTCACTTCTCAGAAAAGACAGCATTTCCAAAGTACTGAATGCAAAATAATATGTAAAATAATCAGTAATGTGTATTTTCTTTTGTTTCTATCTTAGCACATGCAGGGAATCTACATAGTGTTTATATTGATCAGTGAGTACATAAACCACCTAAACTCCGCATGATAATTTTGATTACTTGAGTTATTATTATCTAACCATACTGTGAAGTCCCATTTGATATTTAGAATCTTGTTTTATCAGTTGTGACTTCCATGCTAAATTAATCTTCATGTATGAAACAAGAGCTGACCCCTTTCTTTTCTCTTCATTTTCTGATCTTCTGTTTATTCATTTGGTTTCATGCTAGTTAGGAAGATTGGTTTAGACAAGTAAAAGTCACACAGTTGGTTTCACTTGTTCAAACAGCTGCTGGGGATGTTCAAGGGAAAACTTCCTGTAATCTCAGAATTCTGGGAAACTATAATGGAGTTTAAACATAAAGACAACAGGAAGCCACTGGTAAACTAATGTATTACCTGAACCCAGACTTTATCTGGTCCCACCCTACTAGGCATACGTAAAGAAATCTCAGTATTCTAATACCTTAACCATTACACCATTAAGAATTCTGACTATGGTAATAGGTTCCTCATCTATGTGATTAGTCATTTATTTTCTCTACTTCGTTGTGAACTTAGTTGTTGGAAAGTATGTAATCTAGCTATTCAGATTATCATATATTCTTGGTGTGGATATTTTTATCCAAAATTCTATAGGTAGTAATCTAAGAACCAAAGAGCAATATTTATATTTTCACGGTTTGTAGTAATGTGAGTGGGAAAGGAGATGTCATGGTCAACTGCCTCCTTTTTTAGTTTTCTCAGTTCTCACGGAATGCAGTCATCTGATTCCATGGTTTCAACTGCTGTCCACAACCTGTATCTCGAAATTTGTATCTCAAAATTTGGACCTGCCCCTGACCTCTGGTTTCACACACCCACCTCTCTGCTTGACCTCTCTTGTGGATATCACAGACACAATATAAATACAACATTGTACAAAACTGAACTCATAAATGTCCCCCTCTCTCTTGCTCAGTTTCCTTCTTTATCTCAGAGAACAGCTTTCCATGCATTAGGTTGTACAAGCCAAAAATTCAGGGTCATATTTGCCAACATGCTCTTCTCCATTGTTTTCAGTATTCCACCAAGCACTGTCACTTTTTCTTCAAAAATTCCCTTCATTTATCTGTGCCACATCCCTCCATCTCCATTGTTTGCACCTAATTCCAATATACTGTCCCCTTTCAACTCAGCTTCTGCCACTGCCATTCGCATCATCCTCACTCATTAATTTTGCCACATATAATCCATTCTCTGATAGTGGAGTGAATGAAAAATTTAAAATGAAAATATGAACTATTTTGCCACACCCAGATTCTCCTTTTCTTTCTTTTTCCTTTTTTTTTTTTTTAAGTATTGCCACCACCCTCTGACCACATCTGCACAGAAGGACCTTGGATGATCTGTCTCTTGTCTATTATCAAGGCCCTTCCCTCACCAACCTCCCTCTTACCCTCTGTCTTCCAGACTCAGTGTCCTCCCTTAACATTTTTCTCTATCTTTGGGCCTCACAAACTTGTTTTGTCTCCTTGCATATTGGCTCTCCTTCCCTCAACCCACCCTTTTCTGAGTTCATTCCTATTTATCATTGAGATGTCTTGATTAGGAGCTTTGTACATTTCTCAAAGAAGCATCCGTTGATCCCCTAGGCGAATTAATTTAAATTTTTAAAAATTTATTGCATCTGCTCATTCCATGTTCTTGGAGTAACTAAACACTCTCTACTTTTTTTTTTCAATTTCTCATTGTCACCTGTAACTGCATATTAATATCTATGTTGTTTTTATTGTTTGTCTCTAACAAAAATTGCCCTGGGGCACCTGGATGGCTCAGTTGATTAAGCTATTAAGCATCAGACTTCAGCTCAGGTCATGGTCTCATGGTTGGTGAGTTCAAGCCCTGCATAGGGCTCTGTGCTGACAGCTTGAACTCTGGAGCCTGCTTTGAATTCTGTATCACCCTCTCTCCCTCTGCCCCCCCTCCCTCTCTAAAATGAATAAACATTAAAAAAAATTTAAAAACATTGCCCAGTGGACAGACTATTTCCATTTTGCTCATCATTTTGTCCCTATCATAGAGCATGTAGTTACTCAATAAACACTGTTAAGTGAATAAATATTTGTCATAATCATAGTGAGTGACATTGATTAAGAACTTCCTATTTGCTAGGTAGCATGTTGAATGTTTATACTGTACAATTTAATATTCAGAACAGTCCTTTGATTCTGGAACAATTATGTATCCCTTAGGTATAATGATTAGATAGATGAGAAGACTGAGGTACAGACAGCTAATTAATGTGCCCAGAATCATAGACTTGTACATAGTACACCTGCACTTTCTCTTCTTACTCTCTGATCCAGACACCATATTCCAGGCCACTTTGCTAATTCTCCTTTCCTTCTGCTTAAACAAACAAACACAACAGAACATAAGAAAGGGGCTACAGCTAAAGTTATGCTGAAGCAGTTTTCCTATTCCCTTGGTTGCAATGATTCTCTGTTTGAATGTTTAAATAGACTTTTTAAAATAATAGTAATGGGTGGGATGCCTGGCTCAGTCGGTTAAGCCTCTGACTTTGGCTCAGGTCATGATCTCACGGTATGTGGGTTCGAGCCCTGTGTTGGGCTCTGTGCTGAGTGCTGAGAGCCTGAAGCCTGCTTCAGAATCTCTCTCTCTCTCTCTCTCTCTCTCTCTCTCTCTGTACCCCCCCTCCACTTGTGCTCTGTCTCTCTCTTCAAAAATACATAAACGTTGAAAAAATTAAAATAAATAATATAAATAAAAATAATAATAGTGACAAACAATGCCTCATAAGGCTCAAAGAGAACTTCTTAGCCTAAGTTAGAAAACACTCAGTTTTTTTTCTGAAGTATGGTTCATTCTGTGCATTTTACTTTATAATTAAACAACACCATGAGGAAATGACCTAGGGAAAACTAATTTAATTTTTGAATCCAAAAAGAGAGCTTTATGATAGAAATCTGCTTTTGAGGGTCGGAACAATTGATACGGAAAATTGTCACCAGAAGAAAGCATACACCATTAAATTATCATGAAGGTTGGTGAGACCTGAACCAGGTATTTGTTGAGAATGTTAAGAAATCAGTCTTGCCTCAGTCAAAAGGAAAAAGGAACTTTAAAAATGGTTAGAGGCTATTTATTCAGGAAAGGAGTTCTTAAACTATGCTTCTATGGAACACTAAAATGAAGTTATGTTCATATTTTCCTGTAACCCCGTTTCATAGTGAAAAAGAGTATGGAGTGATTTTACTCAAATTTATGTCTTCTTGGCTAATTTTTTTTAATTTTTTTAACGTTTATTTATTTTTGAGACAGAGAGAGACAGAACATGAACAGGGGAGGAGCAGAGAGAGAGGGAGACACAGAATCCAAAACAGGCTCCAGACTCTGAGCTGTCAGCACAGAGCCCGACGCGGGGCTCAAACTCACAGACCGTGAGATCATGACCTGAGCCAAAGTCAGATGCTTAACAGACCGAGCCACCCAGGCGCCCCTCTTCTTGGCTAATTTATCCCAGGCTGGAGTGTTACACAGTCTACTGTTATTTAGAGCAGAACTAGCAGCACATGATACCTTGTTTGGGGAGAGCTTCTTTTATTTATTTTAGGATGGGTTTATCAATATTATTCGTCATTTTATAAAGAAGCCCACAATTTCCAGGTGCCCTCCCGTCTGAGCACACTTGCTTCAGGGAAAATAAGAAGATCATAAAGGAGAAAGAAATGAGACCACTTGATTGAACCTGCAGGTACCCAAAACTCCAGAACCATCTGAGTGAAAGATGTGACTATAAGTGCAGAATGAAACAAATACAACAAATATAACAAACAAACAAACAAAACCCCATGCTAATTGAGTACCATTTTCTGTTTTTCATTGATGAATTTCTAATGAATACCTTGTAAACTATATTATTAACCTCTTTAAGGTATGGTGATTTTAAATAATCTGAAAGTAATCCCTACCAATCAAATTAGCATTTGGCGAATACAGAATATAATATTGATCAGATACTTGTTTTAGTTGGTTTCTTTTTTCTAAGCCTCAAAAAATAATTTGTGTATTTGGGGGATAATATGCTTCTGATGATTACTTAGATGATGTGTTTCTAAGTCACATTTCATTGTTTTTGACCAAGAACTCTTACGGAATTTACAGAAAACTAAGATCTGCAGCATATTTTAGAGTTTCAAGTTTCTGAACATGAAAATATGCAGCATTTTAAACAGAGTCTCTAAGTAACAAGATTCTACTGATTTTATTTTACCATCTAAAATAACCACAGATATTTTTGTAGTAGTTGTAAAACAAATGCTCTGGAATTTGCATACTAGTTTGGCCAATAATAATTTACCTTTCTACATTTAAAATAATGTTATTCCAAACTTTGAGGAAAACATCTGATATAGATACTGATAATCTGAGCTGATTTAAATATTTGAAGATTTTTAAGTCAGGTATAAGCAAAAAGCAAGCAAACAAACAAAAAAACCCAAAACAACAACAAAGAAACGTGTTGTACCATATAAGTTTTAGGATGACTACTTTGCTGACTTTTCTGGCCAGAATTTGAGAACAGATTGATATAAGTGTGTATGAAAGCTTAACATAGGTTTTCCTGACCAGAGAGAATGTGTGCTATAATTTAGGATCCCAAGAAATATCTGTTTTGAGTGGAAAGTCTATGAGGTAGATCATTTTGACTGATGATCATGTCACAGGAATGGTACTTTGTGAAAATGATCTGAGAATCTCCAGTAATAATAAAGAGTGCATTTAGTTGATGTTAATTCTGAACTTGGCCTTTCCCATTCTTTTGGTGGATTTAATCTAATTCAGATAACCGATTACTGTAGGTAATCTTTCATTTTGAGTTTCTATTATAATTGTGACACTGTGTCCAGGCCACATTTTTCCTTAGTGATGTTGATTGACATTTGCTCATGTAACTCAGCATTTCCATCTTGACTAAAATACGGCGGAACAACTTAAATTATGAGACCAGAAAACTGGGAGGGTTCATACTATAAGGGAAAGGAAGAATTCAACAATTTTATAGTTTTTCAAGAGGTGAATGCCAAAAATCTCTTTGTATCAACAATAAAACACACAACTTTGTTTTATTTCTTTAGTAGATTCAAATTCTACTAAAATATCCAAGGTGTCTCTTTAGGCCAATATTCAAAAATACCAGAGCTTCAAAAAAAATGGAAAAATAGGAAATATGGCTATTTTTAAAATCTACATTTTTGAATTTATGTATACAAAAACACTCTAACTTTCTAACTCAGAGATTCAACCTCGAACTCTAACATTTAGGAAATAAACTTGGAGTTGTTTTTTTTCTTGTTTGTAATAAAATTTAAATGTGATGCCTACTTTTACAGTTACCTTTGAGATACTGGTATGTAATTTCAGTAGAGAAGTTCACACAAATTAGTGCCTAGATATTTGGCACGTGGTGATCCTGGTAATGTTTAAACATTTATTGGTGCAATTTTCTTTTCTCAAAAGGAACTTTTGTATTATAATTATTTTATGATTCTGGTTTACCGTGGCTTTGGTTAGATCAGTCAATTGTCATTAACAAAAGCAATATGCCCATATTATATGTATATAAATTCAAAATTCTTAAAAAGAAACTAAGATGAAAAAATCCTGGGCCAAATAATATTCTAATCATTTTATTAGTCACCGTGAAATAACTGGACCTCCTGCCTGGCTAAGACAGAGTAACAGGGACTGGACTCACCTTCTCACCTAGAGAAGCAACAAAGAACAAAAGAGGGAGAGAAGAAAAAGAAAGACAGAAGGAAGACAAATAAAGGCAAAAAGGAATGAAGAAAGAAAGGGAAAAAGAGAGGGAGGAAAGGAGGTAGGAAGGAAGGAAAGAAGGAAGGGAGGGAGGGGATATATGAAACAACATTTTTCAAGACACTGGACATCAGGTACTGAAAGAGATTGATTCCTGAGATGTGAAAATCAAATGAAATGACCCTGTGATTGTCCCAGCATACCTCCTTGAGAGAGATTCCAGACACTGATGCAGGGGAAACCAAGAGAAATATGATAACCACCCTGGATTGAAGAGAGGGAGCTGAGTGTCCAAGGAGCCCAAGTCAGTGAGATCTTATAAGACAGAATGTCACAGAAAAGACCTTCATGGAGAGAAGTCTCAGAAATCTGTGGTGGGGCCTCTTGAGTATTTGGCAGATCAGTATTCAGTAGAATAATGACAGATACATGTGTTTAGGAAACAGCCCAAGTCTTGGGAAAGAACTATATTAGAATTAGAGGGACTAACACCTGTCCCTAGCAATAGGAATGGAATGATTCATGGAATTAGAGAAAGTATTTGGAGGAATGTTATATTAGTAACAGGAAATGACTAGCCCTAGAATAAATGCTGCCATGGTTCTGCTTAACAAATCCAAAAGTATCAGACGGTTTCCACGTAACATTAAATGTGCCTTGGAAAAAAATTGAAGAATAGTTCATATATTTAGAAGTATTTAATACCAAACAAGGTGAATTTTGTAATGTATGAAATCCAATTAAAGATGATTAGGCAACAAAGGAGTAGAAAAATATGAACCATAATGAGGAGCAAAATAATCAATTAAAACTGACTAAAAACTATGGCTGACAAGGTAATTAATGCAGTTAAATCATATTTTATGTATTCAAGTAGTTAAGTAGGGTCATGTAGATAGGAAAAGATTAACATCAGACTTCTATAATGCCTGAGATTATATATATATATATATATATATATATATATATATATATACACGCACACACACACACACACACACACACACACACATACACACTCACACACACATACATATAGGGTGACATTAATGGTAGAGCACAGATTGCAGAAAAACATGGTACCGGCTGGAACAAGGAATGGAAATCACCAGAAATGATAACTACATGGGTAAAGTAAGATTAGTTTTTATTATATAAATCTGGAACATTTAAAAGATATATGATGGTTAAACAAACAAAAATATTATAATATGAGAGGTGTGTTGTATTTTTTTTCCATATGTATAAGATAAATGTATGACAACAATAGCATTAAGACTGTTAGGGGAATCAGGACGGCTGGGTGGCTCAGTCAGTTAAGCATCTGACTCTGGATTTTGGCTTAGGTGGTGATCTCATGGTTTCCTGAGTTCGAGCCCCATGCTTGGGATTCTCCCTCTCTCCCTCTTTCTCTGCCCCTCCCTTGCTCGTGCTCTCTCTGTCTCTCTCAAAATAAATTAATAAACTTAAAAGAAATACTGGGAGAGGAGAAATGAAAGTACAGTATTATACGGTTATTATACTAAATGTGAAATGGTATATCATTTGAAGGTAGTCTTAGAAGTATATTATAAATCATAAAGCAACCACCAAGGTAATGGAACAGTGATAAATAGCTAGTAATCCAAAAAAGAAGATATGATACTCTCATAAAAATTATTTAATTAATCTAAAAAGTAGGAAATGGGAACAAAGATAGGGCAATTAGAAAATGCACAGCACAATTTTAGTCTGAAACCTAACTATATTAACAATTACATTAAAAACAGCTCCTCTATGCATCTATGATTAAAATGCAGAGTTTATTGGGTTGTTTAAAAAGCCAGATCTAAGTATATTCTGCTTATAAGAAATACACTTAAAAATAAACACAAATTTTTGTTGAAAGGAAAAGGATAAAAAAGATATAGTATGCTAAGATTAATCAAAAGAAAGCTGAAATGGATATATTCATACTAAACAAAATATATCTCAAAACAAAATATATCTCAAAACAAAGAATATCGATCTGATGACAATCTTGAAAAACCTGCAGTTAACATCTTAGTGTTGAAAGACAAAATGTGTTTCCTCTAAGATCTGGAGCAAAATGAGAATTTCTTCTCTTATCACTTATTAAACATTGTATTGGAAATGCTAGTCAATTCAATAAAGAGACAAAAAGAAATAAAAGCCATCTATACTGGAAAGTAAGAAATAAAATCATTTTCATTTGCATAAGAATTGATCATCTATGTAAAAACGAAAAACATAGTCTTTATTTGCAGGCATAATTGTTTATTAAAAAATGTTTATTTGAATCTGCAAAACAGATAATGGCTTTTTTAAGGTGGCAGCATATAGAGTGAACATTCAAAAATCAATTATATTTCTATATA
Organism: Prionailurus viverrinus; assembly: GCF_022837055.1. Taxonomy (NCBI): domain Eukaryota; kingdom Metazoa; phylum Chordata; class Mammalia; order Carnivora; family Felidae; genus Prionailurus; species Prionailurus viverrinus. Next base: position 45,233,084 of record NC_062561.1, on the reverse strand, counting down.
CTTTCAAGGGAAAACTAGAAATTAGAAATATAAAAATAATATATCTCATAGTAATATCAATAAAATATGAAATACTTAATAATAAATATGACCAAAAATATGAAGATTCATACATCGAAAACAATAAAGCCCTCTGATAGAAATTAAAAACCTAAATAATGGAAAGATATACTATATTCATGGATCAGAAAAATTACTATTACTAAGATGTCAAATATTTCCCAATTCATCTATAGATTATAAACATTCCCCCAAGAAAATGTTTGCATTTTTTTGTTCAAATTGACAGATTTATTCTAAAATCCATTGAAAATTTGAAGGACCTAGAATAAACAAAACAACTTTGAAATAATTTAACATATTTGAAGACTAACACTTCCTGATTTCCAGATTTGTTATTAAGGTACAGTAATAGAGACAATGTGGCATCATTATCACAATATATATGAATAGGGAATGGTAAATAATTCTGATAATAGCCATTTTATGAAACAACATTATGCTATTTAAAAAAGAATAAGCTGCTCTTCAAATGCCATGATTGAATGTAAAAATGTTATGATGAGCCAAAGAAACTAACTGTGTGGTATATTTCTCCTATTATAAGTCAGATAAACTTATTCATTGTATTTATTATTCATACTTTGAATAGAAATTTGATTCTAACTTGCCTTGAATCATTTATTGGAGTCAGATGCCTCTTTGAGTTGATACATAGCCTAAGAAGTCATCCATTGACATTTTGCAGAACTTGATAATGAAATATTCACACCGACTCTTTTGCTACCTTCCACTTGGCAGCAGATCAGAAAGAAGGGAAGGCTAAATAGTTTTATAGTAAGTGTTCTGCAAAGAAAGTTCAGAAGGCCTTGCTTTGTGACCACAAGGGACTTTGTATCATGAGTCAGCGGAAGCATCTCCGTTGCCAGTACTAGAGGAGCAACAATACAATCCATGAACTTTACCTTAATGATTCAGAAAGGAATGAGCTATGTGCCGTCTTCTTTTTTGACTCCTCTTTGGATTTTTCCAGATGACTTGAACATTCCACTAGACGTGTTTCCCCACAGGGAAAAAAGTCTCATTATTTACTCATTCTTGTCCTAATAGATCTAAAATATTTACATGTCATTATTCTCCCTAACAACAGCCTGTGACTTTTAGATAGATTTCTTATCAAATACTTTTTCAATTGTAAAGTCAAATTTGTATTGGTATAGTATAGTATAGTACAGTATACTGAATTTGTATTAGTATTTGTAATGTATACTAAATTAGTTTTAGTGTTAGTATTTGTATTGTATAGTAAATTTGTATTAGTATTAGAGCCCCTCAAAGACACAATTTAAAAATATTTTCTAAATGTAAATTTTCTTTTCCTTTCCCCAGATTGATATACCTAGTGGGAATCTTAAAACTCCTTTGTATCGTTCTCACTCTTATATTCTATCTTTGCCTCATACCAAATTTCTCTCTTTGTATGGTAAATATTTTAATTCTTATTCTTCAATAAACTCCAGAAAAATCTTAGGTCTTTATAACATTGCAAACTGAAATATGTATGGTGTTTAAATATTGAAAAATTTTTATGGCATATATTTCTCTAAAATAATATTGTTTGACTTTAAAAAATATATCAGCCTCCACAGTTGCATGTTACAACAGAAAGAAAACTGGATTTGGCAATAGAAAACCTTAGTTTTAGAGTACACTCTACTTGTATAGGAAAATGTCACTGTTGCCACTTAAATTGCTTTTTATCTCATTTTTTTATTAGACTATGGTGGGAGAGGGCAAAAAATGCATCATATCTAAAGGCCTCTAGCCTTGCCACCACAAAAGAAGACAGTGGATCTTTACCTATAGTTGATTCAGCTTGACTCCTAGTATATCAGCGTGAATTAGGCTGCACTTTGACTACTTAAGATATGAGGTAAGCTCTATTTGAACACTTAAGGTATATTCTGAGCCAAATGTACCCCAAGGAAAATGCTAAATGTTCCTCCACTTAATGAAGACTATTTTAAATCAGTTTGGACTAGTCTGGAAATACATTTCCAGACAATATGCTGGCTTCTTGAGATACAGAGAGGTATAAAAACTCCCTTTTTTTCAGAGTAAAAAACTAGTAGTAAACTAAGTAATTTTAGAAATTTAACTTGTAATATACTAAATATATCTTAAAAGAGATTTTTAAAGGTACAGAAAAGGAAGGCTTTGAAAAGGTCTTAATAAAGTTCAGACCAGCATCAGCATGTGCAGTTGCTAATTAGAAGAAAAAATAGAAATGAATTAGCATGGCTATGCCTGGGTAAAATGTCAGTTGATGTGGCTGGGGCTATAGATCATAATCAGAAAATGGGGGCCTTTCTCGATCATACTAAAGATTTTGGATTTTATGTATGGTGACTGTGAATGAATCTAGCTGATGAGATTCAAACTTTAGTGTGACAATATTTGAGATGGACCAGAGAAAAGATGGGGGAAGCTGAAAGTGGAGAGCCATGTTAGAAAGGCTAAAACAACAGTCCTGGTGAGAACTATTACTAAGAAAAGGGACAGAAGGAAAGAAAGCATTTAGAAAATAAAATGCCACATCTGCCAATTAATTGGGGTTTAATTGTAAAAGAGAGGATGAGAGAAGATCTACAATTCTGCAATGGCAAATGAATGTACATTTTTGTGTGGGTACAAAGTGGATAATGCAGAAGGCTGGAGGGAAGAGAATTACTTTTGTTTTGAATAATCTGAGTCCAGTAAAGTAGCTGACATAAATATTTTTTGTCTTAGTCTTTGTGCAGTAGTTGTAGTGGGCTAAAAAAAAATAAAGAAATTAAAATTTAGGAAAGTGTAGTTATAGAGTATGTAAGTTCTTAAGATTTCACATGAACAATAGACCTAGATAGTGAGAGCATCAAATATGTTGCCATGAGAATGAGTTAGTAACTTGAGTTAAAGGTGTACAATTCAAGGAGCTGGAAGCAGGGGCTATATTATTTGATAAGTCATCTATAGAAGATTGAATATGCCCAGGAATATAGTTGGATTTGAAGGGTGTCAATGTCTTCAGTGATGAGAAGGCATAAAAACAGCAATATGAAGTATATGAATACAAACAAGTCACTTGAGTCTTCAAAAGAGAAAGGGCTTTGTTGCTTGAGAAAGAAAGGCTCATAGGTGCACAAATGTAGTGCTAGACATTTCCAGACACTACCTCCAGGTACCACAGATGGGAAGAATATGAATAACCTACCAATGAGAGGGGTGCAAGGGAGGCAAAGTGATTTATAAAGCATTTTTGAAAGAAATAATCCAAGTTTCAGATTGAAAATCTCAAAAAGTCAGCTGAGGCACAATTCCACACCTTTATGTGTATAAGGTTATGAAAGAACAGATCACTACTGAGGCTTGTGTTTTGTGCGATGGTCAAGGATGGTAGTAAGTGTTAAGAGCATTAGTGAGATTAATTGGATATAGTTTCATATAAACCAGTGGTGAAAAGTTGGTAGATTTGAGAGGTACTTTCAGAGAGGTTGGGACTAGTATATGTTTCACCAACCATTTGAGAGATATTTTTCATGGATAAGAGAGTGGATTGGGTGCTGTCATTATGGTAGGCTGTGTCATCTGTGGGGCCTGAGGCAAAATTAAAATTATTAATTATTAATAATTAAAATGTATAAAATGTTGTTAAAATTAATAATAATTTACGGACCCAGACAGTAGAGCATAAAACCAAGGGCCTTTCTGAACATAGGTCCCTATCTGACTACACAGGTCCACACACATGAAGCTGGCCTTGAATAAGATTGTGGCCACAGAATATAAAAAGTTGACATAATCTGGAAAGGGACCTCTTTTACACAAAACTAAGAATAAGATACATTTGAAAAGCCAAGAAATGGTAAATCACTTCCAGCATAAACAGCTACATCTTCAGTGAATTTTACACACACACACACACACACACACACACACACACACACACACACAAAATACAGATGGCCATATATAATTACAAATATGCTTTTTAAATTTATTAACTTGAAGTGGTAAATAACTTCCCCAAACAATACAACACTTCTTAAATATCCAACATGTCATTACATTTGAAAGGAATGCTATTGGAACCAAGAAGTTAATATCAAAAACTTGAGCCTCAAGGAACTTAAAAGTATGTCTAGTCAGCTCTACTTCAAGATAGTTTCTCAATATTCACACACATGCCTATAGTTTTCTATGCTGAGTTTGACATATTAATTAAAATATTTCCTATGTTAATTCTTTAGAAAAGAAAAGAATTTATCGGTAGCTTTATATTTCACTCAACTTTATCCAACTGTCTACCAGGTTGGAGAATTACATTGGTCCAGGAGCTAGTCAAGGAGAAGTATACCAAAGTGAGCCAATGTAACATTATCCACCTGTGTAAAAGAACATCAAAGTAATATATTCAATTGTGAAAAACCAGTGATAGCCACAATCTCAGGAAACATCCTTCCTATTGTTACTTACTGACCATAACTACATTGTGAGGTTAAGTATAACTTTTTATAAGTATTATATTAAAAAAATAAAAAACATATTGTATTTAAATGTGCAGATAAATTTAACTGAATGTATAAAGTAAATTGGCAATTATTTTGGACTTTCTTCAGAGAAATTCTGGCAGTTAAAAATTAGAAGAATGAGTGATACACTTGAAATTACAAATTTGTGATTCCTTATAATTATAGAAGCTTTATGATAGAAAAGGTTAATCTCTCTCAAATAGCAAATATATCTAAAATAGAAATTATCTCCTTATACTCAAGTTTCTATTAAGTAAATGGCTTAAATTTATGTAGTTATAATATACAGGGTTAGAAATAATTAGGAATATTTCATTGCTGGTGAGAATGTAATTTGCTTTGGTGTGGGGATGTGGAGAGAGCCATGGGACAATATCTATGGTATGAAACAATATAAAAGCCTTTTAATTCAGGAATACAAATTTTGAGAACATATCCTTCAGAAATAGAAGCACTTTGATGTTAAGAAACTCCCATGCTCCATGCTTTTTCGTCAATAGAAGAAATAAAAAAATCATTTTATATTCATTTTGTAAAACAAACAATATAAAATATACGATATAAAATATATCCTGTAAGATTATATAAGTAGGAAAAGAATAAATTATGTAGAATGTCTCAGATAACACTAGTGTTCAATGCATAAAGCAATTTGAGATATGTGCGAGATATGATTACATTATAGTATAAATTAAAAACAAGAAATCTTCACATGCATCTCTTTATGTGTAAATTCCTTTGTAAGACCAGAGAATAGTATGATTAAATCAAACACCATATTTTACATTTGTTACATGAAGATTATAAGACATATAGACTATGTGTGTCTATTGTTTTCTATGTTGTTAATGTGTTACATTAAACTTTAATCCTATTTTTTAAATTAATAAGCTAAGAAAGGTTGCAAAAAATTATTTTATTAAATATTGACTTCGAGAATGATGCATATAATGGGTGTCAAACTTTGGCAAATGCCTATTGGGGGTGTTCAAGAAGAGTAATATTGCCATCTATTGGTCATTTATTCACATAGAAGATACATGGTCCCTTGAAAACAATGTGAGAGATGATCAAGCAGTTAAAACCATATAATATAGCAGATAAACAAGGACATCAAAATATCCTAACTTACTAACAAATTGCTAGGAAAGATTTTCTTCTTTTTTTATATTCAATTTTCACTATGCTATTAAAGTAATTAATGACGTTTTAAAATGAGTTTTGGAGTGTTCCCTCCTCTTTGATAATTTGATAGTTTCTATCTTTGTTGAACTCCAAATTTTGTTCACGCATTGTTTTCCTAATTTCATTTAGTTGTCTATGTGTTCTGTAGTTTACTGAAGCCCTTTAAAACGGTTATTCTGAATTACTTGTCAGACAGTTCATAGATCTCCTTTTCTTTAGGACCAGTTATTAGAACTTTATTAGTTTTCTTCGGTGATGTGTTTGCCTGATTCTTTGTGATCCTTGTACCTTGTGTTGGCATCTGCATTTGAGTAAATGATACATGCTTCCACACTTTTCAGGTTCACTTTTGAAGGAAAGATCTTCTCCAGTCTGCTCAGCTTGAGATTTTAGATCTATCAGCTGTAGATCTATCAGATGTAGATCTATCATCTACAGGCAGGCAGGGCCTACTATCAAGTTCCTTAGTTGGTTGAGGCCCACTGCCTGTGCATGCTCTGAGATTTGTGGCTGAGGTAGGGGTGGAGTGTGTTGGGGGGTGGCCACTGGCTGAGCTCCATGACTAGATTAGCCTGCTGATTAAGCTCTTATTCCAGTGGGGTTTCTAGGTAATCTCCCTGGTTGGGTAGGGCTCCTGATATTCTCTGTGGTCAGGTAGGGCTGCTAGTTCGGCTTTGCAACTGTATCTGGGTGTGGGGTAACAGACTCTGTTCTCTAACAGGGTGATGCTACTAGTGAGAGTCTAATTGCACACAGCTGAAGTCTGGGCTCCACAATTGCTCATGGTTAGGTTGGCCCTCAGGCTGTATGTACTCCTTGACCAGATGGTGCCACTGGCTATGCCCCCAAATTGGGTAAGGCCACAGGCTGGGCTTCACAATTAGGTAGGCCCTTGGCTATACTGTGCTGTTATGTAAGGTTACTGTCTGGACTCTCTTGTTGGGCAGGGCCTTCAGTTGTCCCCTGCAGTTGGGTGGGGATGCAGGCTGTGCTCTGTGTTTGAACAGGGTCTTATCCAGGCTCTTGGTTGGGTAGGGCTGAATTCTATATTCCATGATTTAGTGGGCCGCAATTTGGTCAAGGCATGTTTGGATAAGGTCCCATGCTGTGTTCAACAATTGGGCAGGGCCACAGGGTGGGCTCTACTGCTGGGTGGGGTTGTAGGCTGGGCGGTACTGGACAATGGGCTCCCAGGCTGTCCAGGGTCACTGTTCAGGCTTTCTGGCTATTCAGGGCCAGCAGTTATGCTCAACAGCCAAGGTGGACTGCTGGCTTGGTTCCTTGTGGTCTGTAGGATGGGCTCCAGGCCTGCCTGGATTCTATGACTAGGCTTCCTGGCAGAGTGGGACTGGAGGCCATGCATAGTAGTTGGGTGGGGCTGTACATTTGCTCTTCTACCCTTGCTGTAGAATGTGCTTAGCAGTTAGGTGGAGCTTTGAAATTGGTCCCCTGCCCAGTGGAGGCATAGAATGGGCTTCATGGACAGTACAACCTCTTGTCTGGGAACTTAAATCAGTCAGAATGGCCAGCTGAGCTCCCTGGCCAGATGGGGCCACCAGCTAAGCCCTGCAGATGGGAAGAGCCAGTGGCTGGGATCTTTGTTTGGGTGCTACTATTAAGCAGGGACTCAGTCTGCCAAGGTCTGAGCACTGGTTGCTATAAGCACCACCCTTTTTTTTTTTTATCTCTATCTGATCCCCAGTGATGGAGCACCCATGGATTTCCCCTCATGATCCTTGGGCAATGAGACCTGGATGTCTACCTGGGGCTCACATTCCCCCATGAAAAAACCTGGGGTGGCTCTCTTGGTGAGGTGCTATGCTGGCCCAGGGCAGGAGTGATGAGAGTAAAGGGCAACCAATGAGGTCCTTCTCAGTTTCTGTGGTCCAAGAGGGGCTACAGCCTTAATGCCAAATGCTGGGATTTTCACAATGGTGTTTTATCTGTGGATAGTTGTTAGTTTGTCTTTTTGTGAGAGAGACTGAAGTCAGTCAGGAGCAACCTGTGTCAATATTTTCATATCATCACTCTCCCCAACTTTTCAAAGATTCTCAAAATTTGCTTAATTTTTTCCTAAAAATATTGAAAAAGAATTAATAGTGTCTACCTTACAAAATGCAATAATTTCAATTACTTAAAATTATATAAAAGTATAATGGATAAATATAATGTTAAAAGCGTACTACCTATAATTCAAGTGAACTTTTGTATTTGAAAAAGACCACACATTCAAGTCATGCAAGGCAAATTTATGGACTCTTGAGTAGAAGGAAACAATGGGCCTACTATTCTTAAGTCTGTGTCTTGCTGAATTACATGAGGTTCCAAGTCTGCCTGACCCACCTCACATGCAGATTTGAGTGAATTATGGCAGAGTATCTGAGGGCTCTTGGAGACTAACATTACACCATAGCAGTTGAGCTAACAGCGTTGGGAGTGTGGTCCATAATACCAGAGTTAATGAAACTAGATTGAAAATGCTTGCAGCATGTCACTTTCCCATCAGTCCAGAGTTTTTCCTAGGCTTTATTATTGACACGTGTAATTTGCTCAAGATTTTTTATATAGAACTTTGTCAGTAAAACATGTAACCTTGAAACTAGTATTGCATATTAACCTGACAACGTTCTCCACAATGGTCCATTGGCTATTATAAAGAAAATAAAGAAAAGGATAAACAGAGCAAATAAACACTGGGCTCTCTTTAAACTAATTCTCTGAAAGTTTCTTTGAATTTATGAAATACAGTATCAGGATAACTTTTCAGAGTCTATAGAAGCAACATGTTTTAATTGTAACTCTAGGTAGATCTTTCAGATCATCTTGTCCTGAAGCTAGTAAATTACAACCATAGTATTCTCATTTAGCTAACTGTTGCCTTAGTAATTCAAATTAAGTTTTGTCCTCACTCAGATTAGATAATCTGGCAATTGATTCTCCTCTTTATTCCATTTCCTTCAGAAGAGACTATATATTGATAAATCTACTAATCACATTCCTCTCTTACCTAGAAAGTGGGGTCAAGTTATAATACATTGAGCAAAGAACTTTTCCACTGCTTTGAGGTTTGCTTATGGTATTTTTGTTTTTAAATCTATTTTTTACCACAGCAAATACTTTTCAGAACTCTTACCATTGGGAGGTTTTTATTGTTAAGTACAAGCCCTTGTCAGTTCCCCAAATGGAGCTGTTCTGAAAGGTTATTTTGAATTTTCTCCCTAAGACACTGCTGAAAAATTCTCAAAAAATCCAATAATGCACATTAATTACACTAGAATTGAATCATCTTATTGGCAATGCCATTAAATTTCTTTTTTAATTTTTTTAAAATTTTAAAATTTTTATTTATTTTTGAGAGACTGAGACAGATCATGAGCAGGTGAGGGGCAAAGAGAGAGGGAGACACAGAATCAGAAGCAGGCTCCAGGCTCTGAGTTGTCAGCACACAGCCCTAGATGGGGCTCGAACTCACAAACCACGAGATCATGACCTGAGCTGAAGTCAGCTGCTTAACGATTGAGCCACCCAGATGCCCCGCCACTAAATTTCTATTTGGAGGATTATAGAAGAGAATTTTTCCCCCAATAATTTACATGGCAGTGGAATCAGGGGCTCATTTTACACAGCATGAGAAACAGGATGTAATCTAGCTCCAAATCCCTATTGGTCTGCTTTGATCTGTGGAATCTAGAACATATTCTTCCTGTCCTTCCAGGAGCCTTCAATTGATTATCTTCCCCCCCTTTATCTTAATACCGTCTTTTTATTAGAAGATTTCACTCATCTTAACCTATAATAAGAGATAGCAAGCCAGGTTGTAATTACACTCCTTAAAGCCTCTCTTAAAATAAGCATAAAATAGTATTGCATTTTTAAAGGATATTATTGCTGGCAACAAAAAGAAGAGAGAGAGAAATGACTTGGCATAAAATGAAAGTTACAAATTTGGCATGATGTCTCAAAAAAAAAAAAAAACTGTAACCATATTCCTGGTAGAACCAACTTAATGTGCACTCGATCTGCTAGTCTCTCGGGGCCGTGCTTAGGAGGGTCCCACATTTGGTTTAATAATCTTCCCTCTCCCTCTTAAAAGTCTTAATAATGTTGAATCACTTTCTTCCCTTGCATTTTTCACTGAGTCCCACAATTACTTCATCAATTCTTAATAATCCTGAGAATATAAGTAGAACAAGTCTTTCCCTTCCTTAGATCTTAAGTATCTTTAACTTTACTCTTGAGAATTCTGCCAATCACTGTAAAAAAATTATTTTGAAATTATTGCAGTAAGCTCTCTCATAAGGAGTCCTAAAGTCCCAGGACTATCCCAAATTTCACTTAGATCCTGATACTATTGATTATGTTGAAGAGATCAATGACTGAAGCAATGCTTACTATTTGAAACAGTAATTAGGCTTTTAATCACTCTTAGGGTTGACTATGAATACTATCTCAGAGTCCTTGAAACAGTAGCTTGAAGGTAAGTTATATAGGCATTGAAATAAGGAAAAGACAATTTTTTAAATGTTTATTTATTTTTGAGAGAGAGAGAGAATCCAAAGCAGTCTCCAGGCTCAGAGCCTGATGCAGGGCTCAAACTCACAAACTGCAAGATCATGACCTGAGCCAAAGTCAGATACCCAACCAACTGAGCCACCTAGGAGTCCCAGGAAAATACTATTTTTGTAGCACTGGGGACTAGGTGGAGAACATGGCCACTGAAACACATTCAACTCCTTTCTCACTTCTCTTATTATCAATTCTGTTGGCTGACTCAGCATGTAAGTGAGTTGAGAGACAGGTATAATTCTTTATTTTGTTTATTTGGAACAGTATGAGAGGAAAACTGGATAAACAGGTAGAAAAAAGTTTGACAGTTAAGTGTTCCAATGAAGAAGGCAGAGGAGGGAGTGATGGAGATAAAAAGGATGTCTTAAACTCACTTAAGTAGCTAAGGAAGATATTCAAGTTATATGTAAAAATGACAGTCTCCAGTTTTCTTCCAAAGAAGTCAAATTACACTCAGAGTAAAATGGTTTCTTCTGCTTTAGATGGAGAACTGAAATGTGGAGTCTTGTAGCTTAATTTAACCTTTTTGAGCACAGTCTACCCAACAGTTTTCTGATATGTAAGAATGGGAATTTTATATTTTAGTCCACATGAGTCTAATAATTTTACTAGGTGAACTTTTGCCTTTTTTCCAAGCAGCCCCATTTTCCCAAATTCAATCCAGTCAGCGATGATTGAGTCAATATGATCTTATATCAAAAACTTTTAGAGAATTGCATTACACTTTTTAACATAAATCTTAGACAAATTTCTAGATGCTCTATGATGACCTATCCGCCTTGCCTAAGAGGGCTCATTTCCACATAATATCTTGTTTAAAGAATCCAATTTTCTCATGTTAGAAAGAACTACTGGTAATTTAAAATAAAATTAGTTCTCATGATTGGTAAAATTAAACATAGCCTTTTACCATGTTTTAGTAAAAGATGTAATTCCACAATCAGATATGCATATTCTCCTCAAATAATGTCATTATAGAAATTCTTCTTAATTATTCAAGCATATTCACTGACCTTATATACATATGATCTTGATAAAATGTATATGCCAGTTCACGGTATGAACTTCAGTTCCAATTGTCACATAGCTTTTATAACTTAGCCTTCATACTCCACCCTTTAATTCCCCAAGGATGAATCAGTCCATTTGTGGCAAAGCTGTTTGAGTATGATATAATTGGTTCAAAATATCATGAGAAAATAAAGTCATAAAATATTCTGTCAAAGCAGCCTAATGTCTAATACAAACTTAAATTTGGAATTAAAGAATTACTTTAAAATCTAACAAATTAAGTAATACCTCACCACATACATTTTGTGTGTCAAACATTTTTCCTGATTTTTTTCTTTTCTTTTTTTTTTTTTTACAATGGGAGAGATATTTCAAGATACCAAGAGAAAAAGTTGAAAGATATTTGTGCTCCTTTAAAGAATGTTTTCTGTGGGGCGCCTGGGTGGCGCAGTCGGTTAAGCGTCCGACTTCAGCCAGGTCACGATCTCGCGGTCCCGGAGTTCGAGCCCCGCGTCAGGCTCTGGGCTGATGGCTCAGAGCCTGGAGCCTGTTTCCAATTCTGTGTCTCCCTCTCTCTCTGCCCCTCCCCCATTCATGCTCTGTCTCTCTCTGTCCCAAAAGTTTGAAAAAAAAATTAAAAAAAAAAAAGAATGTTTTCTGATAACTATAGTGCCTAGAAATACTTAGATTTTACCCCCCTATTTCCTTATCTATTTGAAAGTGAGTGTCTGTGGTTATTTGAATAACCTAGGCCTTCAGTACCAGTCCATTTCATTTGGTGTTTGGAGGTATTTTTTAACGTTTATTTATTTTTGAGACAGAGAGAGACAGAGCATGGACGGGGGAGGGTCAGAGAGAGGGAGACACAGAATCTGAAACAGGCTCCAGGCTCTGAGCTGTAAGCACAGAGCCCGACGTGGGGCTTGAATTCACAGACCACGAGATCATGACCTGAGCCGAAGTTGGCCGCTTAACCGACTGAGCCACCCAGGCGCCCCTGTTTGGAGGTATTATGGCAGAGGATGTGTGCACTCTTGTGGACCTCAATAACGAAACCACTGTCACCCACACGCTTAAGGATAACATACAGAATTAATGTAAGAATATGAGCAAAGCTAAGATGTTGACAAATAGTCCTGGTCATAAAGTTCAGGGCAAAACAGGATGTAATAACAGCAGGCAGCTAGTTTCAGGAGATAGATTACAGAACAGCTGTGGAGCAGTGACTCTTCCGTACTTCCCCTTTCCTCCTAGCTGTTACCTTATGATTGTTTCATTATCATATATAGGGACTTCTTAGGATAGATATTTTGTCTTTACTTTCACAGTCCCACAAATGAAGAGGAATTCTGCATTAGTAGCTGTACTTAATGAACTATACACAGGAGTCTCATCTGCTTGTGGACTTGATTTAAATGATGGGATTTGGGGACTTTGAGTTGATACTGTAACAGGATCTGACTCTTGAGAACCTGGGGAGAGGAGTAACTGTATTTTGTGTGTTGGAAGGGCATGCATTATTGGGGGTCAGAGGGGGAGTTGTCACAGATAGACCTTAGGAAATGGTCATCATGTCCATACCCTGTTTATCTCTGCTTGAGGTCATGTCCACACCCTCTATAGTCTCTTTGCTTGAGTATGAAGGGGCATGTAACTTGCTTCTAACTAACATATGGTAAAAATCATGGTAATGAACTCCCATGTTTAGGTTATATTATATTGCAAAGGAAAAAGGATGATAGATATAGACACAGATACGACTATACTTTGCAACATATACAGTATAGATTCTCTTTTCCTTGCTTGCTTAGGGGAAGTCTGATGCCATGTTGTAAGGGGACCAAAAGAGAGATCCACATGGCATGGATCTTCTGATAGGCTCTAAGTAGCAAGGAACTGAATTTGGTGAGCCTGCAGAATAAGGTGGAAGCAGATTCTTCTCCAGTTGAGCCTCTACATGGAAAATCAGACAAGATAACACACAGACTGCAGCCTTGTCAGTCCTCCATCTTGACCTAAGAAAACTAGGATGTAATAAATGTGGATGGTTTTAAGCTGTTAATTAGTGGTGATATGCTATATAGCAATAGAGAATTAATACACCAATTGTGCCAGTTACCCAGAACTAAAGTATTCTCCAGGATATGGGACTTAGAGCTGTAAATCTGAGACAACCCAGGGGCGCCTAGGTGTCTCAGTCGGTTAAGTGTCCAACTTTGGCTCAGGTCATGATTTCACAGTTCGTGGGTTTGGGCCCCGCATTGGGCTCTGTGCTGACAGAGCCAGGAACCTGTTTCAGATTCTGTGTCTCCCACTTTCTCTGCCCCTCCCCTGCTCGTGCTCTGTCTCTGTCTCAAAAATAAATAAACATTAAAAAAAAACTTTAAATCTGAGACAACCCTGAGCAAACTGGGACAAATTGGTTTTTCTAAACCTCCCTTATGTTTTGTATTGGCTCTGATGTGAATTTTAAAGGATACTGGGTATAATTTTTAAGATTTCTACACAACTATTTTTTTATGATATGTACTTTGCAATATCTCTGAAAAAGGAAGTCCTGGATGACATTACAATAACATAAACATACGACACCCCTAAGAATAATATTAAAGGAGACAATGATCTGTCAAAATCGCTGAATAGTTACCCATTGAACAAATCATGGTTGAGTAAAATTAATTTAAAAGCAGTTGTATTTCTACATGGTACTGGGAATCTGAAACTGGAAGTTAAAAATAATACATTTACAATGGCATCAGAAATCATCAAGGACCTAGGAACACATCTAGTGACAGCTGTGCACAAAGTCACCCACAACGAAACATACTTTCGAGAGAAGTTCGTTAAGATCTGGGAAATAGAGAGACATACCTTTTTTTTATAGCTTGGAATACTTACTGTTGTATGTCCATGCTACTAAAACTAAACTATAGATTTAATGCAACTGGAATCCAAGCCCCAGCTACTTTGTTGACAAAACTGACAAGCTATTTTAAAAATCTGTGTGGAAGTGCAAAGTGATTATATAAAATAATCATAACAATTTTAAAAAAAGATGCACAGATTCAGGGCCTATACTTCCTAATTTCAAGGCTTAACATAAAACTATAGTAATCAGGACAGTGTAGCACTGGGGTAAAAGATAGATAGAGCTGACAGATCAATAGAACAGAATAGAGAGTCAAGACATAGACTGTCATATATTCATGTTCAATCAATATCCAGTCAAATTTCCAAGTCAATTCAATGGGGAAATAAAATTTTTAGCACATTCTCTACATAAGACTTAATTTCACATGGATCACATGTGTAACTGCAGAAACCAGAACCATAAATCTTCTAGAGGAAAATGTATACATATTTTTTAACATAAATGTAGGCAAAGATATTTTAAACAGGAATCAAAAAGCATTGAACATGAAAGAAGGAAAGTAATAAATTGAATTTAATCAAAACTTAAAATGTCTGCTAAACAAAAGACACTATTAGGAAATGAATATATAAGTCACAAGAGTGGGAAAAATTATTTTTCAAGGAACTATTTTGGGTAATAAAATGTTCTCTGTTTTACATTGGGGTATGAGTTATGGTGCTATATATAGTTGTTAAAAGAAAAAAAAAATACAAGTAGACCATGGTGTATCAAGGCACAAAACTCAAAAGTAAGAAGATAGAAATATTTAACTAAATGAAATGTAAAACTCAAAAAAAAAAATTAATGTTTATTTTTGAGAGAGAGAAAGACAGAGTGCAAGCAGGGGAGGGGCAGAGAGAGAGAAAGACACCGAATCCAAAACAGGATCCAGGCTCTGAGCTGTCAAGATAGAGCCTGACACGGGGCTCAAACCCACCGTGAGATCATACCTGAGCTGAAGTTGGATGCTTAACTGACTGAGCCACCCAGGTGCCCCAAAATTAAAACTTTTAATGGCCAAAAATATCCAACTAAACAGCAACTTAAAACAATGATTTGTAAAAGTCATTTTAGATGCTTGTAACTGTAGGAGAATGGGCATGTAATATATAGGCATATAATAATATGCAAATTAAAGTGGTGATCAAATATGAGAATTTTGTTCAAACTTGGTAATAATTTATGAAAACAAGAAATCTCATTCACACCCACCAACCTGGCAAAAAACAAAAAACAAAAAACAAAAAAACACAACCTTTAAAGACCTGCCACACAGCTTGGGGTTGGGAATTTAAAACAGGTAACAAAATGTACTCTTTAATGTTTTTGGCAGAATTTTGAAATGTTACAACTTTGGGGAATATTCTGAAGAAGGCTTTAAATATTGACAGTGCAGATATTCTTTAACTGAGATTTTCTCAACCTTGATGCAATTGACATCCTGGCCAGATCATTGTAGTGGGGTCTATCCTATGCATTGTAGCATATTTAGAGCATCCCGTAGTTTTGATAAAAAAAAAAAATGAAAGACAGTCAAAAGTATAAACGACACACCCATGCCATGAAATAGTAAGCAAACATCAGAATACTGAATCGCATTACACTGTACTGATTGATTAGAAGGATTGCCATAAGGTACTATTGAGCAGAAAGAAAAGAGAAAATCAAGCTGGGAAAAATAGCTCATCCTAAACATAAAGAGCACTTATGATTTTAATTAGAAGTATATGTATGTGCACATAACAAAAATAAATAAGATGCTTGAACATTAAAAAAAACTAAATTATAACATGATTGTGACTGGCCAATATATTAGTCTGTCAGCACACTTATAAAACTAATATGAGCAGATGTTCTAGTGAGAAGAGGAGATACAGCAAAGTGAGGAGGCAATATTAAGCTCTAGGTTTATCTGGTAGATACAGAATGACTTTGTTTTAAAAATATATTGTAAAAGATTTAATTTTAAAGCTCTTTCCTCTAATTATCTCATACCTCTTTCTGCATTTATAATTTTCTTTGGGGAAGTATAAATGATCCTGTGGTCACTTAACGACTGCACCCTCTGAGCCTTTGCCAAGTGTTGACAGGTGTCTGAAATAAGAGCCAAGCCATGTTGGCACACACCTCAGATTCATTCCCTGGTCCAATCAGATGGCACACAGACTAGCAGACACACAAAGGCAGTCTGAGACCCGTGCCAACGAGCATCCTTTCAGACTCTGCCAAATTCTTGCACCAAGCAGCATGTTGACTAATGAACACCATGCCTTATTAGTGGCAGTAACTGCCACAGGAAAATACATCTCAGTACTTTCCACAAATCCCTTCTCTCACCTATTGAACCAGAGACTGAATCAGGATACACAGTCATGTCCTGCTATAAACCTGCACTGGAGATCTGCTAGGGAACTATTCTCAAAACATTCTAAAAGAGTAAAATAAGTTAAATTCACCATATAGCATATAGATTAAGATCTCAGTACCCTGAGTTCAAATCCCAGATCTAACCCTTACCTAGAAGTGTGATCATGGGAAAATTACTTAGCCTCTCTAAGCCTCTTTTTCTTATTTGTAAAATGAGGTGGTAATATTACCGACTTTGTTGGGTTGTTGTAAAGAATTAATAGTATTTAAAAAATTTTTTTAAATGTTTATTTTTTGGGGGGAGAGAGAGACAGAGTGTGAGTGGGGTAGAGGCAGAGAGAGAGGGAGACACAGAATCCAAAACAGGCTCCAGGCTCTGAGCTGTCAGCGCTGAGCCAGACATGGGGCTCAAACTTACAAACCGTGAGATCATGACCTGAAATGAAGTCAGATGCTTAACCAACTGAGCCACCCAGGAGCCCCAAGAGTTAATAGTCTTAAAGCATTTAGGACAATATCCAGTACATTATAACCATTATATAGATGTCTGCTATTATTATTATTCCACCTTTGAAAATTTTGAGACTATAAGGTATGTGAGTAGTCTTAAATTATATTACTCTGTTCTTATGCTGATGAAACTAAAATAAAAGGCATCCCTATTTTGGATTAGATGGGACATTAACAAATAGAATTTTTTAGACATGATGAAATAGAAAGTGAAATAGCACAGGTTACATAAGCATCATAAACAGAGAAAATTATGCATCTTGGTACTTAACTAGGTATCTACTATGGCATATATGCCTTGGACTATGAATTTCTATATACAGGGGGAATTACCTGGGAATCGTTGAACAGTAACTATTGATAAGTCCCATCCTGGGAGATTTTGATTCGGTAAATGTGGTAAGGGCTCTGGGAACAGGAATTGTTAAGAAGCTTATATGTGATTCTCAGGGCCAACCTGGTCTGGACATCACTGATATAGAACAAATTTACTGAAGTTACTGACTCTGCCTTGATTCAGGTCTACATTCTAGGAAGGTGTGGAGGGTCTTTGTCAACTGTGGGGTGTATGACATGGTTGATAATTGTCTAGCTTGTAGTTCTGTCAAATACTCTGGAGTATTCTGTCTTTAATTTCTTGGGTTGAATATCTTACAACCATCCCATTCCTCTGCTCACCATCAAACTGTAAAGCTTGTCAAATGGAAGACCTGATAATTTGAGCTAATGAGAAAACCAGTGTGTGTATTTTGAGATAGATTATTTTAGAGAATTGGTTGTTTAAACTGATTCATTGCAGCAAACTCACGTTTCATGTTTTTGATAAATATTTAATCAAGCATATTATGTTCCTTACTTTATATGCTTACAAAATGTTATTTTTAGTGAAATAATTTCAGTTGAAATGCATTGATAATAAAAAAAAACATGCTTATACCAGTGCACTGAATGGTGTGGTGATATTAAAAGAACAGCCAAGCTGACAGTGATCTCCATTAGCTGGACTCACATTTTTATTTTATAGAAGAGAAGGCGAGGAGACTAAGGCTCTCAAATGTTAATTGACCTTTACAAGGTCCCAGATCTCATTAGTGGTTTTCCAGTTCTAGAAAACTGTTTGTCTGACTGCAAAGCCAATATCATTCACTAAGCTCCCTGGCCTTCAAATATCTTTGAGTTTATAAATTTTTTGTTGCATTTTTTATTAATAATTGGAGAAAAAAAATTGGAAGTTCCACAATTTAAAGTTTTCTATGATTCAATTTGTCATTAAAAACCTAATGGGGTATTTAAATAACTCTTTGAACATCATTAATGTGCTAATCCAAATACTTTTTTTTATGTGTGAATGAGGAGCCTATTTAATATGACCTTTTAAATATAAGCAGATGAAATTGAATCTACTTTCCTCACTGTGGATGTTGTAGCAAGAAGATGGTTGGCTGGTGCTTAAGTGGTCTAAGAATCTTTTGTAATATGTTTTTTTCTCCTTTGCCCAGATTGAGTTAATTCCCTTCATTAGAGCATGCCAGTCACACGTAGAGAGCTGAGCTATGCCAGCTCTCTAAATCCTCCCTATCTCAGCTTAGAACAGGCAGAACAGATGCAGAGATTTCTGCTGGGTGCCCTCTGGAAGGGCACCTGTAAAGAACAGGTTAATAGAATATTTTCCAGTACAGGATTTTTAAAAGAATAATAAATATGGACTGAATTCTACTTGACCTTTTATTTAATGAGAAGAAAGTCTTTGAAAAAAAAAAAAACACGAAACGGAACACAGTAAATATCACAGAAAGGGCACGGAACATATGCAGGTTTTGCATGGCTTCTATCCCATTCGATAAGATATTGTTTTTCCTTACCTTTTTGTTCTTGTAAAATAGTCCCTAATATTTATAGCTCAATATCAATTTTTAATTAATAGAATCTATTTTAGAGCAGTTCATAGGAAAATAGAGCAGAAAGGAAAGTTCCCATAAAGTTCCCACTGCCCCCACCCCAACCTCACCAAGTTTCACCTACTATTAACATCTTGCATCAGGGTGGTAAATTTGGTACAACTGAAAAACCAATATTAATACATTATTTTTAACTAAAGTCTGCTGTTTACATTAGGGTACACTCTTTGTGATATATGGTTCCATGGATTTTGCAAAATGTTTAAAGTTATCGACCCAACCATTGTTGTATCATACAAAATACTTCTCTGCCCTAAAAATCCCCTGTGTTCTACATATTCATTCCCCTTACCCAACCCTTCAACAATTGATTTTTTTAAGTTTATTTATTTATTTTAAAGACACAGTGCGAGTGGGGAAGGGACAGAGAGAGGGAGTGAAAGAGAATCCCAAGCAGAGCCTGATGTGAGGCTCGAACTCATGAACTTGTGAGATTATGACCTGAGCCGAAACCAAGAGTCAGACACTTAACTGACTGAGCCACCCAGGTGCCCCAACAATTGATTTTGTTACAATCTGTACAGTTTTCCCTCTTCAAGACTGCCATATAACTGGAACCATATAGTATATATCATTTTCAGATTGGTTTTGTTCACCTGAGTAGTATGCTTTTAAGGGTTTTCATGCCTTTTTGTGGTTTGATAGCTCATTTTTTATCACTGAATAGTATTTTATTTTATGGATGTATGTAGCACTGTTTGTTTATCTGTTACATTTTGAAGGGCATCTTGGTTGCTTCCAGGTTTTGGCAATTATGAATAAAGCTGCTATAAACATGAATGTGCAGGCTTTTTTGTAAACATAAGTTTTCAGTACATTTGAATAAATATCTAGGAGCACAATTGCTATATATCATAAGGTGAGAATATAAACATAAAAATATAAACATTAGAATATGTTTAGCTTTTTAAGAAACTGCTGAACTGTCTTCCAAAATGGCTTCACCATTTTGCCCTCCTGCCAACAATGAATGATAATACCTGTTGCTCCATATCTTCCGCCAGCATTCAGTCTTGTCAGTATTTTGGGTTTTAGCAATTCTCATATCTGTATAGTAGTATATCATTGTTATTTTAATTTGAAGTTCTCTAATGACATGATATTGAACATCTTTTTTTGTATACTTATTTATCATCTGTATTTCTCTGTCTCTCTGTATGAGTGTGTGAGGTGTTTGTTCAAATTTTTTGCCTACTTTTTAATTGCTTTTTTCCTATTGTTGACTTTTGAGAGTTCTTGTATATTTTGGATGTAGTGGTTTTATTAGATATGTATTTTGCAAACATTTTCTCCCAGTATGTGGCTTGTCTTTTCATTCTCTTAAGAAAATCTTTTGCAAAGGGGAGCCTGGGTGGCTCAGTTGGGTAAGCATCTGACTCTTGATTTTGGCTCAGGTCATGATCTCATGGTTTGTGAGATCACGTCCAATATCAGGGCTCTGCACTAACAGCATGGAGCTTGCTTAGGATTCTCTCTCTCTTTCCCTGCTCGCACTCTCTCTCTTTCAAAATAAATAAATAAATTAAAGAAAAAGAAACAGAAAATCTTCTGCAGAGGAGAAGTGTTTCATTCTAATGACATCCAACTTACCAAGTTTTTCTTTTATGAATCAGGATTTTAGTGTTGTGTCTAAAAACATATTGCCAATCTTGAGGTCACATAGATTTTCTTCTCTGTTGTCTTCTAGAGTGAGTTTGTCAATTTTCACAAAATAACTTGCTGAAATCCTGACTGGGAGTGCTTGAATCTATAGATCAAATTGGAAAGGATTGACATTTTAATGATATTGAGTTTTCCTCTCCATGAGCATAGATATTTCTCCATTTATTAAGAGCTTTTATTTCTTTCATCAGAGTTCTGTAGTCTCCCTATATATATTTTGTTAGAGCTCACCTAAGCATTTTATTTTTGTAGGAAGTTTTAAATAATGCTGTGTTTTAAATTTCAAATCTTTCCATTCATTTCTGGAATACGGGAAAGTAATTGACTTCTGTGTATTGACCATGTGGTGTATACTGCACCTTTGTTGTATGTATTGCTTATTAGATACAGGAGTTATTTTGTTGATATGGGAAGAGGATTTTCTATATAGACAATAATGTCATCTGCAAAAAGAGACAGTTTTATTTATTCCTTTCCAATATTTATAGCTTTTACTTTGTTTCTTGTCTTACTGTGTTAAGTAGAACTTCCAGTATGAAGTTGCATAAGGGTGGCGCATAAGCAGCACCATTTTCTTGTTCCTGATCTTCTAGGGAAAGCATCTAATTTTTCACCATTATTAGTATGATGATAGCTGTAGTTGTTTTTTTTTTTTTGTAAGTGTTCTTTATCAAGTTCAGGTTGTTCTCTTTTCCTATTTTGCTGAGAGCTTTTATCATAAATGGGTGTTATGTTTCTTTCAAATGCTTTTTCTGCATCTGTTTGATACAATCATATGATTTTTCTTCTTAAGCTTATTGATTAGATGGATTCCATTAATTGCTTTATGAATGTTGATCCAGTCTTGCATAACCAGGATAAATTCCATTTGGTCATGGTATATACTTATTTGTATACATTGTTCTATTTTCTTTGCTAATATTGAGGATTTTTACATATTAATGAGAATATCCATTTGTGGTTTCCCTTTCTTGTAATATCTTTGGACTCCGTTTTAGGATAATGCCTCATGGTATAAGTTAGAAAATATGGTTCCTGCTTCTATATTCTGGAACAGATTTTAGAGAACAGGCATCATTTATTCTTTAAATGATTGATAGAATTCACCATTGAAAACATCTGGGCATTGTGCTTTTGGTTTTGGGTTGTTATTTATTTGATTCAATTTCTTTAAAGGCTATTCAGATTATCTGTTTCTCTGCTTCAGTGAGTTTTGGCAGATTGTGTCTTTCAATAACTTGATCACTCATTTAAATTACCAAATGTGTGACCATACAATTGTTCATGATATTCCTTAAGTATGTAAAATTCTATGGGTTCAGTAGTGGTAATCCCTCTTTTTTTGATATTAGTAATTTGTGTCTTCTCTCTTTTTCTCTTGGTTAGCCTCTATGGGCGTTCAGCAATCTTATTAATCCTTTCAAAGAACCAGATTTTGATTTCTGTGATTTTCTCTATTTTCCTAATTTGCATTGTATTGATTTGTGTTCTTACTTTTATTATTTTCCTAGAGTCTGAGGGTAGAAACATACACTATTGATTTTCGATCTTCTCTTCTTATATATGTTTTTGATGTTATTAATTTCTATTACTCTTTTTGATGCATCCAGCATATATTGATAGGTTGTGTTTTCACTTTAATTTAGTTAAAAAATATTTTTAGAATTTTCTTGAAACTTCTCATTGATCTATATATTGTTGAGGAGTCTCAAAAACTGGAAATATTTTGGGATTTTTCCACCTATCCATGTAATTGATCTCTAGTTCAATCCCACTATGTTCTGAGAGCATACTTTGTATAATGTCTGGTCTTTTAAATTTGTTAAAGTGAGTTTTATGGCCCAGAATGTCATCTATCTTGGTGAATGTTCTATGTGAGCTAGAGAAGAATGTGTTTTCTGCTGTTGGATGAAGTATTCTATAAATGTCAATTAAATCCAGTTGATTGATGGTCCTGTTCAGTTCAACTACATCCTTACTGATTTTCTGCCTGCTGTATCTGGCTACCACTAATAGGGGAGTGCTGAAGTCTCCAAGTATAATAGTGGAATCATCTGTTTCTCTTTGCGGTTCTGTTGCTTCACATATTTTGACACTCCATTATTAGGCATATAGATATTAAGGATTGTTATGTTTTCTTGATTGACCCTTTTATCTTATGTAATGCTGCTCCTTAAAACTTTCATTGCTCTGAAGTATGTGCTATCTGAAATTAAGATAGCTTCTCCAATTTTCTTTCGAGTAGTGTCAGCCTGGCATGTCTTTCTACATTCCTTTATTTCTACTTTATTTGTGTCTTTATATTTAAAGTGAGTTTCTTGTAGACAATGTACAGATGGGCCTTATTATTTTTTTTTATTACTCTGAGAATCTGTCTTTTATTTTATTTAGACCATTCACATTTAAAATGATCAATAGTTGCATTTTCTCTTTGTATCTACTGTATTGTGTTTTCTATATGCCGCTATTCTTTGTTTTTTTGTTTTCTACTTTTTCTACCTTCTTTGGTTTTGATTGAGAATTTTATCTGATTCAGTTCTCTCTCTGCCCTTAGCTTATCAATTATACTTCTTCTAAAAAAGTTAGTGGTTGCATTAGTGTTTGAAATACATAGTTATGAGTAATATAAATACCTTTCCAAATATCACCACAGCTTCACAGATACTGCATGTACCTTATGACAGAGATTTCCCAATTCCTCACTCCATTTACTCATAACATAACTATCATTTATTTTATTTATCCACAAGTTATTAACTACTAAATACATTATTGTTTTTATTTTGAACAGGTTTTTAAATCAATTAAAAGTAAGAGAAAATTAAGTTTTATATGTTACATTTACTTATTCCTTCTCCACAATTCTTCCTTTTTTTAGGTAGACCCAAGTTTCTGAACAATATCATTTACCTTCTCTTTGAATAACTTTCAACACTTCTTACAAGGCAAACTTACTGATGATAAATTTTCTCTATTTTTGTTTGTCTGAGATTGTCTCTATTTATACTTGATGTTTGAAGAAGAATTTCCCTGGAAACAGAATTTTAGTTTGGTGGAGGGAGATATATATATATATATATATATATATATATATATATACACATATATATATATAATTTATTATTTATTTATTATTAAACATTTATTTATTTATATTTGAGAGACAGAGAGAGACAGAGCACCAGTCAGGGAGGGGCAGAGAGAAATGGAGATAGAATCTGAAGCAGGCTCCAGGCTCTGAGCTGTCAGCACAGAGGCAGATACAGGGTTCAGACTCATAAGCCACCTTGAGATCAGGACCTGAGCCAAAGTCCCTTAACCAGGACCCTTAATCAACTGAGTCACCCAGGTGCCCCTGTTGTTTTATTTTTCTTTCAACACTTTAAATATTTTACTCTGCTCTCTTATTGCTTATAGAAGACAAATCTCTAAAGGAGTTTGATATAACTTTTACCTTGTTTCACTATAGATATGTTTCTGTTTGTTTGTTTGTTTTTGTTTTGTGTGTGTGTGTGTGTAGGTGGTGTGTGTTTGTTGTTGTTGTTTGTTTGTTTGCTTGTTTTTTACCTTCCTTCTGGCTTCTTTCAAGATTTTCTCTTTGTCTTTGGTTTCCTGAAGTTTGAATACAATATGCTTAGATACAGAACTTTTGGTATTTACCCTGCTTAATGTTCTCTGTGCTTTCTGGATCTATGGTTTGGTGCCTGTCATTAGTTTTGGAAAATTCTCAGTCATTATTACATTAACTACTTCTTCTTTTCCTTTCTCTAATTCTTTTCCTTCTGGTATGCTACACCTTTTGTAATTATCCTGAAGTTCTTGAATATCCTGTTTCATAGTTTTCTTTTTTTCTCTTTGAATTTCAGTTTTGGAAGTTACTATTGTCATATCTTCTGTTTTTTTCTTAATGTTTATTTATTTTTGAGAGAGCTCAATCAGGGGAGGGGCAGAGAGAGGAGGACAGAGGATCCAAAGTGAGCTCTGGACTGATGGTAGCAGCAAGCCTGATGTGGGGCTCAAACTCACAAACCATGATATCATGACCTGAGCCAAAGTCAGCTGCTCAACCAACTGAGCCACCCCACTATTGTCATATCTTCAAACTCACTGGTTATTTCCTCAACCATGTCTAGTCTACTGATGAGCCTATCAAAGGCATTCTTCATTTCTGTTACAGTGTTTTTGAATTCCAGCATTTCCTTTTTTTCCCTTTGAGTTTCTACCTATTTGCTTATATTACCCGTCTTTTCTTGCATGTTGTCTACTTTTCCTATTAAAGACTTTGGCATGCTATATTTAGCACATTAATTTTCCCATTAGATTTCTTAGTATAGTTATTTTAGATTCCAAGTTTACTTATTTCAAAATCTCTGCTATATCTGAGTCTGGTTCTGATGCTAAGTCTGGTATCTGATCTGTTTCTTAAGACTATATTTTTTTGCATTTTTCTACATGATTTGCAATTTTTATTGTTGTTGTTAAAAACAATGCATAATGTATTAGGTAAAAGGAACTGAGGTTTTATGGTTGTCTGGCTACAAGTTAGAAGCTCTTGTGGCAGAGCCTAAAATTTCCTCTGGTGCTCTTCTGTTTTCCTTGGGTATCCCTAGAGACTCTTTAAAAAACATCTAAGTCTTGTAGTTCTTTTAGATATAATCCTATTTTATTATATAAGAGTATTATGAATGTGATGGTAGAGTATGGGGTTTGGAAGTCTTATAGTTAGCTCTCAGTCTTTTAGTGAGCCCGAGTTGGGTATTTCGCTTCCCCCAGATGGATTAAATTTTAATAAAATCCCGATAGGTTTGGTTTTGATACAACAGTTTAATAATTTCCCTTGAGGTTAGGACTTGTTAAAGGGAACAGAAAACTCTTATTGCAAAAGAATTATTTTTTTTTTCCTTGCCCTGCTGGAAGCAAGAGGAAATTTTTCTTATATCTTATGGTAAGACTCTAGTAGAGGGTTCCTGGAGTTAAAACTCAGGAAAACATGAATATCCCCTAAGACTAGTTTCTAGAACATTTTAACTCTCAAGCTAAATTTTTAATAGTTTTAACTGAATGTGGGTTATTTTTATCAGGGGAAAAAAAACCCTGATGGCCTTAGCAAAAAAATTATTCAACAATTTGCATGAATTTATTATCAATTTTCTATATCAGAATTTACATAAAGCTACAAGATTTAGTTCTTTCATAGATGAGCATATACGTCTCTATTTCCATTCACAGAATGGGCACATTTTTAAACAGCTGAGCATATGCATACCCTCTGCATATAATGACCCCAAATACAATATTGGAATTTCCTTGTAGGTGAAGGAAAATTTGTGAAACTTAACTTGGGGTCTAAATCTCAAATGTATGCAACCATAAAAAAGATCAAGAATTTAAAAACAATTAGCTATACCCAATACAATATACCTTATTCTAGAAGATCTTAATGAATTTAAAATCATTGTAATTTATTAATATAACTGTAAATAAAATTAAAAATGATATTATTTTCACATATACCATATGATAGGTCTAATGGTCAAAACTTGAGTGAATAACATATGGTTTACCATGATCAAAGAAAAGCTTGAAAAGGAACAGCACATTCTGTTGAAAGGATAATGATAACCCTGTGACAGATACTGTGTAATTGTAAAGCATGTACAAAACTTATTACTGTATGCATTCTATTAAGTTTAGGAGCATTGATACATGTTTCTGCTCCTTTTAAAACATATTCTAAAATTAATTTAAATAACATTGACTAAATAAATACTTAGAAACATTTGAATTTTTTAAGAAAGTAGAATCTGAATTTTTTACAAAAGAAACAAGATAAATATGTGAAATGATGGATATGTTAATTAACTAGATTGGGGGAATTCTTTCACAGTGTGTACATTAAACCAAATCACCACAATGTACAGTTTAAATATCTTACCATTTTATATTTACCAATTGTACCTAAATAAACCTGAAAAAAATTAAGAAGAGAGAAAACATGTAAAAAAATTTGGAAAAAAAAAAATTGGATACATACCTCAGAAAAAGTTAAATTAAAATTGATTTAAATTTAGCTTGGTTTCCATATGGATAATTTCCTTAGTAAAACAAACCCAAGCATTTTTTATTTACATTAAAAAATAGCCTTAAGGGTTAATAGAGTAAGTAAACCTGCTATGCACTTCCCCATAAAGGAGGCTAGGGAGTGATGATCTGAGTGATCTGATGTCTGAGTGATCTATGTGTCTGAGATAGTTTGAATGTTCCAGAGGACTAGTAGGTCTGCACTAGTCACTGTGCAGGCTTGTCTGTTTCTGGAATCTTCCTTCTTACTAGATTTCTTGGGGATAGCAAATCTAGCTTCCTATTTCTTCTGTACCTCCTTCCAGTTTTAGGTAACATTTTGTTCCACTGGTAGATGAGCTTACCTGAGGAGAGCAATGGTAATGGCAGAGGTAATGATGAAAGATAGTGCCTCTCACTGGCTCCAAAAGCAATTACGGATTCCACAGTTCTTGGAAAGTCCCACTGCTTGTGTATTTCAGCCTGTTTCTAGTAATTATGGTATCTAACACTTCCCTCAAGAACCTGTTGTGCAGGAATCTGTTCTCTTGAGTCCCTTCTCTAGCATTGCCTGTCCTTTTTCTCTTCTATTGAGGAGGAGGAACTCCACTGGAATGATCAGCCCATGTTAGATCATAGCTTGGGTAGCAGGTGATCTGGATGGCAATTTACTGCTAGTTCCTCATTGGATCTCCCCAGACAGAGTTCAGGTCCCTGGGTGACCACTTAATGGCTGTGTAACAATTGTGAAGTCCCTCACCTTCTCATAGACCTAATACTCTACAAATAAAAGTGAGAGGAAATTTAGATAAATATAGGTATAGAAAAACAATGATACCTACATCACAGAGTATTTTGAAATTTAAGTGAGATAATGCTACTAATTCAAAGTATTATGTAGAATAAACACTGAATAGAAGGTATGTTTTACATATTAACTTTTTCTGTCTAAAGTATAATGTAAAAATGCTGAGACAGTTTTCCCCAGGTTTGATTAGTGTGTTTTTATATAGATTCTGAATACCGGTTTAGACACTGTTTGGATGATCATGCCATGATGGTCTTATCCACTTGAACTGGATTATAAAACTGAATCTTGTAAAAACTAGAATGTGAGGATCATAAGGGCAGAAATGAAGTTTATTTAATGCCATACCTCCGGATGCTCTGTTTAGTGCCTAGAAAGTGCTCAATAAATATTATTTTATAAATTGAACACTGAAAGCTATGCTTTTGGAATTATAAAGAAAATATGAGTCTCTGAACAATGGGAAACATACCTAGGGAGGTACATAGATAGATTAGTATTTAAGAGTTGTTATATAAAATGATTGTTTTCCATTCTCTTATAATGAAATCTTCTCACTTCAGTGGGAGTGTAACATGTAAATATAATGGTTACAAATAGGAATCTAAGAATTTGACACAGGCCATACTGTGCCATGCAAATTATGCATTATAAATTCAACTCTGACAATGACAAGGACTCTTGTAGCATGCCTTGTGAGCACTGTCCCTAATGTCAAAGAGAAGCAAATAAAAGAAAACATCCTCAGCATGATCAGGCTCTGGGATAAACCTTTCTCACTACCCAGGAAGAATTATGAATCTGAGGCCAAAACAGAGGTAATACATGGAGTTTCTGATTTCCAAACCTGTTTTTAATGCAACTCTAAAGAAGAATTCTGCTCATTTTCTTGATTTACTAAGTCAGTAACCTAGAGTTTAATTCTTCCTCAAAATTTTATATCATGTCTCTATTTTTCATTCTCTCACACACCCTCAATGTCATCTTTCAATCTGTATCCTCATTTCACACAGTTTCTGGCATACAGTAGGTGCCCAATAAAAGCTTGCTAAACTTGCTTCATGAAGATTTTTTTAAATCTTTCATTGCCAGAATATTTAGACTGACTAAATTAGTAATTTTATCTTTACTTAATATGCTTCTAAAACGTGCTTCAATTTCTACCACCTCTTGAGAACTCAAAGCCTCAGTGTAAATTCACAGTACAGACAGTAAAAAACACAGCTGGTAAACCACAGGGCAAATTTGCAAACCCTTGTGTTGCTTGATTTAGTTCAGTTAATTACTGTTTATTTTGAATAATTATGCTATAGTCTGTAGTTTAAAGAACATTTTTGTCTGAGCAAATTGATAGAAATATTTATCAATGTCTTTAGTTAATGCTTTAATTTCCCCCAGATAATCACCGTAGAATGCAAAATTTAGCTTACTAGTCTCCATAATAAGAGTTGATATATGCTTAGCCTTCTCTTTTAAATATTTTTTGCTTTGTCTTGGTTTTGATGAAGCAATGAATGTTAGTGGTAAACCTGGGAATTCTAACTACCATCTGTCTGATCCACCTGCTAAGCCCTTACGTCAACTGATGCTCAGGTGTCATTGAACAAAGACACTGCATCTGGCTTTAAAGTGGATCTGTGAAGTTCTGGTTATAATAGGTTTACATCACCCCCTTTAGCACAGTTTATTTCTCCAAAAATGTAGAGATTTAAAGAATAAAACCAGGGGAAAATATTACACTCCTTAAAACTTTCCACTGTTCTCAAAATTTTATTTAAACAGTAATTGATTCTGCAAGCTGTATTCCTTCCCTAGTGTTAGAGAACAATAAAATTAAATAAAGAATGGCTGCTTTCTTGTTATTGATTGTTGTAGGAATAGGCAAGCACCATTTCTTTCAGCTTTCCACTCTTCTTTTTTAAGTTTATTTATTTATTTTGGGAGAGAGAGAGAGAGAGAGAGAGAGAGCGAGCGCAAGGGCACACGCAGAAGGGGCAGAGAGAGAGAGAGGAGAGAGAGAGAGAGAGAATCCCAATCAGGTTCTGCACTCCATGCTGAGCCTGACACAGGACTCTTTCTCATGACCATGAGATCATGACCTGAGCTGAAATCAAGAGTTGGACGCTTAACCAATTGAGCCACCAGGCGCCTCATCTTTTTTTTTTAAGTTTATTTATTATTTTTGAGAGAGAGAGAAAATGGGGGAGGGGCAGAGAGAGAAGGAGAGAGAGGAAATCCCACTGATTTCCACACTGATAGTGCAGAGCCCAAGGCAGGGCATGAAATCACAAACCTTGAGATCATGACCTGAACCAAAGTCAAGAGTTGGAGGTTTAACAGACTGAGCCACACAGGCGACTCTACTCTTAATCATCTGCTTCCCCTCTTCCCAATCTATTGTCTTCTCCCTAATATGCTTTAAGGTGTAGGGAGGATTGGCTAAGACGCCACAGTCTAGAGAGATTCAACTTTGAAGCTGGAACTGATGGTGTTGCTGTGGTCATTTCCTGTAAGTGAAGTGAGATGCTTGCCCTCAATCACTCAAGGATATGAAATCCTGCATAAAAATACCACCAAATTTTAGTCACTTAGTGACAAATTAAGTATTTAATTTGTCCTTAACCAATATCTGCAGCCATAGTAAAAAATAAGAATATTTCTATAAACACAAAGGAATCATTGAAAGATGTGCTTCGTTCCTTCTATTTGCATGCCGGTTAACTAGTCCTCATAATCATTGTTGCTTTTTTCAGCATGTTTCCACGTCCTGACATTAGTCCTCTAAGTGTGATAGTCAATTTTCAGGATGGGTTTTTTTTGATAACCTATGTTATTACCTCAATATTTCAATGGATATTTTCCTGAAGGAAACATTTCATGGGTTTGGTGTGTGTGTTGTTTAGAGTTAACCCTGCTGAGTTTATGAAGGAGTCAGGCCCAAGGAAGAAAAAGAAGCCACCTAGTTACATAAGCCAGCCTATAAATGTAATCTAAGTCCAATCTTGGTATTTGCAAAATTTATTCTCCAAACTACATGCCTCACATGCAGGATGAAGGATGTGCTATATTAGCAAAGTGGAGTACTGAATATTTTCATATTCTTTTTTTTTTAATTAGACTGAATTCACAATTATGTCGATAGTTTTTCTCTTTCTTCTTTGGATTTCTTTGGAGTAAAAAGGTGAAGTTACAACATTTTGTAAAACCAGGAATTTTACAAAACCAAAACTCAATTTTATTTGCATTGAAGTTTCTGATGAAGTGTGCTAGTTAGTGGGTGGAGTTTGAGAATTATCATCAAGCTTGTGAGGTTGTGAACTTGCATTTCCTTTTTCTTTTTCATTTATATATGTTTTTTTATTTAAATTTCACCAATGGATACTTTCTTTAGATTCTTTTTTTTAACATTTATTTTTGAGAGAGAGAGAGGGAGAGAGAGAAACAGAGTGTGGGTGGGGGAAGGGCAGACAGAGAGAGACACACACACACAGAATCTGAAGCAGGCTACAGGTTCTGAGCTGTCAGCACAGAGCCCAATGTGGGGATCAAACTCGAAAACCATGAGATCTCGACCTGAGCCAAAGTTAGATGCTCAATTGACTGAGCCACCTGGGTACCTCCACCAATGGATAGAATTTTAATGACAAAATGGCATCGGGAAATGAAAGTATGAGTGAAAGTGACAATATGAACATACACGTAACATTTTATTAGTTATAATGATCAAATCAGAAGCCATGTGATGATAAAGTTTTAGTAAATGCATTGCATGTTATAAAAACTGTGGTTGCAGTTTTTAAAAAGAACCTAAGATTTATCCTACTTAGAGATAAAAATTATGCACTTGTTATTAATGCTATCTGTGGAATGGCTGCCTGGGTTGTGTGTGTGTGGTGGGGTGTCTATCACTCCTAAAAAAATACATTGGAATAGAGAAAATACTTGTACCTCCCAAGGGCCTTATGTATCCCCCCTAAAACAGTCCACTTAAAGAGAAGCAGTCAGAGAGGGGCCTGGATGCGTAGAATTTTAGGTGAAGGTTTAGAATCACTGATGAATTAAAACCGAGCTGTGTTAGAGGAAACTGAATTGCCATTAAGAAAGATCAGAACCTGTAGCCAAACTTAATAGTATGATGTACCTCCAGGAAACAAGTATGGTATGATTGGGAAAGCTAAAATGAAAAAAGGAACTTTACAAGACAAAGTAAAATTCTTTATTCATTTAAGGTAAAAAGAAGATCAAAGAAAAAAACCACACATCTTTGAACAGGAAAAAAAACCCTGATAACTAAAAAGGCAAATGCATTTAATTTTTTAAGTCCTTTTTCTTTTATAGCAAACTTTGTGTCCATGTAACCAGAATATACAACTGTGAATTGGGATGAAATTGTTGAAACTGAAAAGAATAGTATGCTTGTCCACAAAGGCAAATCTAAAACATTGAAAATCTAATAAACTCAACAAAAAAAAGCATAAGACAGGCATGGAAAGATGTTATATTTACATACTCATCAATTCATTTATTTATACTAAATGTAATGAGTATTCATTATTCTCTTGCAATGATTAAAGGTGAACCACTGCAGTTTTATTTAACAGAAGAAAAAGTTGTG
This sequence comes from Prionailurus viverrinus, assembly GCF_022837055.1. NCBI lineage: Eukaryota > Metazoa > Chordata > Mammalia > Carnivora > Felidae > Prionailurus > Prionailurus viverrinus. The sequence continues at coordinate 45,200,857 of NC_062561.1, read as the reverse complement.
TATCTTGTATTTAGAAATTTTGATCTAGATATCCGATTCAATATATTTATGCATCCTAAATAATTTACTTGTGTTGCATATAATTCTAATTCTAATACATCTAAAAAGCCCACATGTTACTATTCCCATCTAAGTCATTTGAGCGGTTTATACTGGTAAATTTGGGTGAATAAATCTGAAATTTAAAATGTTCACATATACCACAAAATTCCTCGTGAGTCCAAGATAGATAGATAGTTGTGGATTTTCTGTTTCCCTTTCTGTGACACAGTCACAGAAGCTGGAATAAGAAACACCTCCAGCTGAGAATGAAAAAAAGGGTGTGTTAAAAATGAACAAGCACACAAACAAAAACAGAAACGAAGACAGCAAGGATTTAGGGATGCAAGGTCCTAGAGTATAGAGAAGGGAAGTGAGATTAACCCTACATTTGCAGCTACATTTATCCTGAAATGCTTTGCCAATTCACAGGGCATGGCTTGGATGCTGTGTAAAAAGCCATGAGTTGGTGGTTGTTGCAGCCTCACTGTGAAGGAAAAAAGTGACTTTGGGGCTACCAAGTCAACAAAGACTTGAGGGTCAAAGTTCCTGGATAAAGGGACACAAAGAAGAGTGAGCCTGACATTCTCCCCAAATCTTTTCCCCTTGAGGCAATTGCTGATTAAGGCACTGCTCAAGTATTGGAAGTGACACCAATAAACCAAGAAGTACATGACTATTAGGGCTACAAACTAAACAAAAATATAAGACGTCTCATATTCCTGATCAAACAAAAATTGGAATTAAGCCCTGCCAAAAAGTAGGGACTAACAACAACACTCCAGGTTTTTTTGTGACCCCTGAGTAGGCTATATTCCAAGAGTAACTGCAACTGGAATTTGACTTTCCTCACTAATTAAAAGGTGATCTGTCCATAATTTATCATCTTACCAAAACAAAATTTAATGTTCTCAGAGGAAGATAATATCAAGGATCTCTATAATATTTCACATACAATATCTGATCTTGAATAAAAAGAATCCGGCACACCAAAAAATCAGAATCAAATGACCAAAATCAAACAACTTCCCTTCCTAAAGCAACTTAACTAATCTGAGGATAAATTCATGAATGAATTTAGTGAGACTGCTGGGTGCAAAATCACTATCTAAAGTTACTTTAACACCTCTAAATTAGAATAAACTGTCAAAACTGGATGTGTAAAAGATGATTTTTTATAAGAACTTTAAAAATTGAATCACACTTTAGGTAATAAATCTGATGAATGATATATAAAAATTCTAAACTGAAAACTGAATATTACTAAGACAAAATTTTTTTTTAAAAACTAAATGAGTAGAAAGATATACCATATTTGGGAGTGGAAAGAGTCAAGAATTGGTAAAGATACCAATTCTTCCTAAATTATGTATAGATTAAATCATATCCCAATTAAAATCCATCTTATTTGATGGAGGTTGTTAAAATTGACTATAATTTTAAGAAATTTTTAAGGATCAAAAACAGTTTAAACAACCTGAAAGAGGTACTCCACAAAATATCTAAGCTTATTATACAGCTAAAGGAAATAAAACATTGTGTTATTGCTGAAAAGAGAAATGAATAATTAATTGAAATAGAAACAGAACCACACTTATACCTGGTATGTGACAAGTCACCATTGCAGTGCAATGGAAAAATATGGTGTTTTTAATGAATAATGCTGGGTCTGTTGTGTATCTGCAAAAAAAAATCAACATTTTGATTCCTTTTATATTATATACAAATTCAATAGCAGATTTATCGTAAAACATAAAGGATAGAACAATAAAACATCTAGACAAAATATGAGAAAACATTAATTATATTGTGACAAGCAAAGATTTCTTAAATAAGATTCACAGAGGATAAAGATTGACAAACTGGACTTTATTGAAATTTAAAACTGTGTTCATCAAAGCATACCATTGTGAGGGTAAAAAAGCAAGCCAGAGGGTAGATGTTTATAATATATAGTTCCAAAAATGACTTTTCATCCAGAACATGCAAAGGACTTCTGTAGACAATGAAGGTACAAAGGACCAACTTTTTGAAAATAGCAAATTTGAACAGGCCGGTTTCTAAAAACAGGTACCCAAATGGCTACCAATACAATGCAGATAAAAACATGATGAAATGTAACTAAGTACCGATCAGAATGGCTAAACTTTTTAAAAAGAAAGGAATATTTAATATCCAGTATTTTCATGATGCAGTACAACTACTGACGTGAGTTAATTTGTCAACTTGTATGGAGACTGTTCAGGAGTATATACTAAATACAAGCACACTCATATTTTACAGACCACCGGTTCCACTCGTAAAAATGCATACCCTCAAGATAACCACATATATGAACTCAAACTTATGTAAGAGAAGTTTTATAACAACGTTATTTGTAATGACTCAAGCCAGAAACCACCTAGTACCTATCAATAATGGAATGGATAAAGTGTGGCATCTTCATACACTGGACCATTTTAAACCAATAAAAATTGATTTGCTACATGCAATAGGATGCATCTTACAGACATAACTCTGAGAAAAATCCAGACACAGGATAGTATTTACTGTGAACTTACATCAAATTAAAGTTCAAAACAAACATGGGCTTATTTAATTTGTAATATTATATTTTTACCGTTACCATGATACGTTTTATCATTACCATGATACGAAATTTGCTTTTCCTGACATGTTAGGACTTCAATGAAAAATAAAGATGATAATGTCTGTCTCACTGCATTCTCACAGAAAGCAAGTGGGCTGATGTGTGTAGAGTAATGCTCACCATTGGCAGCAGGTAAATAAATGGCAATGAGAGTTCTTTCCCAACTGTTTCATCTGAACCTGTCAGAACCTGTTCATTTTCCCAGGTATCCTGTATTTCAGAATGGAAACCTTGAAGGCATCTTTATTCAATTCTATTCTTTTGTTTCCCATATTAAATAAGTCATCAATCCCTTTTATCTCTTAAATATGTCTCCACATTTTGTTTTTTCTTTTCTCCATTGCTTCTGTTTTAAGTATACTTTCACAATAGTTTCATAATTAATTTCCTGTGTTTAACCTATTTTCTAAAGTATACCCCTGACAAAATTCTCTGAATTAAATTTATCTTTAAAAACATGTCTTGTTGTCACTTCTCACAAAGGTCTCAGTGTCTCCCGTGACTTCAAGCATTCAGAATACAATTCTTAATAATGCATATAATGCTCTCCAAAACATGACACTCATCTGTCTTTTGCATCTTCAATTACCCACCGGATATTTAAGGCTCTGCCATTCTAAGTGTCACACTTCCTGGAAAAGTCTTGTAGTTAAACATCTCTTTCTATGTTTTATTCATGGAACTTGCAATACTCTTTATACTTTTGATTTCATGTCATACTTTTTTGAAATTCTATATTTTCGTCAAGAGTACAGCCAAATTTCACCACTTACAATTAACCTTTCTGTCTTCTCCTCAAAAACCCAGTCTATTTCTTGGTGTGCTTATAATAGTGTGTTTAGCATATTTATTGCAGTGATCATTTTTTTCTGCCTTGTATATGTTTCTGTTAATTGTGTACTTGTTTTTCTCACTCAAGCACATTTTCATGAAGATTAAGCAATGTGTGTAATTCATATTTTTTATTTCTCCATATTCAAGAACAGTGCTTAGCCTTTGAGTGGTCTTCCCCCTTCCCCCATGATCTAGAACTGAATTTAATATATGTGTATGAGAAAGAGAAGAGGAAAGCCTGTTTCAGAGAAAATGAATAAAAATCCAAGTTATATTTTGTTTTCATTTTTAAAAGGAAATTAGAAAAAAAAACCCAGTTGTTATGTTTTTAATAAATATTTTAGTAGTTAATATTACTAAATATTGGCACTCAAAATACACCAAAGAATAACTAATATTAAAATATGCTATGGTGTGTCTGGAACATTTACCACTTTTAGCAAAAACATTTTTATTAAATTCAAATTTTAAGTAATAGCTTCAAATATGGGAAAGCCTTAGTTCCGTAGTTCCTTCTAGATTTGGAAGACAAAAAATATTAAGCTTTTTTCTTACAGTTTAGCTACCATCACAAAAGGTCTCTTCTTATAGAAGATACCTTCTCAAAAACAGCCCTCAGAAATACTGGAGAAGTGTGAGAAATAACTTAAATGTTCTCCAGAATTGTACCATACTTTTCTCTCAAGTTCTCATAGGGCAAGAGTATTGATTTGTCTTTATGTTTCATGGTTAAAGGAATAGTTCTAGCCTTATAATGTGAGACCAAATATACTACATTGAAAAGAGATGTAACTCATCCTTTATTATGTCTTCATTAACTTTGAATTCCACTGCTTACTAATAGCAAACACATTTTCTGTGCATCACAATTTCTGCTACTTACTGAAAAGTTAGATTCCAGTATGAACTGAATTCAAAATCAATGCCCTCTACAACTGCTAAGAAAGTAGAGATCAATGATAAATAATATAAAATCTAGGTGTCTGAAATATTGGAAATATTTGTCATAATATAAGATAAAAATTAATCTATAAAGGTGTAGCTTAATAGAGTTTAACAAATCAAAATAACTCTATAAAACAAAAAATGGAAAAATACTTTTATTTCCATTTTCTTTAAGTTATGATTTTTATTTTGGAGCACGCACATACACACACACACACAAAAGATGTAGATTTCCTTAGCGATTTACCACCATCTATGAAAAGTTAGTAGAACAAATTGGTGGAGAGCCCATAATGTCAGCAAGGGCAAACAGAATCATAAGTCATAGGTGGAAAGAGCCCCTAAAATCAGCGAAGCATCCACTCATCTAGTCCAAGAAACTCTTTAACAATACATTTACCATGGGCCCCATTACCGTACATTTAAACAGTTCAATTAGTGTGGAACTCACTACCTCCTCTAGGCAATCTCAATGCTAGAATTATCCTATTATTGAGTATAAATGTATTAAGTTAAATTTATCCCTGTATTGAATTAAATAGGAATGTCTGCATAAAATGCTTGTCTTTTAACAGGAAATACCCATATGGGTTCTTTCTGGTGATTATCAAGACCCTGTTGCATTGGTTTTCCCAAAGTAAACAGTAATGGCTAAGAACATTATGTAGAAAGAACTCTAGGGTAACACTAAAATCTTCTGTGATCAAAAGTAAAGTCTGATGTGCTAAAGGCAACAATCAGTGAAGGATATAGCCATCTGTTATTCATTTTCATTTGCTAAGCAGGAGCAGAAAGTGTCTTCAAATGGTTACCTTTTGAGATTTTGGTTTTAGGAAAAGCACAGTATTAGTAATTATGATTAAATAAAATGCTATGAAACCTCTGCATGACATAGTTAGGCAACATTAGGAATAACTTATCAAGGGCGCCTGGGTGGCTTAGTAGATTAAGCATCTGACTCTTGAATTCTGCTTAGGTCGTGATCTCAAGGTGTGTGGGTGTGAGCCCCGCATTGGGTTCTGCACTGACAGTACTGAGCCTGTTTGAGATTCTTTCTCCCTCTCTCTCTGCCCCTCTGCTCTCTATATCTCTTTAAAAATAAGTTTAGGGACGTCTGGGTGGCTCAGCTGGTTAAGCAACCAACTTCAGCTCAGGTCATGATCTCACAGTTTGTGGGTTCAAGCCCCACATCAGGCTCTGTGCTGACAGCTCAGAGCCTGGAGCCTGCTTCAGATTGTGTCTCCCCCTCTCTCTAGCCCTCCCCTGCTCACGATCTGTGTCTGTCTCTCAATAATAAATAAACGTTAAAAAATTAAAAAAATAAATTAAAAATTAATAACTCATCAAGACCCAAATTGTTACATGAGAAAAAAAATTAATGATTATTTTATAGAACAATCTAATTCCTCACTCCACACATCTCCCTGTGTAGAAATCTGTGATCTAGCCACATCTAATATCTTTCCCAGTGACACATGGTATATCCCAACTAAACTTGGCTTGGGAATGTAACTGACCTCTTTATAATCTCTAGTATTGATTTCTGTTTACAATCCTTTTAAAAGTATGACATTAGAGAATGACTTACTTATTTGCTACATCTAACTATGGAAAGATATGATATTCAGTTTTCTAGGGACAATAATTATTACAACAAAATTTGTTGGTGCATGTAAAAAGACTTTCAAACTAGTAAAATGCCACACAGATACATCTGGAAGATTACTGTTGAAATTGCTCTCATAAAAAAATGTTACACTTAGGGCTTGATGCTTAAAAACTACCAAGTTAATATTTCTCTTTTACCATGATTAAAAATACTTTTTACAGTATTGTATAGGCTGGAGAAATGGAGATCGCATCACCATAATTAAACCCAGATATAAAAAAATGAATTAGTGGGGGCCTGGGTGGCCCAGTTGGTTAAGTGTCTGACTTCAGCTCAGGTCATGATCTCAAGGTCCACGCGAATTCCAGCCCCACGTCAGGCTCTGTGCTGACAGCTCAGAGCCTGGAGCCTGCTTAGGATTCTGTCTCCCTCTTTCTCTGCCCCTCCCTCGCTCACGCTCTGTCTCTCTTAAAAATAAATATTAAAAAAAAAAAAAAAAAAGAATTAGTAATTCAAATCAATGTAGTAACTGGCCAGATTAATATTTATTTTAACGGAGTCTTGGAACCCTAGTTATGACACATGAAAAGAGAAATCAATCACCATTGTCCTTTAGGGAATTTCTGAAGTGTGCTGTATTTCAGTTCTTATGCTCTTCACAGAGAAAAGAGTAAGAGTTTAAAAAAAAAAAAAAAAAGGAAAGCTCAGCTCACTTCCTTTGAGTGAACATATCAGAACCTCAGCCTTCATTTTAATATTTTATCATCTTAAACCTTATAAAATTTTAACTCTCTAGATAAAAGTTTCATACAAAGGTAGATGCTGGCTTCTGAAGAAGACTTTTATGGAAAGCCTTCTTAAGAAGGAAGAAGGCTCCAGATTGAGGTGTGAATATTTCATGTAACACAAGTCAGTTTCCATCAAAAGGCTCCTTTTGATGACATATAGAGCACCAAAATTGACTTTCAAATTTTGGATGGGTTGTATTACTAATATTAAAGTGATAAAATGACAAGTTATTTCTTTTTTATAGTTTCAGCTGATCAACTTAGATGATCAATTAAAGGCAGCATTTTCACAGTAAAAAGTTAAAACAGTAAATTGTTTGCTTACAGTTTTAATTTTATATTTCACATTCTAAAAAATATTTGTTAAATTGTCACTTCTAAATAAATTAGCTATTAGTTACTTCATTCCTCATTTTTCCCTCCCATTTTAATATTTTATGGTTTTAACTAATTTGGTTTAATGTCACTTCTAGTTTCTGTTAAAAGACAAGTAGAATAATTTTGTTTTGTTTTGGAGTGAGCCAAATCAAATTTGAACAATACTAAATTTGTTTTTCTAATTTCATGTTCTGGGGACACTACATCATTTTTCTTGGCCTCGTTTTCCTCATATATAAGATGGGGACAAAAATACCTTCCTTTCTCATTTTTGTTATGAAGTTAAAACAGAATCATTGTACTGTATGTAAAAGCTACTGTAAATCATAAAATCCTATATAAATAAAGCATTAAAAGTTTACAGAGGTTGTGTAGTGCCATTGGCATGTCATAAATTATACATACTTATGTTTATGGCAACGATGATTATATTCTCTGCAGACAGCGCAAGCACAGGCAAAATAGCTATAGTTCATTTATGTACTGATTTAGCGCTCATTGATGTTTTTCTTAGTAATTCAGACCAAGGTCTAATAGTGATTGCTGGAACTCTGAAATCTGATAAGTTGTTGCAGAAGTACTTTAAAATATAAGTAGAGAACTTTAAAAAGGAAAAAATATAGCTTTTTAAGAACTAATGATACTTCTTCAACTTAGATTTAGAGGCAAAAAGAAATAAAATAATTGGGTTTAGAGACAAAAGAAATTTAAAAATTGGGTTCAGTTGTCACTTGGCAGCTCCATGATGAATACTCATCTAAACCTACTTAGCCTCAATTTTCCATGTCTGTAAAATGGATTTTAATATATCCCTTCTGGAAAAAAAAAGTCACAGGAAATATAAAATTAAATAATGAATAAGAAAGTAATTTCTAAACTATAAATTGCTAGTGAAACATCTATTATTAGTACTGAAGATATCGCATACAATAAAACAGGTCTAAACTGTAACAAGTGAATTTCTCTTTAAGACAAAGGATATTAGTAATGTAGACCAGAGTAAAGCAAAATAAAAGTGGATGAAATGATTCTTCTAGCCTTACCATTATATCCTTAGGTTTCAAAGTCTTTCTAGTTGGCTATTTTGCCAGATAATGTTGATGTAAATATGTACTATAGTTATTTAATAACCTCCTTGCTTACCAAAGATTATGAATTGGAACAATGTTTTATTCAAATATGCTTAAAATAAATCTAGACATAATTACAAAATTAACACTGAATCTTAAATCATATTCTAAAATACACACAGAATTCTGGTAATTGTACATTCTAAGTAGCATCAACATTTTTGATAAGTGGATAATCACTCAACATCAAGTTCTGAGTTCTCAGAATGTCCATTTCTTGTCAGGCCAATCAGCATTACTGAAACTCGAGGGAGCATATATTTGAGTTAGATTCCTGGAAAATGTAATTTGTGCAGTAGTATCATGTTTCTTTTTCTAAGATTTTCCTTGAGACAGCATGCCAAGTTGTGGGGTGACGTATGCCAGGGCTAACAAGCTGAAGTCTCCCCCAAAATGAAATGGAATCTTGTCTCAGACTTCGAAGAGATCTCATCAATAATTTATTCAAACAGTTCCATTATGATATAAGGGGGCTAAGGTTCAGATATACAAAAATACATGTCTAAGGTTTTAAATCTGACCACTGAAAGCACTAATATTGGCCTCTGGCCTTAAAAGAGGTACTAGGCTACCTTTGAATATTGTTTTGCTTATGCCTGGAAATCTAGAGCAGCCAGAGAAATAGGATATAGTTACACACATTCATGGAAGGAAGAAAGTTACATTTTGTAGTTAAGAATTTAACTTTGTTTCTAATATGATGTTTCAATTCATATGTTTAGCTATATTTTTAAAGCAGTGTGTTCAGAATTTGCTAAATGCAAATCACTAAAATGTGGCATGCATACTACTGCTTAGAAGTTAGAAGAATTTTCCTTTCCAATATGATCAGAATTTTATGCTTAATGAATGAATTCCCTATATTATTATTGAGAAACAGTGAATGGGTGAAGTGATGTGTCTCTGAAGAACATGGCCTTCATAAAATCTACTATATGGGACCAAATTTTTCCTAAATGATTATTATGTATATAAATAAACTAATTTCCTTTTTAAGCTAATTTGGGTAATGTGTATACTTTTGCACAACGAACTAATTTCTTTTTTAAAAAAAATTAATGTTTATTTTTGAGAGAAAGAGAGAGAGAGAGAGAGAGAATGAGTAGGGGAGGGGCAAAGAGAGAGGGAGACACAGAATCCAAAGCAGGTTCCAGGTTCTGAGATGTCAACACAGAGCCCGGCGTGGGGCTCAAACTCACAAACCCTGAGATCGTGACATGAACTGAAGTTGGACGCTTAACCCACTTAGCCACCCTGGCATTGCTGATCTTGTTTTCATCTTTTTTTTTAATTTTTTTAACGTTTTTATTTATTTTTGAGACAGAGAGAGAGACAGAGCATGAACGGGGGAGGAGCAGAGAGAGAGGGAGACACAGAATCCGAAGCAGGCTCCAGGCTCTGAGCCATCAGCCCAGAGCCCGATGCGGGGCTCGAACTCACGGATCGTGAGATCGTGACCTGAGCCAAAGTCAGACACTTAACCGACTGAGCCACCCAGGCGCCCCTTGTTTTCATCTTTTAAAACCAAACTGGTCAAGCTAAGTTGTTGTTTTTTATTTTTTTTGTTTGTTTTTAATTTTCTCTTATGTGCTATATCTATTACATTGTGTTTTTATGAAAAAAATAGTATTCCATAAACATTTCTGACTGAGCTATTCCTGTATTTTGCACTGGTCCATATCAATTCTATTGTGTATGTGTTAGGATGTGTTAGGATGGTCAGTTGCAAGCTCCATAAAGTGATAGGCATTTTATTGACAGCAATAGTCACAATCCCTAACACAGGATAAATACTGGGCGAAGGAGCTTGTTTAAAACAGTCGATGTAACCTGAGTTTGAAACTCTGAAGCAAAGATCTAAATCCCTAGAAAAACAATTCCCTTAATGCTTTGGATGAGAAGACAAGAGAATCCAGAATTGTATCTTCAGTGTTTGGTGTGGTAAATTATGAAAACATGGGCTGTGAAGTCAGAGGAAGCTGGGTGCAAGTCTAGAATCTGTCACACTGTACTTGTGGGATCTTAGTGTATTATTTATTTTCTCTGCACAGCATGTTCTTCCTTTGTAAGAGGGAGATAATTATCCTTACTTTCCAAAGACTTTGGGAGGATTAAATGTGATCATTAATGTGAAACTCCCTCACAAAGTCAGCCACTGTGATCCTCCTGACTATATTAACCATCTTACTCCTTGTGACCTTTTATCTCACACTCAAGCCCCAGTGACAAACACAAGAAATATTCTCAGTTCTTTGCATGTCCTTTTACTAGCTCTATCCTCTTTGTAGAACGTTTCACTCTGCTGCTTCTTGACCAAATTGAATCTCATGTCTATAGTGAGTTTGCCCTGGTAATAAAAAGAGATTCAACATTATTCCCTCTTTTCATTTTAGAGAAAGGAACAGCAAAAGAAAATACAAAAGAACAGCTTAACTAAAAAATATTTCCTTAAAAAGGTCAGTTGAAGGTTTGATTGAATGAAAGATAGCTTTACTGGGATAAGGCAGTTTTCAGGCATAGAGTATTTTATTTTTACTTTTATTTTTTATTCATTTTCTTTCCTGTTTCTAATTCATATTTTAAAATGGTTATTTAAAACTTCTAGCTAGTGTAGTATTGGCTTAGGAGTAGAATTTAGTGATTCATCACTTACATAAAATTCCCAGTGCTCAACACAAGTTCAGGCATAGGATTTAAATATGATTAAAAGTTTTGACAAAATTGGGAGAGGAAAATCTCCCCACTAATCTGGAAACCAAACATTTGCTCTTGTCCTTATGAATGAGTGGAGTTAGGGTAAGTGTCCCCTGTCTTGAAAAGAACTAATGTGAAACATTCGATTTTCCCCAATAAGGAGATACATGTGATGGGGATGTCATTAGTCATTTAGGAATTTTTTTTTCCTTTATGCTAGATATGCAATTATTAGAGTAAATCCAGGAACATTTTATTTTATTTTTTTTAATTTTTTTTTAAATTTTTTTTTTTATGTTTATTTTTGAGACAGAGAGAGACAGAGAATGAACAGGGGAGGGTCAGAGAGAGAGGGAGACACAGAATCCGAAGCAGGCTCCAGGCTCTGAGCTGTCAGCACAGAGCCCGACGCGGGGCTTGAACTCACAGACCGTGAGATCATGACCTGAGCCGAAGTCGGACGCTTAACCGACTGAGCCACCCAGGTGCCCCAATCCAGGAACATTTTAAACATTTAAACATATATTGTGCTTAACTTTAGATGTCAGAAGGGAATTTCTTGTGTTTTTGGTTTTTCATGGATTTCAATTTGTAATATTTATTTATTAGCTCTTTCCCCATTCTTTTCTTGCCAAGTATAAGACACTTATCTCTGTATCTTCCACTTTTTGCAATTTATCTAACAGATGGTAAGTCTTTCATAAATGTGTCATAAGTTAATATATTTTTTTTTGCTTTTAGAACACAATAGGAAAATGTTTTTAGAGTATGTTTGCAAATGGTTAGGAGAATTCTTGCAATTGAGGAATTGTAGTCACAAAAACTAAAGCTTTAAAGGTCAAGATAAAGCAGAAGTGGCCTTTTGTGTATTTGATTTATTGGATGCATCAGATTAGTTTGCTCATGATTGTAATATGTTTGACTTAATAATTTTAGAGAGTAATCCTACTTGTCCCTTGGAAAGATCATCTTAGAAAAAGAACTGACAGCCTTTCGGATGATGGATATATGAATCAAGGCTACGTTCTTTGAGTTGTGTGTTGACTCAGTTGTTATAGTTCAAATAGCAATTTGTGTCGTGTGTGTGTAAAGACCATGAAAATGACTTCAAATATGAATAACAATTCACAATACCCATGAGAATTAAGTGTTACTGTTTCCTTTTTATACCAACAGAACTTGGTCCCAGAAAGTTAATTGACTCTCCCAAGGTTACTCAGTGAGTCATAATCAAAACTGGAAATAGAGCCCAGGACTCCAGATCAGTTCTGTGACTCCTATATGCTAACTATTTAAAAACTGAAAGATTGACTGTGTTGTCTAGAGGCTCAGGGAGTGAGTAACATTTCTTTCTAATAAGTAAATTAAAATACCTATTCTTACTTTAATCTTAAAATACAATTCCAAACTGAGAATTAAGTGACAATTTATTATATTTCAAAATAATAGCAATAAGCTCATTTAAATTAGCACATGGAGGGTAAATCATTTCCTTTTTTCCATGCACACTAATCAGCAGACCACAAGGTTATACATTTGGAAATGTGAATGCTATCTGTCAAAAAGAAAAACAATGTAACCCACAGCAAGGCATAGATCTTGCTGCTAGGTATTTTAAAATGAATTTTCAGCAAATAGATAAGGGAAAAATATATAATTTTTTAGGTTTATGTCCTTTCTTGTGAATTTGCCATTTATTTAATTTAAATAATTTAATTCAACTAATATATTTATTGGGTACCTACTTCTTGCTCTATTAAAAAAAAGGTAAAGGGTCAGGAAGTGATCAAAATGATGGTGCTATTATAGACAGATTGATAAGAAGTCTCTCCAGAGGAATTCATTTGAGCAAAAATCTAAGTGCAATGAAGGAATGAGACATGTTTATAACTGAGCTGTGTTGTAGGAGAGAGACGAGCAAGTTAAATGCCTTTAGGACAAAGCAGATATTCTGGGGACATAAACAGACTCCAAAAACCAATGCATACTGAGCTGTGGGAAAAAATTGTAAGCGAAGGAACAAGTGGGTAGAAGAGAGCTAAGTAATGAAGAGACTTTGGGCCACAGGGAAAGGTTAGGATATAATTCCGAGAATGAAGAGAAACTGTTGGAGAGTGTTGAACAGAGATGACAGGGACTTAGTTTTTATAGGATTCTTACTGCTCTGAGACAAGTGTGTATGAGGGTAAGAAATGCAGAAAAACTACCAGGTAGCAAGCATTTGCAGAAGTGCAGGTGAGAAATGGTGGGTCAGGCCCGGAGTGGCAGAGGGGCTGAGAGACTCCTGCTGTATTTTAAAAATGTAGTCAGGGGCGCCTGGGTGGCGCAGTCGGTTAAGCGTCCGACTTCAGCCAGGTCACGATCTCGCGGTCTGGGAGTTCGAGCCCCGCGTCAGGCTCTGGGCTGATGGCTCAGAGCCTGGAGCCTGTTTCCGATTCTGTGTGTCCCTCTCTCTCTGCCCCTCCCCCGTTCATGCTCTGTCTCTCCCTGTCCCAAAAATAAATAAAACGTTGAAAAAAAATTTAAAAAAAAAATAAAATAAAAATGTAGTCAGATTTTCTTCTGGGAAGATGGTATAGATGGACTCTTCCCTCTTCCTTATATATCACACATATATAACACACATATATATGCTAATAACACATACATATATAATGTATATACTTAATAAATATATAAATCAATAAATAGCACATAAGAAACATAGAGGGTAGAAATAAGGCAGGCTTATTAGCTACCTGGGGACCCAAGGAATGACACCATGATGAGTTCTCCAGGTTTTATTTTTGCCTTAGATAGCCCAGATTGAATTATGGAGAAGTCAGTAACCTGGAAATACAAATAGGCAGAGAAAAAAGTCCCAAGAAATTCTACTCTCTCTGGCCAAATACTAAGAATGGGCAGCCTAGCAAGACAAAATGATTTAGACAGAAAAATTTTAGGTAATAAATCATCTACTTCAGCCAGACACAAGGGGAAAATCTATACTCCCACCAACCAGCAAATGCTGACTGAGGAAACTAAGTATCCACCCTTGGGAGGGGTTAAAGAGTTCCTGTTGTCGTGGTCTCTGAGAAGGCTAAGTAGGATGTCTGGTGTTTTGCCCTCACGTGGCAGTAACAAGACCCCCTTCCCAATACCTTACCCCATCGGTGGAGACCGTATAGGGAGCCTGGATTTCTACCTCACTAAGGAGTAGTAAGACACTTCTTCCCCTCCCTGCTAGGATGGGGTCAGAGAAGTACTAGTACAGAGTACTCATCACTTGTTATAAACAAGGTCACCTCTCCATGGTGCTAGTGGAAATCACGTGGGAAGCAGTAATAACTTGTTCCTACCCATCCCAGTCAGAGTGACATCATAGACTTCATGGGGAGCCTGAAATCCTACTCTACTTCCATCCAGAAATAACTAAGAGCACCTCACACCCCCTACTTTTTCATCACCCTGTCCACAGACAGGAGAAGTTAGACAACAGACATTGACTCCTATTCTTTTTGTAAAAAAATTATTTATTTAAATTCAATATTTAATATACAGTGTAGTATTGGTTTCAGGAGTAGAACCCAGTGATTCATCACTTACATATAATATCTAGTGCTCATCCCAACAAGTGCCCTCCTTAATGCCCATCACCCACTTAGCCCATCCCCCCACCTATCTACCCTCCAGTAACCCTGCTTGTTCTCTGTATTTAAGAGTCTCTTTATGGTTTGCCCCCCTTTCTATTTTTCTCTTATTTTTCCTTCCATTCCTCTATGTTCATCTGTTGTTTCTTAAATTCCACATGTGAGTAAAATCATATGATATTTGTCTTTCTCTGACTCACTTATTTTGCTTAGCATAACACAATCTAGTTTCATCCATGTCTAATTATAACACTGTCTAATGTTGAAAATGTTGACACATATAAAATTTGTTGTTATTTATATATAATGGAATATTTGGAGCAACCACTAAAAAATGTTATACAAAAAGATACACTAAAAAATACTAAAGATAAATCAAAATGTAATTTAAAAAATGTCCAGGAAACCTAAAGTAAAACAGTAAGAAGAAAACAGAAGCAAAAATTAGAGAGAAAAATATAAAGCGTAAATAAAATAGCAACTAAAACTTCTGCTTTTTGAAAGACGCTGTTTAAAAAAAATGAACTAAATATGGAATACAATCTTTGCTAACCACATATCTGCCAAAAGACAAATATCTAGAATATATAAACAACTCTCAAAACTCAATCATAAAAAAAACCAAACAATCCAATTAGAAAATGTGCAAAGGACATGAAGTAATATTTAACACAAGAACCAGGTATATAAATGGCAATCATATGAAAAGATGTTCAACATCACTACCGATTAGGGAAATAGAAATTAAGACTATAATGAGATATCACTGTGTATGCATTATAACAACAAATATAAGAAGTGATAGTTTCAAATGCTACTAAGCATGTAAAGAAAGAAATGGATGTCTCCCACTATTGTTGGGAATGTAAAATGGCACAGCCATTGTGGAAAATAATTTGGCAGTTTCTTTAAAACACACACATATACATCCATATATACACACACACACATTTAAATTATACTCTTGAGCATTTATTCAAGATAAAAAAACAATACTTATTTCTGCATAAAATATTTACATATTTTATAGCAGCATTTTGCCCAAAACAGGAGGGTCCAGATATTTTTCTTTCTTTCTTTTTTTTAATGTTTATTTATTTATTTTGAGAGAGAGAGTGAGAGCATGCAAGCAGGGGAGAGGCAGAGAGAGAGGGAGACAGAGAATCCCACTCAGGCTCCACATTGTCAGCTCTGAACCTGATGTGGCTCTCAGTCCCATGAACCATTGCATCATGACCTGAGCTGAAATCAAGAGTTAGATGCTTAACCGAGTGGCCCAGGTACTCCCCCTGTTTTATTTTGTTTTGTTTTGTTTTGTATTGTTTCAAGTTTGTATTGAAATTTTAGTTAATCAGCATATAGTATGTTATTGGTTTCAGGATTAGAATTTAGTGATTCATCACTTACACATAATACCCGGTGCTCATCACCAGTGCCCTCCTTAATGTCCATCACTCATTTAGCCCATCCCCTGCCCACCTCCCCTCCAGCAGCCCTCAGTTCTCTGTGGCCAAGAGTCTTTTATTGTTTGCCTCACTCTCTTTTATCCCCCACCCCCTATGTTAATCTGTTTTATTTCTTTTATTATTATTATTATTATTATTATTATTATTTAATTATTTTATTTTGAGAGAGAGAGGGGAAGAGAGCAAGAATACAAGCAAGGGAGAGGCAGAGAGAGAGGGAGAGAGAGAATCCCAACCAGGCTCCACACTGCCAGCATGGAACCCGATATTGAGCTCGAACTCATGAACCGTGAGATCACGACCTGAGCCAAAATCAAGAAGACACTTAACTGATTGAACCACCCAGGAACCCCCATCTGTTTTGTTTCTTAAAATTCACATATGAGTGAAATTATATAGTACTTTTTTCTCTGACTAACTTGTTCTGCTTAGAATAATACCCTCTAGTTCCATCTACATTGTTACATATAGCAAGATTTTATTCATGTTGATCGTTAAGTAACATCCATTGTGTGTGTGTGTGTGTGTGTGTGTGTGTGTGTGTGTGTATACATGCCACCTCTTCTTTATCCAGTCATCAGTCAATTAACATTTGGGCTTTTTTCATAATTTGGCTATTGTTGATAGTGCAGCTATAAACATTGGGATGCATGTTTCCCTTCAAATCAGTATTTTTGGATCCTTTAAGAAAATATCTAGTAGTGCAATTGCTGGGTCATAGGGTAGTTCTATTTTTAACTGCTTTGAGAAATTTCCATACTGTTTTCCAGTGTGGCGGCACCAGTTTGTATTCCCACCAACAGTGTAAGAGGGCTCCCCTTTCTTCACATCCTTGGTAACATCTTTTGTTTCCTGTGTTGTTAATTTTAGCCATTGTGACAGGCTAAAATCAGAGTGATATCACTGTAGGTCTGATTTCTCTTTCCCTAATGATGAGTCACATGGAGCATCTCTTCATGTGTCTGTCAGCCATCTGTATGTCTTTTTTTTATATGAAATTTATTGTCAAATTGGTTTCCATATAACACCCAGTGCTCATCCCAAAAGGTGCCCGCCTCAATGCCCATCACCCACTCTCCCCTCCCTCCCACCCCCCATCAACCCTCAGATTGTTCTCAGTTTTTAAGAGTCTCTTATGTTTTGGCTCCCTCCCTCTCTAACCTTTTTTTTTGCCTTCCCCTCCCCCATGGTCTTCTGTTAAGTTTCTCAGGATCCACATAAGAGTGAAAACATATGGTATCTGTCTTTCTTTGTTTGACTTATTTCACTTAGCATCACACTCTCCAGTTCCATCCACGTTGCTACAAAGGGCCATATTTCGTTCTTTCTCATTTCCATGTAGTACTCCATTGGGTATATAAACCACAATTTCTTTATCCATTCATCAGTTGATGGACATTTAGGCTCTTTCCATAATTTAGCTATTGTTCAAAGTGCTGCTATAAACATTGGGGTACAAGTGCCCCTATGAATCAGTACTCCTGTATCCCTTGGGTAAATTCCTAGCAGTGCTATTGCTGGGTCATAGGGTAGCTCTATTTTTCATTTTTTGAGGAACCTCCACACTGTTTTCCAGAGCAGCTGCACCAGTTTGGATTCCCACCAGCAGTGCAAGAGGGTTCCCATTTCTCCACATCCTCTCTAGCATCTATAGTCTCCTGATTTGTTCATTTTAGCCACTCTCACTGGTGTGAGGTGGTATCTGATTTGTGAGAGGTGGTTTAGATTTGCATTTCCCTGATGAGGAGTGATGTTGAGCATCTTTTCATGTGCCTGTTGGACATCTGGATGTCTTCTTTAGAGAAGTGTCTTTTCATGTTTTCTGCCCATTTCTTCACTGGATTATTTGTTTTTGGGGTGGGGAGTTTGGTGAGCTATTTATAGATGTTGGATACTAGCCCTTTGTCCGATATGTCATTTGCAAATATCTTTTCCCATTCCATCGGTTGCCTTTTAGTTTTGTTAATTGTTTCCTTTGCTGTGCAGAAGCTTTTATCTTCATGAGGTCCCAATAGTTCATTTTTGCTTTAAATTCCATCTGTATTCTTCTTTTTTCTTTTTCTTTTTCTTTTAATGTTTTTATTTATTTTTGAGATAGAGGGAGACAGAGCATGAGCAGGGGAGGGGCAGAGAGAGAGGGAGGGACACAGAATCTGAAGTGGGTTCCAGGCTCTGAGCTGTCAGCACAGAGCCTGATGCGGGGCTCAAACCCATGAACCATGAGATCATGACCTGAGCTGAAGTCGGACGCTCAACTGACTGAGCCACCCAGGTGCCCCAGTCTGTATGTCTTCTTTAGAAAAATGTCTGTTAATGTCTTCTGCCCATTTCCTAACTGGATTGTTTCAGATATCTTTCAACAGATAATGAATATACAAACTGTGGAACATCCATACTATGAAATACTATTCAGCAATAAAAGAGAAGAAAATATTAATAGACACACAACTTGGCTGAAGCATAATAATGGGAAAAAATCATTGACTGCATGATTAAATTGATATATTGTTCTCATAATGGCATAATTATAAAGATAGAAAACAGATTAGTGTTTGTCAGAGGTATGGTAGAGAGAGAGTAGGGGAAGACAGATGTGACAAGAAATAGGTAGCACAAAGAGGCTTTCTGTAATAAAATCAAGACACAGTAAAATTCAACTCACAGATGACAGTTATTGAAATGATTAGATCAAATATATAAAATGTACATATAAAACATCTATATAAATGAAAGGGGATTGTAAATATAACAAAGAAGTTAATAGTTCATCAAAAAAGAAAAAGAAAACAATCATATTGGCCATAAATACAAAATAGCATTTTAAGAAGTGAAGAAAATACTAATTGAATTTTGAAAACCCAATTTGTCTGTTAAATATCATTTAGTAATAGAAAATTCATGAGCTAGAAATAGTAATGAACCTATTACATAGAGCACAGCATAGGAAGAATGGATAAAGATGATAAATGCTAAGGAAAAGTTAAGAAATATTGAGGTTAGAAGGAGAAGTTTTTTTTGTTTGTTTTTGAGGGAGAAATTCTAACATATCTAATTGGAATATCAGAAATAAAAAGAGAATAAGGAGATGATGCAAAGATATGAAGGCAAAGAATGGTTTAGAAATAATAAAACACACATGTTCTTAGATTTTAGACAAGTTACAAATAAAATAAATAATAAGAAACCCACATTGAAACAAAGTGTACTTAGATGGCAGAACAAAGACCCTAAAGTCAATCGCATCTGTCCAGTAGAATTGCAACCTTGACTCTAAATGCTCAACAGCAGCAGTAAAATCCAGAACACTGTGTCATTACATCTTTAAAGTGCTTTTATGATAAAAGTTAAAGAAATCTAGGGGTATATCCATTGACACTATCTCAAGAAAAATGACAAAGCCAGCTTCATAAAAGTCCTATGTTCACCTATATACAACTGGTATTCAATTAGTTCGGTACATTATTCTCAGATAAAATAAGATTATAAAAACAAAATACATGGCCACCATAAGTATTCTAAAAGCTTAATCACAAATTATTCAATACATTTATATGCATCATTGAAACATCTGTCTTGAAGCATTAACTGATATTCTGTTGCACAGTTGCTGAAGCAATTGCATTGTAAAATTAAACACTCCTTTCTTTTTGACATATCTTTTTTTCTGTACTCCTTTCTATGAACTTAAAATGTGCCTAATTAACATACTAGACACATCCATTCACTGAGCATTATCTCATGTTTACTCTCATATCAGCCCTGATATGTCCTCAGGGCTCATTTGACTAAAGTCCTCATAACCTCATTTGACTCCCCAAAAATGAAGATTTAACATCAAAACTTTTACCCTTCCCTCACCAAACTCGGGCTCACGTGCTCCTGTTTTCTACTTTCCCAAAACTCCACCAGCTTCATTTCCGTTATTTCTCAATCCTCCAGCTGTTTTAGAGTGAAACGGGGGCTCTGGCCTGGTCTGTAAACCTCCTCTAAACTGACCTGCTAGTGTACTTAAGGCTCTTCCCTTAATACTTACCAAGACTGATTCTATTTAAAGACTTGTTGATAAAAGTTATTTTTTACATTTTTTTATGTTTAACTTTAACTTAAATAAACCAAAAAATATTATATCATTTAGTCACTATACCATTTAAAAGGGCATGTTTCATTATTCTATAAGTACCACAAATATTAGTACTTGTAACTACATGCAACACTTAAATTGCATAATGATTTTATGAAGGACAAACCCCTTAGTTATAATCCCATGACTTTATTGTTTTATTATTTTTATAGCACTTATTTTATAAAATTTATTTTTTAATACATTTATTTTAAAATACACATAGAAAGATTAGTGATATATTTAAGTTTTGGGCTAATTTATAGTCTGGTTCAATTTCATAAGTCTATTAAGTTATCAAATATATTGATCTTATTCTAAACTTTATAGACCTTATTCTACAGTTGTTTAATGAAGTTCAAATACAGGTGTGTGTCCCAAGAAAAAAAAATAATGGCTTATAATCTTCTAAATGGACACCACTTCTTCCTCAAAACACAAACACACATACACAAACAGATACACGTACCACGACACACACAGACACACACAGACACACCCACAGATTTTCTTTTCTGGAAAAGATGACTGCAAAATTTCACTTTCCAATGTTTTCTGTTTCTAACAAGGGAACTTTTTTCTCAGCCCTTCTCCTGATCCCAAAGAAGCAGTGATGCATAGAAATGCAGTTGTCATGACAACTGTTCCACAAACTTAAGGCAAACTCATATCATAATAACTGTTGAGTCTCTGCTCCGCAGACAGATGGAGAAACCAGGTTCGGATCCTTCTTTGTTTCTGACTCTTCTGACCTGAAGAGTCCATTTTGTCATGGAGAAGAGTTTGTTTTTAATCAAAGTTGGTAGCCAATTACTTTCTGTATTCTAAATCCTTTAGTCTCTTATGTGTGAAAGATTTTGTAGTAAAACATTTATTCAAACATTCAATAAGATAACAACAACTCATTTAGAATCTGTACATATTCAAAGACTTTTAGAACAGAACAATAAAACTATGCATGATTTAAAATTAATGATATGTAAATTCTGAAAAAAAAATTTTAACAGGGCTGCATGTATTATTGGATTACTTGAGGTGATTCTTAATACTTAAATAACTGAAGCACTGTTACTTTTTGTTTCTATTTTGGGGAAGTGCTATGTTGTAAGGCATATCTGAGTAAGGAATGAATACACGAGAAGTATTTGTTTGGTCTCTATTAGTGCTTAGTGGTTGGATTTTCATCAAGCAACATTTATTAGAGGTTTAAGAACAGTCCTCATTATGGGGTTTAAGAATAGTTGAGAGAAAACTACAAACCAGGCTTTTCCCCTCATCACTTTACTTAGATAAAGAAAAGTAAATTTGTTTTCTTCCAACACAGATCTATGAAACACAAAGCTATTCAAGGAATACTAAAAATGAGAAATGAGCAGTTCAGAAGGAAAATATTTGAGGGACGCCTGGGTGATTTAGTTGGTTAAGTGTCCAACTTTGGCTCAGGTCATGATCTCACGGTTCGTGGGTTCAAGCGCCGCATTGGGCTCTGTGCTAACAGTTCAGAGTCTGGAGCCTGTTTCAGATTCTGTGCCTGCCTCTCTCTCTTCCCACCCCCGCTCGCACTCTGTCTTTCTCTGTCTCTCAAAAACAAATAAATGTTTAAAAATTTTTAAAAAGAGGAAAATATTTGAGGAAAAATAAAGATAATTAAAATATAGCTAAGTGCACATTTTAATACATATCACATTACAAAACTATATTTGTAGATTCAGATTAAGACCTAATACTCAGAAAGCAACCTTACTGAATTCCAAAGGTAATATTCATACTCCAAAATGAAAAGCTACAAATGAATGACATTTAAGGAAATTCAAAAGTGTTATGGTATTGAATGGTCATAGAAAAGAATGCTAGTTACCTGAAAAAAAAATCTAAACAATTAATCATTGTATTTAAAAGACGATATATTTAGTCATTAATTTGAAAAGAATTCAAATCAACATAGATAAATATTTTTTCATATATATTTTATGCATATTTAAATGCATAAGAAATAATTATTATTTCAAAACCCATTTAATCTGGTGAAGAAATTTTGAAAACTATACATTTTTAAAATGGAGAACACATTCAGTTACTTAATGGTCTTGGAGCTTTAAGATTTTTGGTTTACTAGAGTGATATATGAGAATAAAATATAAATGTGTTTGGCAGAGAAACATACAACATGGTAGAGCATTATACTTGTTCCTTTTTTTTTTTTGAAATTGGAGTCCACTATACTCATTTCCTCAAATTGCTCTCTCATTGTATTTTCTATCAAATTCTTTCCTGAAATAAGGTGTAACTTCTTACTAGAATCTCTTGGTTAATATCTAAGCACATTGTTTTCAAATCTTCTCTCCTTTGGTAATGAAAGATCTGCCTATTTTACCCAAGCTTTTGGCTTTGGGAATCTGATATGTTTCAAAAGCCATCATGGCAATTACTACTTTCTCCCATCAAGCCCTTTCTTACTTTCTCGTTCCACTCCACTGCTCCATAATCATAGCAGCTATTAAGTGCATAAGATCCTATGCTTACCACTAGACATATTTGTATATTTTTAAATGTCTACAATAAACCTTTAAGGTAAGCGTAATATCCGTATTTTATAGACTGTGATCTTGAAATTCACATAGGTTAAATTGTTTTGCCTAAGTCTGTATAACACATGAGTGGTATAATCAGGTATCAAGCCCTGGTCTTCCATATTCTAAGTCTTGTACCCTTTGTTGTCTATGCCACATTTTTCTGTCCTTTGAGATCTATTGTATTTTGACTCTTTTTTTCCACTTATTTTATCCTTCTTATTGTTATCATGTTTATATTTTATAAACCCATTCTAAATGGCTTTGAATTATTTACTTATGTTTTTTTCATTGCCTTGTGTAATACCTTTCCTGTAGCACAACTGGGGAAACTACAACTTCCAATCCAATAGACCTTTTTATACCTTTCTTTCTGGTAGAAAGAGGACAGTGATTAGGTAAATTGGTATTCAGAGCTTTCAGTTCATATCTAGCTCAAGATCCTGGTTGATCACCCAGAATCAATTTGCAAAGAGTGCAAAAAACTGCAGCCTATCCACAGCTGATATTTGGGATCCACTATGTTAGTTCTCATATATTCTTTTTAGCAATGTCCTATATCATGCTGAATGGAAAGAGAAATATATATATATACATATATATATATTTATACATATATATATTTATACATAAATATGTATATATATGAATATGTATATATATACATATATATTTTAATGATTATTTGTTCATTTATTTATTTTGAAAGAGAAAGAGAGAGAGCACAAGCAGGAAGGGACAGAGAGAGGGGAGGACAGAGGATCCAAAGCTGGCTCAGTGATGACAGCAGGGAGCCCAATGTGGGGCTCAAGCTCATGAACCATGTGATCATGACCTGAGCTGAAGTCAGACACTTAACTGACTTGAGTCATGCAGGCACCCCAAGAGAGAGTCTTGAGCAGGTTCTATTAACATCATGGAGCCCAACATGGGGCTCATTCCCACAACACTGGGATCATGACCTGAGCTGAAATAAAGAGTCAGTCATTTAACTGACAGCCACCCAGGCGCCCTCCCAAAATATATTTTTTAAAGGTACTTTTATCTATGACCTCATCTACTCCTTGTAGTACCTTATCCAATGTAGTTAATAAAATACTATTCATTCTAGTCACTTTCTTCTAGGAATTTCTTTGGTCAGAGCCAAAACTTCATTAGGTATATGCTCTGCCTCTCAAATATTCTATACAGTAAGTTTACCAAATATTTTGCCAATATATAACATGGTCACTTCATTCTCTGAAACAGATTCCTCCCTACCCACCACCTAGCTCTAAATCCAATTCCAAATATTTAAGGTTATCTTTAATCAGCTGTTGCAGAGATAAACTTTTTATACTGTGTGCTTTGAAAGTGTCCCTATTAGGTGACATTTAAGGACATTTGAGAGCATAGTAACTGTCATGGTAGAAGAGAATATTGCTTTTTGGTATAGTTTTCCTCTTCCTGCCATATGAAATGTGATCACTTCAGATTGCTACAATAGAGAACTTATATTTGTATTCATATCTTGTCTTCATTTTGTGACTGCAAAGTTCTAAAGTGAAAAAAACATGGGCTTTGTTGAGAGCAAAAGAAGAGAAAAGAGCAGCATTTACTTTGAAGTGACTCTAAAAAGGGATTTATACTACTATCTTTCTCCTTAGGCATTGTTTTGCACCAAAGCAGTCATTGTATATCTGTGCTTTCTTGCTTTGTCTCTGTCTTTGCAGATCTAGCTTTCAGGAATTTAAAGTTTGTTAAGAGAAGTCATGTTATTTTTCTACCTTTTAAAAGTGTTACATTTTCAGGGTGCCTGGGTGGCTCAGTAGGTTAAGTATCCAACTTTAGCTCAGGTCACCATCTTGTAGTTCATGAGTTCAACCCTTGCATCAGGCTCTATGCAGACATCTCAGAGCCTGGAGCCTCCTTCGGATTTTGTGTCCCCCTCTCTCTCTGCCCCTTCTCACTCATACAGTGTCTCTCTATATCTCAAAAATAAAGAAAACATTAAAAAAAAATTTTAAAAAGTGTTACATTTTTAAAAACAGTAAAAAATGCTACAATAGTATTTCAAAATGTAAACATCCTATACTGTGTGGTTCTCTTTCTCCATTTACTCTCTCAAAGTTACTCTTGTATTTAAGAATATTTCTTCATTACAATTACTCTAAGCCACCAACATTATGGGGCACCTGATACATGTGCAACCAATGGCATGAACCCAGTAACTGTTGTTACTTAGAATTATTTTAAGCATAAAATTGACAGGCATTGCACATTTTAGAATATTGATTAATCATAGAAGTCTAGTCCAAATACATAATTTTCCAACAACTATACATTCTCATTACTCCATACTTTTTTGTTTTGTTTTGTACTTTGCTTCCACCTTTTGTATAATTATTTTTTTCAATGTACAACTCAAATGGTGTCTCCTTCTCTCACTTTCTCTCACCCTTGCCCTCTCTTCTCCCCCACCCAACACACACCTCTAAGTTCTTAAATGATAGCAAATCTTTCTTAATCAATTTTGAATTTCTAGCAAACTGCACAACTCTTGGCCTTTATTGGGTACTTTACATATATATGTATCATATTCTTGTTACCCATGAGGAAACAGGAGCCCAAACTGGTTAAGTGACTTGTTCAATATCATAGTCAACTAGTGGGAATAGTAGGATAACAATCCAAATACACTAATTCTCAATTCAATATTTCTTTCTATGTAATACATGAATAAATGAAGCAGATAAATACAAATTAGAACTTTATAAAATCACATTATATTTCTGATCCTTTTAAAACTGACTGCTAAAAAATGTCTTATCTCCTCTAATTGAACTCTGTATAGTACTATTTTGCCTCTTCAAATATTTATGTCTAAAACAACCCACACAATTGTATCAATTCTATGTTATCCAAGCCCTTTTTTGTTTTTAGTTTCAGTTATACATTTCTCTTATAATGTGTTGAAACAACAGTGATTTGTGACTTTTTAAATTTTTTATGTGTAACTTCCTTTGGTACTATAAAATATTCATTTATCTAGATTGTTTATTTATTACTGCTTCTGTTATTTTTAACAAAGGAGCTCTTTTAACATTAACACACACACACACACACACACACACACACACACACACACACAACTAGCAGCCAAAAGGATATCCTCTTTGCCTTTAACGTTAGGATGTTCCTGTGGTGAGCAGGGCATTTTGCATGACCTCAAGGGGAAGGCTTATTTGAGGAGACAAGGCTTGCTCTGCCTTTCCTGAACCTTCCGAACGTTTTACCTGAGTCAGTGCTTTTGGGACCAAGGCTTTATTAGCTTTAGAGCATCCCATGGAATGTTCTGTCTGTTATTTTAGCAGACTAGGCATTGGAGGGCTAACAGAAAGATGATCAGAGTAAGTTTACATATGTAAGGCAATCTGAACACTCTAAAATGCTTTAAAAATTGAAAAAAATGGGAAAAAATCATAAAATTAGTTTGGGAAGGTCACATGTTTACAAATTGGAGTTATTTTCTGAATTCAAATGGCATCTTTTATATTTAACTTTTCTTAACTTATACATACACAGGAGTTGGGAGTCCAGACTTTAGGATGGGCAGCTTTTTCAAGTTATATAATCAATTACCCCAGAATCTACTACTAAAATATTTCATGCATGTTCTTGTCCAGGTGTTCTGTTCAGTAGTAAGACCGTAAATGAGGAACAAATGAAGACTGAATGCCATTACATCGCATGTACCAAAATCCTTAAGGATAAATAAATAAATTAAGCATGAACCTGAGCATCTATATTGATTGATAAAATAATTGTACCTCACTATCAACTAAAGAAGATAACCACTTAGAGATACAAGCTATACTTTAAAGGCCTTGATCCTCATTAGCACATCATACTCATAGGTTAAATTTAAAATATTGATGAAAATCCCTTGTTTAGCATTGTATAAAATTCTGGGCCTCATTTAGGAAAATTAGTCAAAAGGCCTTGACTATAATTTATGTGAGCAGCGACTTCGAATAATGGAAAAATGGAGGTTTTGTAGCCTCCTGACCTGGTTAAATTGCTACAGGGTCATATGAAATTCATGTGTATGCACATCTCTGGTTCTCCATTGGAAATACAATACTTCCTTCACAGGACTGTTGTGAGGGCTACAAATAAAATACCTAAAGGGCCTGGCCCATATTATAAACTCATATACTATTAGCAATTATTATCCTTGGTGATTATCCTTTAGACCAGAGGTTTTAACACTGGAGTATACATATATACCTTTAGGAGCTACAAAGATTGGCTTATATTTAAGGTAATCAATTTGAATATCCTCAGCTTTCATAAATACCACTTCCTAAACACGATCCATGCAAGAATGCATCTGTGCTGAACAAATTCTCCTTTCCAACTCCCTTTCATAATTATCATTCTCCTAAGTTGAAAGAAAGAAAGAAAGAAAGAAAGAAAGAAAGAAAGAAAGAAAGAAAGAAAAGAGAAGGAGGGAGGGGGAGAGAGAGAGAGAGGAAGGAAGGAAGGAAGGAAGGAAGGAAGGAATCCAAATCTTGTGACTGAATGCTAACAACTGCTGGACACTATATAAAGAGACAATTCTAGAATGATTTTATGTTAAGGAAGATCCCCTGAAAAGTAGAGAGGGCTTGTGTATAACAAAAAAAAGACAATGGCACGCTTTATCTCAATCTTTGTGAAAAAAAATTCATGGCAAGCTTCCCTGTCTCTCACTCTTTCTCTCTCTACCCCTTTCCTCACTTTTCATATCCCTGTCTATCTGTGAATTCAGAAGTAATGTGGTTCTCATGGGAATGTAAATAACCATGTTTCTTCATATTAAAAAATTGTTAGACTTCTAAAATTTAAATTAAGTTTCATTTAGTGGGGTCATTTGAAATTCAGTTTAATAAGATATTTTCTGTACATTAAATGAGTAAATTTGGTGGTACAGGCTTTTGAAAAAAATATATTAAAGCATGTATTAGTAAAGATTCTCCAGAGATACAGATGCGTGTGTGCATGTATGTATGTATATATACATTTTTTATGAGGAATTGGCTTGTGTGAGTGTGAGAAGTCCCATGATCTGCTTTTGCATACTGGAGATCCAGGAAAACTGGTGATATGTTTCAGCCTCAGAACCAGAGAATAGACCAGTGGTATAAATACCTGTCTAAGTGCAGGAAAAGATGAGAGGAGATGTCCCAGCTTTGCAGTGAGGCATGAGAAAGGGGAAAATTCTTCCTTCCTCTGCTGTTATTCCATTCAAACCCTCATCTGATTAGATGATGCCCACCCACATTGTTGTTGGGTGGGGGATGCAATCTACTTTCCTGAGTCTACCAATTCAAAGGCTAATGTCATCCAGAAACACTCTGACAGATAATCATAAATAATGTTTAATATTGGCTCTCTGTGGCCAGTTAGGTTGGCACATAAAATTAAACATTATGAAGAATACCAATAATATCTAAAATGCTGAATCATATATCCTTTGCAACAAATTGATCTTATGAGAAACATTCTTGACATCACAATAAAAATGTGTGAGGAGGCTAATTACAAAAGGAAAATAAGTACTTCTCTAATGGACATATCTGGTAATCACCCCCTAAGCAGGTTATCAAACAGTATATATAACCAAGAAGACACAGCCTGACATATTGTGGCATCTGAGGTGGCAAAGCATCACCTATACTTGCCACAAACATTTAACTTTCAGATCTAAATTTCCATTTACTAGCAATATAAAGGGTACACAAACAAGACAAATGAGACAACACTATGAGAAAGCAATCAAAATTGTAATGTGAGATTTGCTATGGAGAATTGCCCTGGTTGTTTTAACAAAGTTAATGTCTTGGAAAGATTACGAAAGTTTGGAGGTTGTAAAGTGGCTCTAGGTTGAAGGTATTCAAGCAGATACAAAAAGCAAATGCACTCTATGAACTTGATTAGATCCTAGATTTAAAAATAATAACAGAATAAAATGTTTTTAGGGCAGTTAGGGAAATATGAATATAAACTGAGGTGATGTTATGTAATTATTGTTGATTTTCTAGGTGATGGAAATGGTATTGAGTTTATATTGCAGAATGTCTTTATTCTTAAGAAACTCATATTGAAGCATTTTGGAGTAAAGAGTTACGATGTCCTCAGGATACTAATAAGAGTTTCAGGGAACAACCAGTTTGGGTGTATGTTGGGGAGTGGGGCACACAAGCACATGTGTGTGGGGGGAGCTAGAAGGCATAAAAGCATATGGAACAGAATGTTAACACTGAATCTGGTGATGGGCATATGAGTATAATATTTTTTTAACTTTTTAATAGGTTGGATAGGTCTAATAGGTTTGAACATTTCTACATCAAAAATTAGTATAAACCTTATATGTAACTCCTCAGAAATATGTGAAGGAGCATGCACTTTTCAAACGTTATAAAGGTATAGTGAGCAAAGGAATGTGAACAAAAACATAGAACTCTTTAAACAGAGGGACCCTTTAAGAGGACATAGATATATTATCCATCTGGAAAATATAATCCAAGCTTCAACATAAATAAACCATGATGTAGTTCTGGGCTTTGTGATGTAGTTTTACTCAGTATAGATTCTATCTTACTTGAGGACCCTTAATACAGTTACAGTTTGCCAGATTGCCTGCTTTATAAACTATGCATCAAGGAAAGCATGAAATTAAGGCATAAAAAGGCTTAAGCTTCAACATATGCTTAGAGAATAACTTCACATCTGTCCATTTCAGATGGTAGCATATAAAACAACGAACTCTGTTTTGCTAAATTCATCTAACCTCACACTAATTTGCATACCTAAAAAATAAAGGATTTTTGCTTTTATTGATGGTTGTATTACACCTTACAATTGTGTAAATAGTAATTTGGGGGTAAATCTAAATAATAACACATTTTTTATCAGTTATTTATGTGAATTTTTTCATACTATGCCTATTTGTCCACCATATTTTATATTACAGATATATTACTTTTCTTTTTTTAACTTAAGTAATAGAGTACAATAAAATAATGACACAGAATATTTTGATGTATTCTGTATATAAAACTCTTGTTTTGACCCCATTCTAATAAGCAGGTCAGTGTCATTAGTAACAGTGGTGACAAGGAAAAAAATTGGAAACAAATCAATAAAAACAGAATAGAGAGCCCAGAAATAGAACCACATCAATATAGTCAGCTGATCTTTGAGAAAGGAGGACAAGCAATACAATGCAAAAATGATAGTCTTTTCAACAATTGATGTTGGAACAATGAGATAGCCACATGTCAAAAAATGAGTCAAACACAACCTTGCACCCTTCACAAAAATTAACTCAAATTGGATCAAAAACTTAAATATAAAATGCAAAACTATAAAATTCCTAGAATAAAACATAGGAGAAAATCCAGGAGATTGTAGGAATGAAAATGACTTTTTGTTTTTTTTAATTAATTTTTTTTAAGTTTATGTATTTATTTTGAGACAGAGAGAGAGTGTGTGTGTGTGTGTGTGTGTGTGTGTGTGCAGGTGAGGGGCAGAGAGAGAGGGAGAGAGAGAATCCCAAGCGGGCTCTGCTGTATCAGCACAGAGCCTGATGCAGGGCTTGAACTCATGAACCGTGAGATTATGACCTGAGCCAAAACCAAGAGTTGGACACTTAACCAACTGAGCCACCCAGGCACCCCAAAAAATGACTTTTTAGATACATGGCACCAAAAGAAAGAAAGAGTTGATAAGCTGGAATTCATTGCAATTAAACATCCCTTATCCATTATCAGTTGATGAACAATTGGACTATTTCTATAATTTGGCTATTGTAGATAGTGCTAATATAAAGATCAGTGTGCATTAATCCCTTTGAGGTAGTATTTTTGTATTCTTTGTATAAACACCTAGTAGTGAAATTATACTAGATTGTAAAGTAGTTCTATTTTTAACTTTTTGAGGAGCCTCCATACTGTTCCCCAGAGTGGCTACACCAAAAGATGTGGCATATACACACAATAGAATATTACTCAGCCAAAACAAGGAATGAAGTCTTGCCATTTGCAGTGACATGGATGGAGATAGCTTATTATGCTAACAAAATAATCAATCAGAGAAAGACAAATACCATATGATTTCACTCATAGGAGGAATTTAAGAAACAAAACAAATGAGCAAAGGAGAGAGAAGCCAAGAAACAGACTTTTAACTATTGAGAACAAACTGATGGTTACCAAAAAGGATATGGGTGGGAGATGGGTGATATAGGTGATGGGGATTAAGGAGGGCACTTGTTGTGATGAGCATATGGTATTGTATGGAAGTGTTGAATCACTATATCGTACACCCGAAACTAATATTACACTGTATTCATTTAAGTGCAATTTAAATAGAAACTTTAAAAACAGTACACATTCCTGTTCTGTTAAAGACACTGAAAAGATGTTGAAAAGACAAGTGATATGCTGGGAGAAAATATTTGCACCTATCCTAACTGATAAAGGACTATAATCTAAAATATGCAAAGAACTTTTAAAATGCAACAATAAGAAAACAAACAATTCAATTATAAAACAGGCCAAAGACTTTAACAGATACCTCACCAAAGAAAATTTACCATGGCAAATAAGCCTATGAAAAGATTCTTCGCATTATATGTCATCAGAGAAGTGCAAATCAAACCAGTGAGATACCACGGCACATAGATTAAAATGGCCAAAATCTGGAACACTGACAGCATCAAATGCTGCTGAGGCTGTGGAGCGATAGGAACTCTGATTCACGGTTGACAGGAATGCAAAATGATACAACTACTGAGAGTTTGTCAGTTTTCCACAAAACTAAACATACTCTTAGCGTACGGTCCAGCAATCATGCTCCTGGGATTTACCCAAAGGAGTTTAAAATGTATGTCTGTTCAAAAACCTGTATGTGGATGTTTTATAAAGTGGCTTTATTCATAATTGCCAAAAGTTGGGAACAATTGAGATGTCCTTAGTAGGTATTGTTCTTCAGTAGATGAATAAATAACAATGGAATGTTATTCACCACTAAAAGGAATTGAGCTATCAAGCCATGAAAAGACATGGAGGAAACTTAAATGCATATTACCAAGTGAAAGAAGCCAATATGAAAAGGCTATCCACTATATGATTCCCACTAAATGACATTCTGGGAAAAGCCAAACTATGGAAAAAGTAGAAACATCAGTGGTTGCCAAGAGCTGGGGAGAGGGAAGGATGAATAGGCAGAACATGGAGGGCTTTTAGGTCAGTGAAACTACTCCACACATTAGTAAGGTGGTGGATATATGTTATCATACATTTCAAACTGACCAAAAAGCACAGCGCCCAGAATGAACCTTGATATAAACAATGGACTTTGGGTGTTAATGATGTCTCAAGGTAGGTTCATCGGTTATAACAAACGTACCTCTCCAGTGGGGGATGTTGCTAATAGAGTATGCATGTGTGAGGGACGGTAGCATATGGGAAATCTCTGTACCTTCTTCTCTATTTTGCTGTGAACCTGAAACCATTTTTTAAAAAGTCCATTAACATATGTGGATAGAGAGAGAGGGAGAGGGAGAGATGGATCAGCTTAATCCATTACCAGGGTAAAACAATAACACAATATGAAAATAAAGCATTTAAACTAATGTTTCATTGATGAATCAGAAAAATCATTTTAGCATATATAAAAACGTACTTAAAATTAATGCATTCAGGAGGCTTGTGTTGAGTGCCTTTATGTAACTTGATTAGCTGTGCGGCTAGAATTGAGAGATAAAAGGCATAGCTTCTGCTCTTTAGGTAGTCTCAGGATATAGAGCGAGACAGTCAAATTAGCCAGAGATGAGAACAAGGTAAGTGTGATATATCTATAGACATGGTGCTGCATACTGAGAAAAATGCCTAACCTATAATTTGAGGGCAAGGAAAAGGGGATGGCAAAAGTCTTTTTAAAGAGGCGTGATTCTGTGAGCTTTGAAGGACTGATGTGAAAGTGAAAGAAGGTCCGAAGAAAGTGTGGTACTTCGTTAAGCCACTTTAGCTAGTGAACCATTCTGGAGGAATCATGCCTTCTTGCATATTGGTCTTAAAATTCTCTTTCTTGAGCCCCAGTTTAGCCACTGATGCTGCTAAAAAGTAATTTGAGTTTTGCTTAAACAGATTTTTTTCCTCATTAATTACAAAAGAATTTTAGTATTCAAGAAACAGCATAAGGTTACTAGCAGTTAAAGGCATGAAGTCAAATTTTATCTCCATTCACACCAGTATCATTTACAAATTGTGTAATTTGGGGCAAGATATTTAGCCCTCTGAGCTCAATGTCATCATTTGTAAAACAGAAGTAATAATAGCATCTGCATCTGAAAATAGTTGTGAGATTTAAAGAGGTAATATTTGTAAAAGATTTAGCACACCATCTACCATGGAGTATAAGTGTACAATAAGTGTTAAGTGTTATTGTTGTTCTTTCACCAATACTGTTGCCCCTCCACTTACCCTAGGCTCTTAGAAGTCAACGATAGCTGTTACTTTGCTGAGATAAGTGAGACCAGCCTGTGAGGGAACTTCGGTCCTCCATTGTGAGTGCCTGAGTTTGGGAGCTTCCTCATCTTGGAATGGCTTCAGCAGTTCTGCAATGCTCCTTCCTCTGGGGCTCTGTATCCTATCTCTTCCTTTTAGTTCATTTCCCCAGCCCTACTCCATTTTTTCCCTTTGGTTTTCAACACATTCCTTTTCAACTGGTGCTTGTCAGGTGGCTTTTTTAAACGTTTATTTATTTATTGTGAGAGAGAGAGAGAGAGAGAGAGAGAGTGCACAAGCAGGGAGAAGCACAGAGAGAGAGAGAGAGGGAGAGAGAGATACAGGATGAATGTGAGTAGGGGAGGGGCAGAGAGAGAGGGAGAATCTCAAGCAGGCTCTGCTGTCAGCACACAGCCCGACAAGGGGCGTGAACCCACCAACCCTGAGATCGTGAACTGGGTCGAAGTCAAGAGTCAGGCACTTCATCAACTGAGACACCCAGGTGCCCCTCATTGGGCTTTTAAACACCTGTTCCTTCTGTCTCAAAACACTAAAATAACCTTCCCTGGGTTGGATGCTTCTCGCTGGCTAGCCCTCTAGGCATTATACATGGGTTAAAAGTCTCTTTTTTATATTTTAAATGCGTATTTATTTTTGAGACAGAGAGAGACAGAGCATGAACGGGGGAGGAGCAGAGAGAGAGAGGGAGACACAGAATCCGAAGCAGGCTCCAGGCTCTGAGCTGTCAGCACAGAGCCCCACGCGGGGCTCGAACTCACGGACCATGAGATCGTGACCTGGGCCGAAGTCGGACGCTTAACCGGCTGAGCCACCCAGGCGCCCCTACATGGCCTAAAAGTCTTGTAGGAGTGGTCTACACTCATGTCTCCCCATTTCAGGAATCCAACCTCAGGTCATAACATTCCACTGAAATGATTGCCATTAAGTTATTAATGACAAAAAAGTCCAGTGAATATTTTATTTTCTAATATCCCATCAATTTCTGTAGCATTTAGCTAGGCCATATCGCCGTTATTTTTTGAGATCCTCTCACCTGTTTTTGCTTTAGTGGCATTAATGTCTTCTGTTTTCCTCCTGTCTTTTTGGCCCCAATTCCATTGTCATCCCTTTAATATTGGTGTCACTGAAGACCTATTTTTCTCACTTTACAAAACATCATGAAGTGACCTCATTCTAACCATTGGTTTAAACTCCTAACTATATACTGTTACAAATATCTTTTTCTATTCAGGCTTCTCTTTAAATCTTCAAACACTTTTCTATTTGGATTAATTACATGTGTCTCCAACAATTCAATGACTGAACTAAGTGTTTTATTTCCAACCAGCTCCTTTTCCTTGCTTCCAGTCTCAGTAAATGACACAATCATCCCACAAATCACCTAAGCTCTAAACTTCAAGAAGATGTAGTGTATATATAATGTAATATTACTCAGCCATAAAAAATGATATCTTGTCACTTGAAATGACATGGACATAGCTACAGAGTATTATGCTCAGCAAAATAAGTCAGAGAAAGACAAAAACCATATGATTTCACTCATCTGTGGGATTTAAGAAACAAAACAGGTGAACATGGGAGTAAAAAAAGAGAGAGACAAACCATAAAATAGACTCTTAACAATAGAAAATAAACTGGGAGTTGCTGGAGGGGAGGTAGGTAGGGGGAAGTGCTAAATGAGTGATGAGTATTAAGGAGGGTACTTGTGATGAGTACTGTGTGTTTTATGTAAGTGATGAATCACTAAACCCTACACATGAAACTAATATTACACTGTATGTTAACTAACTGGAATTTAAATAAAAACTTGGAAGAAAAAAATAAAGTCACATGTTTCAAATGAAAAAAAAATCACTCGACAGTTTGGCTATTGTAGATAATGCTGCTATAAACATTGGGTACATGTATCTCTTTGAATTAGTATTTCTATATTCTTTGGGTAAATACCTAGTGGTTCAACTGCTGCATCATAGGGTAGTTCTATTTTTTTTTTTTTGAGAAACCTCCATACTATTTTCCAGAGTGGCTACATCAGTTTGCATTCCCACCAACAGTGTAAGAGTGTTCCCTTTCTCCACATTCTCATCTCTTCCTGTTGTTTCTTATGTTGTTGATTTTAGCCATTCTGACATGTGTGAGGTGATAGCTCATTGTAGTTTTGATTTGTATTTCCCTGATGATGAGTGATGTTGAACATCTTTTCACGTGTGTGTTGGCCATCTGGATGCCTTCTTTGGAAAAAATGTCTATTCAGGTCTTCTGCCCATTTTTAAATTGAATTATTTGTTTTTCTGGTGTTGAGTTTGTTAAGTTCTTTATATATTTTGGATACTAACCCTTTATCAGGTATGTCAAATATGCAAATATCTTCTACCATTCCATGTGTTGCATTTTAGTTTTTTGTTTGTTTCCTTTGCTGTGAAGAAACTTTTTATTTTGATGTAGTCACAGTAGTTCACTTTTACTTTTGTTTCCCTTGCCTCAGAAGACATATCTAGAAAGAAGTTGCTAAGGCTGATGTCAAAGAAGTTACTGCCTGTGTTCTCTTCTAGAATTTTTATGGTTTAAGGTCTCTCATTTAGGTCTGTAATCCATTTTGAATTTATTTTTGTGTATGGTGTAATAAAGTGGTCCAGTTTCATTCTTTTGCATGTCACTGTCCAGTTTTTCCAATACAGTTTGTTGAAGAGTCTGTCTTTTTCCAGTTGGATATTCTTTCCTGCTTTGTAGATTTATTGACTATATAGCTATGGGTTTGTTTCAGGCTTTTCTATTTTGTTCTATTGATCTTTGTGTCTATTTTTGTGCCAGTACCATACTGCTTTGGTCACTACAGTTTTATAATATAATTTGAAGTCCAGAATTGTGATGTCTCCAGCTTTGCTTTTCTTTTTCGAGGTTGCTTTGGCTATTCAGGGTCTTTTGTGGTTACTTGCAAATTTTAGGATTCTTTGTTCTAGTTCTGATTAAAATGCTGAGATATTTTGATAGGGATTGCATTGAATGTGTAATTGTTTTGAGTACTATAGACATTTTAACAATATAAATGGCAATGATTCCTTAATTTCTCTTTCTGCTGCCTCATTATTGGTATATAGAAATGCAACAGATTGTTGTATACTGATTTTGTATCCTGCAACCTTACTGAAATTGTGTATCAGTTCTAGCATTTTTTTGGTGGAAACTTTTGGATTTTCTAGAGTGTCATGTCATCTGCAAATAGTGAAAGTTTTCCTTGAACATTTCTCCATCACTCCCTAAAACCAGGCACTAATCCCCATAGATTTCACCTCTCCATCTTCTTATATGAGGTCCTTATTACTTTTGGTTATACTGCTATAACAGCTAAATAATTAGCCTTGAGGAACAAGCAGTATGGCGGGTAAGGAGGCAATCTCTAAATCCCTACCATCTGAGTCAAATTCTAGACTCTGCCACTTTATAGCTGTGTGACATTGGGCAATTGACTTTCTCCCTTTTCTCATGCTCTGAATCTGTAATATGGGGACAGCCATAATACCTGTATCATAGGCTTCTTATACTAACTGTACTAACATAATATAAAATACTCTCTAGCATATGCCATATCAGGATAAACTCCCCTTAAACTGTTTAACTATAGCTTTCAAGATAAATTTTAAACTTTTTTTTTCTTTGCACATAAAACACTTCATGGTTTTGCCCCCACTCTTAACTCGTTACAATTATCTTTGCCCCTTTCCAGAAAGCATGCTAAGAATCAGCCACAACATTACACTTAAGCTCCACATAATGTTTTCTGTTTTTATTTGATTTTTATTTCAGGACCTTCAATTCTGTTTGCTGTTTTGACATTAGCATTTTGTAGTCGTGTGTGTGTGTGTGTGTGTGTGTGTGTGTGTGTGTGTGTGTTGCTGTTGTTGTTGTCATAGATGGCTAAGTTAACTTTAGCAGCCTATTGGAGATTTTTCCGGGGATGAAGTGGTGAAGCATTTTTAGAGGACAGAGAAGGATCAATACTGACCTCCAATTTTTACGGTGTTTTTCTTTTACAAAGGTCAGTGCATTCTTTTAGAAAGGTTTTGAGTGCTAAAACTGATATTTTCATTGAAATGTGCAAGACCTCATTTAACCTTTCTGTACCTTATTTTTATTCATCTCTAAAATAAAAGTATTAAAACCCTAAGGTTCTACCACACAAGAATGACATATATTTACTGCTTCCAGTTCAATGGTGAATTCTGATCGTGTGGATCGTTTCTCATTAACATAAATTATTTTAAACTAAAGCTTTTGTTATAATGTTTGTCTTGCTTAATTTTTTTCATAATACAATAGGTGTTGTTATACTGTAATATTGTTTTAAAATTGTTTAAAATACTGGGAAACAGCAATACATACTCTAGAAACATACTTCAATTAAAGGAAAATATGAGCTAACATATCCTGTTTACCAGCATATTCTTCTCACTAAAGCAAATGTGTTTTGACTGTCTCTTCATTTGTTTTAGCTCTCCTATATTTCAGCCCCAGAAGCTCACTGAAAATTCATAAACATCTAGCATTATCATTATCATCATTCATACACTCCATTTTTATAAGACTTCACAATGCTTCAAACACACTGATATTATATAAAGGTCCCATAGCAATTGGAGTAACATTCTGAATCTTAGAGATTCTCATTATATATGCATGGATGATAGTATGCGAAGTATGAAAAACATCTAGACTTTATTTTGGGCTTCCTTATCTTCTTCACTAGCTTTCAATTTGACAGACTCAGTGATGATTTTCTTAGCTGTCACACTCAAATTGTAAGATTTCTATACTTTTCCTCTTTACTTTCTATCATCTGATAAATGAGATTGGAATTCTTATTATGGACTGCAGCAGAGTATTTGGGTGTTCTTCAAACAAAAAACAATGAACTTTATAGCCACATAAAATGATTGATTTTTTCTAAAGTTGTGCACTCATTTTACCCTCAGTATTCATTCTCCTTTTTCCTGACAGAGTTTCTCGTTGACTTTTGTTATTAGGAGACTGGGCTATATATAGTTACTTAAGCACAAAATTAATACGAACATTAGAGATGTCAAATCCATTTCAGCTCATTTTTTGTCCCAATTCTTCTTAAATTTTTTTTTCTTTTTCTCATTCAAATATGTCAATCTATGTAACTTCATTATTTTATATTATATATTGATATTTAATTAGTATTCTACTTTGTGGGATATGTGTCCCTAGAAACAACATAAGATTAAATATATTTTTTTCTCTTCAAATGTGTTTCCCAGCATTCCTTATATTAGCCA
This sequence comes from Prionailurus viverrinus, assembly GCF_022837055.1. NCBI lineage: Eukaryota > Metazoa > Chordata > Mammalia > Carnivora > Felidae > Prionailurus > Prionailurus viverrinus. The sequence continues at coordinate 45,162,152 of NC_062561.1, read as the reverse complement.
CCATGTAAAGGCAAACTATTATGCAGAGAACTGTGTGTATTTTTTTGTAATTATAAACGTTAGAGAATATACCATACCCTCATCTTAAATCACTGCTTTTGGCGTCTATAACAAGTAGTGATTAAATGACTTGCTTTAAAATCTGGATTTGCCACCTACAGAAACCTGTATTTTATGGGTATGGAATTCTGTATTATTGCTCAAACTGCATTACGGGCATCTACCCTAAGCTTTTACACTAGCAGAATAAATAGAATATATCCTAGAATATGTTTTTAACAACGTTCAAATATTTTATAATATTTTAAATGCAATATGGTACTGAATTCCTACTAGGAAACTCTAAGTAGCATGAGTCATTTAGCACCAACTCAGAATAAAACCACGCTATTAGAAACAAACAAACTACCGCCACCACCACCAACAACAACCACAACAACAACAAACAGTTACAGGCTATTAAAATAGAGCAGTGATTCAACTTCATGAGGCAATTTTCACTCTGATAAAATTAAGATAGAAATGCTCCACTACTGTTACATTACCGTCTGGCATTTACTCCAAGTTACCAACAAGGAAAGAAATCTGTGGGGGGAAACTGAAGCTTTTCTGACTGTCCAGACTAATTATAAGAGCCATGAAAAACTCTAGCATGAGGCAAGGTAACAATGTAATAAGTAATCACCATTGGCATTTGCTGATGGTTTCTCCCATTTCATTTTTTCTCTTTCTGTCGGAATTTTTTTAAGTATCATTTTAAAGCCTGGAATTGCTTTCAGTGTTGTACTTTGAGACGCTACTGTGCTTTCTGTAATGTTTCTGACTACATTTTTTCTTCACAGTGTGAGTTTTTCTTTATCTCCTTCCAACGTAATAGGGCACTAGACATTGGTGTACTTGGCCTTCATTTCTTAATGATATTTTAATTTTTTAAAAATTTTTACTATTTTTAAAGTTTTTATTTAAAGTCCAGTTAGTTAACACAGTGTAATATTAGTTGCAGGTGTACATTATAGTAATTCAGCACTTCAATACATTCACCTGGTGTTTATCATGACAGATGTACTCCTTCACCCTCATCATCCATTGCACCCACCCCTCACTCCCTTCACCTCTGGTAACCATCAGTTTGTTCTCTACAGTTAAGAGTTTGTTTCTCCTTCACTTGTTTGTTTTGTTTCTTAAAGTCCATATATGAGTGCAATCATATGGTATTTGTCTTTCTCTGACTGACTTACTTTGGTTAGCATAATACTGTCTGCTCCATCCATGTTGTTGTAAATGGATGAATAATTTTTTATGGCTAGTTTTTTTATGGCTATTTTTATGAATATTTTTTATGACTTAATAATATTCCATTATATATCTCACGTGTTCTTTATCCATTCATCAATCAATGGACACTTGGGCTGTTTCCACATCTTGGCTATTGTAAATAATGCTGCTATGAATATCAAGGTGCGTATATCCCGTTGAATTAATATCTCTGTATTCTTTGCATAAATATGTAGTAATGCCATTGCTGGGTCATAGAGGAGTTCTATTTTTAACTTTTTAAAGAACCTCCATACTGTTTCCAGAGTGGCTGTACCAGTTTGCATTTCCCCTCACAGTGCAAGAGGGTTCCCTGTTCTCCACATCCTTGCCAACACCTGTTGTTTTCTTGTGTTGTTGAGTTAAGTAAACCATTATGGCCAGTGCAAGATGGCATCTCACTGTAGTTTTGATTTGTTCTAATTATATTTTTAAATGTTTTGTGTCAAAAACTAGGCTAGAGTTCTTCATGGAAGAGAATTTTGAACAATATACAAGAATTTACATGCAAATAATATTTGAAATGAAGAATTAAAAAATCAAGTGCAAAATTGTTATAAGTCAAAAATATAAAAGTTTAGTATAGAAAATTTTAAAGCCCCATGAGTTGCATAGTCACAATATTCATAATACATACTACCATTCAAATAGCATCTTCGAGCCTCCTTTTCCCCCTTAAAAGACTGCCAAAAAAATCCCATTAAGTGACATTCCTGGAGTTCATAGGTAGGAGAAAGTTCTTTAGATAAAATATGCCTTGAGAACGAAGAATTTAAATTTTGTTAATAAATTAAAAGTAGAAATCTACCAATATGTTAACAAAATGGAGAGTGAAAGAGATAAGTAAAAACAATTTCAAGACTTCAGTCCAGAAGGTAAAGAAATTAGAGAGTAAAAACAGTTAAGAGAATATAAATGTGGAGCAGAAAAAAAAGTGAAAATACTAAAAAAATTTAAACTGATGAGAAAGAAGACAAATGTTGGAAGTCCAGTGCACTATCTATTGTGCTACAGAGCCACCTAAGAAGACAAATGTTAAACTGAGGCAAACCCTTTACTCCTAAAATGACAAAGGAAAATGTGGGGAATCATGAAAAGTAGGATAGTTACATACAAAATAAAACAAAACATGGAAATTCTCATGACCATTGAGTTTTCCTGGAAAACAGTCTCTATTTATGAAATTTTCAAGTCTAATAGAACCCTAAGATGTTGAGTTCTGGACTCTTTGTTAATAAATTCACAAGGAATATAGAAGTATTTCATAGGGGCACCTGGGTGGCTCAGTCGGTTAAGCGTCCAACTTTGGCTCAGGTCATGATCTCACAGCTCAGGACTTTGAGCCCTGCGTCAGGCTCTGTGCTGACAGCTTGGAGCCTGCAGCTTACTTCAGATTCTGTGTCTCTCTCTCTCTCTCTTTTCCTCCCCCACTAATGCTCTGTCTCTCTCTCTCTGCCCCCAAAATAAATAAACATTAAAAACAATTTTTAAAGAAGTATTTCATGTAAGATGTGTTTTTTTTTTGAGAACAAATATTTGCTGTCTATACTTGGAAAAATATCAACAGCCTTTAAAGAATGCTATAGACTATTTGAATAATAAAAAGCAACACGGCTTAATTAAAAATTACCTGAATAAAATAAGAACAATTTGCAAGAGGAAAAGATGAGTCCTAAGTCAGAACTTTTCTGAGAACTGGATTTTCTTACCTACAAATATTTATATAACATTATCTATCCGGTCCTGTGTCTCAACTAGGAATATGCACCTGTAAAATATCAGGACAGTGATGTTCAGAGCAAAATTCTCTGGATAGGGCTCAATCCATCTCTTGGAACCTGTAGCTAATGTTGGTGGCTGATAGAGAACACTTTACACCTCAGTTCCTCTATTTTTTTCTTTATTTTCTGTCAGAAGAGATGTTCTTCAAAATGGAAAGTACAGTGAAGATATGGGCTAAGACATATAAAATTCCAGCAAAGGTAGAAAGAGTGTAAATAACTACTCAAAGTAAGTTTCATATCTGGTCGAGATATACTAAATTGCTAAGCATACAAATGACACTTTCCCCATACTTAATTTTTTTTCAACGTTTATTTATTTTTGAGAGAGAGTGAAGCAGAGTGTGAGCAGGGTAGGATCAGAGAGAGAAAGGGAGACACAGAATCTGAAGCAGGCTCCAGGCTCTGAGTGTTAACACAGAACCTGGCGCAGGGCTCAAACTCACAGACTGCGAGATCATGACCTGAGCTGACATCGGATGGTTAACCAACTGAGCCACCCAGTTGCCCCACTCTCTCCACACTTTTGAAGCACATCAGCCATCAGGAAAGAATCCATAAAGCTAGAGGAAAACAAATAGGCTGCTTTCCGAAAAGGGGGGGGGGTGGGGTTTTCAGATAGTCCAATGAACTTGATATTAATGATATGGACTAATGGATTTTAAAATTTTGTTAGCCCTAAAAGAGAGATCAGTGACCATTCTTCATGATTTGCTAGGTTAATTTGGACAAATAAATGTCACGGACAAAGGATATCTTTATTTCAAGAAGGCATTTGATTTTTTCATGTAGATAAAGTAAAGCAATGGTGGCATATAAAAGATTATTTGTTTGTAGTTGAACAATTTTATGAAAAAGCCAGTAAAGAATAGAATGATGGGAAATTTTCCCCTGTTCTCTCTGTGAGTTTGATTATTTAATAGTTGTATCTGTTACTTTGCCAAAAGTTAGAGATCACACTCATTAAGTTTGTGTGATTGCAAGCTGGAAAGTACTGCAAACTTGTATATGACAGTACAAAAGAATGCTGGCAGGTTGAGATGCTGTTTAATAAACATGTAAGCTCTGGATTAGGTCTAAAAATAAATCAATGCAGAATATGTAAGATGTGTCTTAATAGTGTTATATTTCAGGCGCCATTCAAGATTTTAGTTGGCATTGGTAAAACTGTCATTTTTTTTCCCTGTCATTATCCAAAAAATAGACAAATGTGATTTTTATTCTCAGGCGCATAGTTAAAGCTGACACAGCCAAAATAACAATCAATTATTACTTATCTGTTAATGGAAAAAGCAAAGAAAAACATCATATCAAAGTATATTGTCCAATTCAGTGCTATCCTTGAAATATTTTGTATGAGAAGCCAAGAAAAACATTTGTCTCTCAACAGACAAGAGTTTTTATAAATCATCTGGTCCCACTGCCTACAAGTGGCATCCGAGATGTTATTTCAACTAATTGAACAAAAAACATAAATAATTTGGCACTCCAAACATGTGACTTACAAGATTTATATAAAATTAAATTTTATTTTAAGCTACATGCTAGGTAGCATTAGAATTATACGTGCTTTCTATGCATATAGAAAACTATGCCCCATAATAAACACATAACCAAATTATCAGTACAGAGTGATAGAAACAGAAATGAACTCCTTATTTTCCAGCTATTCCTCCCCATTTTCTTCAAAAATACATTAAATTTGAAAAAAAAAAGAAATGACTTTAGGGTTAGAAAACATCTTAATTTTAAATTTGTTAATGTTTATTTTTGAGAGAGAGGGAGACAGAGCACAAGCAGGGAAGGGGCAGAGAGAGAGGGAGACACAGAATCCAAAGCAGGCTCCAGTCTCTGAACTGCCAGCACAGAACCTGACACAGGGCTGCAACTCATGGACTGCACGATCATGACCTGAGCCAAAGTCAGATGTTTAACTGACTAAGCCACCCAGGTGCCCCAGAAAACATCTTAATTTTATATTCATGTGCTGTATATTTTGGCTGAACCCTAGAGGAAAATAAGCTAGTTTTAATTTTTGGAAAGGAAATAACTTTTAGAATGTGGAAAATTAATAAAAAGTGAAGAATTCTTGTATTTCCAAAGTAAATTTTCAAATATTTTGGCCCACATTTTTTTGTAATTACTAGAAAGTGGTGGTATAATAAGGTATACAATTTGGCTTATTCCTGATTTAACTGTGAACTTTTCTGTAGGCTGAGCGTAAACAATCCATAAGCCTTCATTTTCTTTTGTAAGATCTGCTTTGCAACTCTGTCTACAATTCCATTATGAGGATTTCATTTTTTGTTGTTTTTACAGTATGGAGCTTATAGTAGCCAGTGAAGGGGTATGGCAGTCTTTAGACAGATGAGTAGGGCAGTCAGACATTGCTCAAAAGAGCATACCTTAATTAATAAAATAAATATTATGGTGATGAGAAGCATTGAAAAAGGCGACATAAAAAGAACAATTTAGAAATATTTGAGAAGCTATAGCTTTTACTGCTGGAAAGTGCATGCTTTTGTCAATGAAGATGTCTTTAGGAGATCAGTGACAGAAAATCAAGGAGAAAGTAATGAGAAGTTTGACTAGAACTCATCATTGGGAGTTCACCTGAAGAATTTCTATTTGTTTTTTAATGCACACAATCCAATATGTCACCAGATTCCATATTAATGTCTCCATCTTTATCTTAATGGATCTAGTAAAAGCATTTAAAGTACTTTATCTCTACATACCTTCTTTACCTATCCTTTGAGACACCAATATGTCTTGGTTTTATGTATTTTTCACTGGAAAATTCTCCTTAGTTTCATGTATGGATTGTTCCAGGACTCTGTTCTTGGTCACTTTACCTTTGATACATGCAGTCACAATCTACGTGATCTGACCCCGTGGCATGATTTAAATAATTCCAATAAAAAATAAGGTTTGTAAATTTATTGCTCAAATTCTTAACTTGCCCCAAAACTCAAGAACATATATCCAAATAGCCTAACCAACATCTTCACTTCATACTGAATTCTTGCCTATAGTCACATCTCCTTCTTTTCTCCATCTCAGTATGTGTCAAAATCATTTTCCAAGTTGCTAAAATCAAAGAACTTAACATAAGATTTAAATAATTCTATATTCCTCTTTTCCCCTCTTTTCCTATTAAATCATAGCCAATCCAATCACACATTCTCTCAACAGTACCTTTGGAAAATATCTCAAACACATCTCCTTTCCTTTGCTACTTTCTGTAATCAAACCACTATCATTACCCACTGCATTGAAAAAGGCTTCTAATTGTTGGCCTTGATTTTACCTTTGTCCAAGCAATCTGTTCTGCATACAGAAGTTAGTGATCCTTCCAAAGCATAATATCTTAATAGTTTTCCATCTTATACAGAATAAAATCCAAAGCTCTTACCTAGCCCTACAAGGCCTTACAGACTCAATATTCTTGCCATTTCTTATAACTTTCTTTCTTGTTCTTCCACTGCAGATACACTGGCTTCCTTGCTGTTTCTTTTCTTTTCCTTCTCCTTCTCCTTCTCCTTCTCCTTCTCCTTCTCCTTCTCCTTCTCCTTCTCCTTCTCCTTCTCCTTCTCCCTCTCCCTCTCCCTCTCCCTCTCCCCCTTCCCTTGCCTATTCTCTTTTTCCTTTTCCTTCTCCTCCTCTTCCTCCTTCTCCTCTTCCTCCTCCTCCTCCCCACCTCTCCTCTCTCTTTGTGTGCCTCCCCCTTTCCTCTTCTTCTTTTCTTCTTCATCATCATCATCTTTTTAGAGAGAGACCACAGGTGGGGCAGAGAAGGAGAGAGAGAGAGAGAGAGAGAGAGAGAGAGAGAGAGAGAGAGAGAGAGAATCTTTACAGGCTCCATGTTCAGCATGATGCCCAATGCAGGGTTCAATCTCACAACCCTGGGATCATGACCTGAGCCAAAATCAAGGGTTGGACGTCTAACGGACTGAGCCACACAGGCATACCTTCCTTGCTATTTCTAAACCACCAATAATTCTCTGACTTATTTTTTTCTCTTCTGGGGAAGCAATCCCCAAATATGTACATTCTGTGTTTACTCATTTCCTTAAGTTACTTTTAAATTATCACATTATCAGAAAATGATAACTTCCTCCTTTCAAATTAGCATTTTCCCCAACTTGGCTTGGTTCCCTTTCAACTCAAAGGACACTACATGAGAATCGGAACTTTGCCTCTTTTTTTTTTTTTTTTTTTTTACTGCTGTGATCCTAGATTGTAGAAGTCCTGACATGTAATAGCTCTCAATTGATATCTGTTGAATAAATGAGTAAATGCATTAATGAATAAACAGCAATGAAATATGTTTCGGTTTCATATTACAGAAGAGAACGTTGAAGCTCACATGAAGAGAGGTCTACTTGACCACATTTAGACAGGCTGTAAGTAGCATAGTCCATATTTCAACTTCAGTTACTTTTCTCCAGTTTTGTCTCACTACTCAAAGTAGTATGAGTGGTAGTATGAAGCAGCCCATAATCAAGTTATAGAAAGGTAGTAGAACTTAGGTCCTTATTTCAATGTTCTGAGTCCTTTATTCCTCCTTCCTATTAGAAAACTCACTTTTTTTTTTAAATTTTTTTTTTCAACGTTTATTTTATTTTTGGGACAGAGAGAGACAGAGCATGAACGGCGGAGGGGCAGAGAGAGAGGGAGACACAGAATCGGAAACAGGCTCCAGGCTCTGAGCCATCAGCCCAGAGCCCGACGCGGGGCTCGAACTCACGGACCGTGAGATCGTGACCTGGCTGAAGTCGGACGCTTAACCGACTGCGCCACCCAGGCGCCCCAGAAAACTCACTTTTTAAAGACATAGTGAAACACTTCTGGTTCCCCCAATACTTCATATAACTTCTGAGCCTCTAAACACTCTCTTCTTGTTGAGAAGCCTATCACTTTACCTACCCTCTTTACCTATGCAACTCTTCATAATTTCTTGAAACACGCTTTTGTCCTCTAGGATGTCTCAGCTCATACTCCCCAATCCACACTCCCAGGGGCAGAATTGAATTAAACTCCACCCTTCTAATTTCATAGCATATTGTAAATTCCTCATTTAAACACTGTGATCCGGCTGTCTTTGGTTTACTTGTCTTTCTATAAAACTGCTTAATGACAGAAACTGACCTGTGTATACCTTTAAATATTTTTTCCTCAGTATGTAATAATTCACATGCTTATGGTATAAATAGGATTTTTCAAAATCCCCAAATATAAGGAATACAGTGAAAGTTATAATCTCACCTTCATTTCTTTTTTTTAGATAAAGCATCATATAATCCTGAACATTGATGACAAATTTAAAATCTAGGAGGGAGAATGAAGTGCAGTGTACTGTGAGAGGGATTATTATAGTATTGATCCACTTAGTAGGTTGTTTTCTATTGTAGATACACAATTTTCTAAATCAATGAAAATTAATTAATTTGATCACATCAAAATGGCAGATTCATACTGATGAATAATTAAATTGATATCACTTTTGGTGTATATATTCAGTGCAATTTACTTGATAGAGTTTTGTCTACAACTCACTAAAAAAGGACAAGTAATCGATTGTTATTATCAGCATCTGGTAAGAGAAAAGAGAAAAGTAGTGTGAGAAGAACAACTGTGAATCTTAAATGAGAATCACATAATTATGGGTGAGAAAGCTGTGGAAAGTACAGGGGAGATGTTAGGATAAATGAATGTATCCAAATAGGGGGACTAATTCCCAGATACCATATATAGATACACACACATTTATATGTTCAGAGGATGATAAAGATCTTTATGACTGAAAAGTTAGGACTCTCGACATAAAAAATACCTATGAGACAGAAGTGAATGTTCCTAAATAATCAGCTTGAGGTTGCCCATAACCTTTATTCCTAAGAGAATGAGAATTCCCTCTATGAGTTACATAAACCCCAAAATATTTAGTTTTGAATAAATATTCAAAATGAAACATATAAAATTATGACAACCTGATTTTCAGTGCAACAAATTTTGAATATGGTTAAGTTGTGTAATAGGTACTTCAGAAATGATAGTCTAAAATAAATACTTCCAAAAATTCAGAGATTGGAAAATGTAGTGCTAGATCTCTTAGAGGAGTCCACCAAGATATTTAAAGCAGAAAACAAAACAGCAAGGGTCACCAAGTCAGAATATGTCAATATATGTTAACTCCACATTAAATTCATTTTCAACATGAAATCAAAATTATTACAAATTTTATATATGAGCTACCGTGTTGTTGAGAAAAGCCAGTTATCAAATTTTGGATAGTTTCCTGCCCATAAGAATATCAATTGTTTTATTATGCCTCATTTACTACCTGGATCATCTACTTATTACCAGAATAATATTAAGGAAAGAAAAACATTTTCAGTAAAAACAGTGAGTTTGGCTTCTAGATAATACTATTTTTTTAACTGATATAACATGGGAAGATGTGATGGAAATCTAAAAGCTAGACATCATATCTCATTACAAACAAGAACAGTTCTATGGTTCACTACATTTTTTTAATGAGTTAGGACAGTTGTAAGTTGTTAAGGGGTAGGTTTTAAACTTAATCAGTAATGGAAACATTAAGTACTGTACCATTAAAAATATGTTTCAGCATCTCTTAGGAGAGCATCACCCTGGAGATCAATTTTTTTCCTCAATTAATCTAAAACCATCTGATTTTCTTTCAACAAATAAAATTTAACTTTTCTTGGTTTGGTGGGTCTATATTTGTTCAACACCAGATTAGTTACCTAATCTATAGCACAAAAAATATGTATCCTAATCTGTTAAATTACCCTGTATGCAATATTCTTTTACTAAGAGAAACCTGTAAAACAAAGACTAGTGGTGGGACCAGGATGTTAAGCCTCCAACACCTGCTCAGTGCTTGAGCATACACTCTCTGAATGGGATATCACACGTTTTTGTTTTCAAATTTTATTTATTTTCCATCCATCATACTTTCTTTTCTCTTTTTCAGCTCACTATTTGAATTGCCACATGTTTAGAATACAGACTTCCTTTTTCATGGCTAGAAATACATTCTTACAGTATATAAGAAACAGCTAAATGAGCAAATAAGATGTTGCAATCTATATAATAATAGAAAAAGAAATTTTAAAAAGCAAATCAAAAGTGTCTCCACAGTCCCCAAATCCTCATTGTGAGTGGGAACCTCTGTGTCTATTTATTTTCTTGTTCTGTGTTTTAGTGAATGGTTAGGGCTTGTGAATATATATTTCTTTATATTATTTAAATGTGTGAAGTTAAAAAGTACTAGGCCAGTTGAGATTCTTTTCTATTTAATGGTCTACCAACGAAGCTTAAATAGATAGATTTTAGGTAAAGGCAAATCCCACATCTCTACTTTTGCTGAATTATTAAAAAATGCAAATGCCTATTTTCGGTATTGCTCTTTATATTACTGAAAAGTACATCAATTCAAGTGCCATCATTATCTATTCTAGGATATACTGTTTTTAAAGTAGATATTTTCCATATGTATGTCAGAAACTCAAAATGTAAGATTCACTTAAATAATGAGTATATCAACACATGCATACATGTAAATGTGCTTGTTTATTTGAATGATTTCTGGGAAAAGTTATTTTTGAACAGAATAGAATTATTAGAAAAAACTTATAATAAACTCTAACTTCTATAATTTATTGTGAATCATAGAAGTACCTATTTTTTCAAAATCAGATGTACCTGCTTTATTTATTTCAATATGGCAGTTTTAAATATGATCTTTCCATTCTGATTAATATCATAGGGTGTTGTTAATAAATTCTTAAATTATTTTTAGCTTAAATTGCCAGCAGCATTTCCCTTAATATCTTTGAAATCTAAGAAAACAAAGGATTCATAATTGCAATCAGGTTGTTTTCTTAAAACCTATATTGTAATAATAGCTTCATAGCTCTTATAGTTATCATCCATAATGCCACCAATTTTCATTAAATATAATAAAATGTAATGGTAATGTATTTTCATTTAAAAACCAAAAAGAACTATTGTCAACAATGTACATAATGATAGGATAATAATGCCAACGGTAGAAGTAATAATGGCAGTGATAAATAATAGTTGTATTTAAAACAAAAGAGAAATTTGTGCATATGTAAGGTTAACCTGGAAACCTCTTGTGAGGTTCATATCTTTCTAATTAAGAAAACAAATTTATCTGCAATCAATTGTTACTTATAGTTCTAGATTTTATGATTATGAAAGATACTTTTCTTCTAACAAATCTTTCAAGAAAAAAACTTAGTATTATTCATCTTCTTTTGCGGTGATTTCTTATTTTTATTTTAATTAAAAAGAAACATGATGATTTAATTGTTACAGAATCTTTAATATTAACTTCATTCATTGGCAGCGTTCTCAGAGACAGATATCCCCTGCTTTCCGAAAGTTCACGTTAATGCTACTTCACTTTTAGGAAATACAGTAGGTACATTAGTAGGGTAATGGCTTTCTTCATAAAAAATTAAAAATCCTTTTTGGATTTCTTTTGGTTAGTGAAAACAGGTACTAAGGCAGGTCTTTCATAAAAGCAAAATATCCTACAGGCAACTTTCAGAAAGTAGGGAAATACTCCACTTTCTTCCATTTTAGCTTACAAAGGGTTTCATAGAAGTGCTGTACCCTCAGATGCAGTGGGGGCGGGGCATGATTTTTAAGTGAAGGTTGAGAGCATTAAATCCTTGAATGGCTCCAATTACCCACAGATTAACTAAGATGCAAGCAAAACGTTTCATGATCCCAACCCTGCTTATCTCTCAGATCTTATCACTTGTTGCTGTTTTTCCATATGTCAATTTAATAATGATTTCTCTTTCAAAAGTTCATGTTATTAATATGTCTTTGTCTCTGCTTATAGCAGAGCCCATCTTCAGCAATAGCCCATCTTCCCATCTCTTCTACAACACACTTACACATTTTTTGAGTCTTAATTCAAGGCTGACCATTTTCTTGAAGATTATCCTGATTCTCAAGGCATTATAGACCACATCTTAGATGTGACTTACCACAAGACTCAACAGACATCTATTACTGAACTTTATTTTATTTACACATTTAAGAAAAATATGGGTCTCTGAATATTTAGTTCTTATTTAATTCTATGAGTTACGTTAAATCAAAGCTGACTCTCAAATTTCATGTTATTAATGCAAAATATTATTCTGTTTTTTTAACTTTTAAGGTAAGCAATATATTGGCTCCATACCTAGTGGCAGCTTGTTTTATAGATATTTGAAGTTGCACAATTAGAATTACATTTAAGACTGGGAATTGCCCACATTCATCTTAACTTTTCTGCAGAATTTTGATGTAAAAAATTCAGTGGAGACCAATAAATTCTTGATAATTCACAAGAGTGAGTGGAGGGAGCCATTTAAGAAGTTATTAATGTGGCTATAAGTGATTTAATTTGATTTAATGTTTAACCTTGAAGAATATTAGTGCACAAATAAATTCTTATTTATCCAGGTTAAAATTGCATTTAATGTCTAATGGAAAATAATGGGCATCTTGAAGATGATTATACATGATGCTTGAAGGAATATTTATGCCTATTAAGTAACTGAAAGTAAAATTTATTATAGCCATGAAATCAAAGCTGCATTAGGAATAACTGCCAAAAATAATTTCCTGTTATGAACTTTAGATTAATCCTTATCCATGTCAACAGTTTTCCATTTTGGTCCTCAAATTTTCTTCAAATAATATAAATGCTCACAAAGTATGATGAAAATGTTTATTTTAACTGCATATTAACTAGCCTAGTAAATTCATCATATGTATTTAAAATATTTATTTGAACTCATTTTTGACCAAGAAAAACACATTTAGTCATTGAGGGAATATTTAACTACAAAATGTATGATGCCAAAATTGTGATAAACCTCTCCTCAGATGTTTCATTTTATACCCCTTCTTCCATTCTTTTGTACCTTAGCCCATACTTTCCCCAATGCTATAATTTTTTTTTTCTTTAGTGACTATTTACCCTCAGTAGATTGTAAGCTCTAGGAATGCATATTCTGCTGTAACCAAAAGACATTTAAATATAATTTCAAGAAATAATAATTGAATTAATGGTAAGTTGGTTTTTTGTTTTTTTGTGAATGAAGTATAACTTTATCTGGAATAATAACAATTTCAGGAATGGTGAGAAGCTAAAAATGTGTTTTCATCTTGGTATACAAGGCATTTAGCCCAGTGTTCTGAAAGGAATGTTTATGGAGTTAACCCAACCTGAAGAATGTCATGTTGGCTTTGGAAATAATCATGGGACACTGATCCTGACACATTCATAACCTTCAATGACCACTTTCAAGGAGTATAAGAGGGCTCCTTACCTCTTAATCCTTTGAAGTTTGTAACTCTCCTCAGATGTTAGCCTAATCTTCCCTCTATTTACACTGGCATCTTAAAGTAGGTGCTCTCTCTGCCCCTTAGCTCACCTTGAACAGGCCCTCATTGCCTGCCATTGAGCAGGGGAAGGACAATTTCCCTCCCTATATCAATTCTTTTTCTGGACACTGAAGTGAATATATGCATGCAATCTTGAAAAGTGATTAATTCTATTCAAAGTCTGTAGTCATGAATCTAAATTACACATATTAGATGACTAGGTTTAGTAATCCTATGACCATTACTTTTTGTTTGTGTGTGTGTTTGTTTGTTAGTTTTTTAACTTGCACCTTACTACCAATTTATCAGGTTGCCAGTCTGTGGAAGTTTGATAGGCTGGATGACAGTGCCCTGAGTGCCCTCTCCTTTCTTCTTGTTCTTCCCTCTACTCACAACCACCCCCAAAGAACCTGCATTTTAAGAACTTTCTTCTGAAGTCTCTCTCTTGTTTTTCTTTTTCCACTACCCTTCCTTCAAATTTAGCAAGTCTAAGTGTCACTGTGTATCTTATCATGAAAGACATCCTATCGTCTCTCTCCTGCTCCTCTCTGCTACTAGGAAGAGAAGAAAGTACTAAAGGAATAGGCATCATAGGTTTCTTTGGGTTTTAAGCTTATTACTATTGGTTTTTGCCTTTCTTCTTCTGATCCTAAATTTGTTATTTCTTTCATATAATTGGAGGCAAAAGGGAGGAAAAGCTAACTACATTCTGAAGTTGAAAATTACCCTAAGTTTTCTACCCTACCTCTAGATTTTTGAACAAATATCTTTCTCTTTGCCTTTACCATCACATATGAATTATTAAAAATGACAAAGTCTTGCTAATGTTTAAAAAGAAGAGTAAATATTCTAGAAAAATAGCTGAGGTTATCTCTTGGTGAATGGAGGTCAAGGAGTTTAAAGAATAGTGTGCCTTGAGACAAGTAAGGAGAAGCAGGGTAACAAAGATGAAAAAGATTAATTGAAGAGAGACACATTTTCAAATATTAAATGTCTATACGTGGTTATGCTTAAAGGTTGGGTTGTGAAACCAAATTCTTTATTTTTTAATATAATGCAACTGGTTGGCTTACTAAAGGTCTAAGAATCCCCAAAGTCTTTATTACCTGTCCCTTTTTTGAAATAAAATTTGGACTTATTCTTTTTTTAGTGTTAATTTATTTATTTTGAGAGAGAAAGAGAGAGAGAGAGAGAGAGAGAGAGAGAGAGAGAGAGAGAGAGAACGCATAAGTGGGGAAGGGGCAGAAAGACAGGGAGAGAAGAATCCCAAGCTGGCTGCACGCTGTTTGTGCAGTGACTTGATCCCACAAACCATGAGATCATGACCTGGGCCAAAATCAAGAGTTGGATTAACCAACTGAGCCACCCAGGTGCCCCTATCAAATTAATCCTTGAGAGAAGAGCTATGGAGCTACCACATATTCCTAAATGGTTTTACACATGAGTGTTTCCTTTAAGCTACTGAAAGTGATAAATGTGCATATAAATATAATAATGGCTTATTCATTTATCAATGACAGACAATATTGTCCTGTCATTGAAAGCTAACAGTGAAGAGATCCACTTGCAGAGGACAGTAAAGCTAAAGGGATAATAAAGCAAATGGTCTTGCCACAATTCCCCTTTCTCCAACAAGAGGAGAAACAGACTGTATCAAAATGGTAGTTTTATTTTTGGTATCTACCTAGTTTTGTAAATATAAGCACAATGGCTAACCAAAATAAAAATTAAATCATCAGGGAGAAATAAAAAGTAACTTTACAATCAAGGAACCTGTCAAATGGTACCTTAGCCAAGTAGTCCAGGTTGACATCAAGAGTAATGGCATGCCATGGAACATTACTCAGTGATCAAAAAGAATGAAATCTTGCCATTTGCAACAATGTGGATGGAGGTAGAGTGTATTATGCTAAGGGAAATAAGTCAGTCAGAGAAAAAGAAATATATGATTCACCCGTATGTAGAATTTAAGAAGCAAAACAGATGAACGCAGGGGAAGGGAAGCAAAAATAAGATAAAAACAGAGAGGGAGGCAAACCATAGGAGACTCTTAAATACAGAGAACAAACTGAGGGTTGCTGAAGGGGAGGGTGATGAGGCGATATGCTAAATGCGTGATGGGCAATACGAGGGCACTTGTCGGGATGAACACTGGGTGTTATATGTAAGTGATGAATCACTAAATTCTACTCCTGAAATTATCATTATATTGTATGTTAACTAACTTGAATTTAAATTAAAAAAAAAAAGGAGTAATGTCATATCGTCAGTATGTTCTTAAAATGTTACTTTACCTCAGTGATCTTCTCCCCAAATGTGATAATCCCAGTCTATCCATGAGCAAAGGACCAGCCAGATTCCAATATTGAGCGTTTCCCAAAATACAGTAGAAGTACTCCTCAAAACTGTTAAGGTTATCAAAAACAAGAAAAGTCTAAAACCCTATCATGACCAACAGGAGCCTGAAGAGATACATAGACTAAATGTGGTGTGGTATACTGGATGGGATCCTGGAACAGAAAAAGGACATTAGGTACAAACTAATAAGGTATAGAGTTTAGTATTAATGTATCACTACTGGCTCATTAATTATAATTAATGTTATCATAATAATGAAAGATATAATCAATAGGGAGAACTGGGTGTGGGATATCTGGAAAGCCTTTCACAATAATCTTCATAAAAATTTTCAACACTGTCAGTCATAGGATGTTTGACTTTAAACTTGTTTTAACTTTCAAATATAACTATAGTACACATGTTCAAAGAAAGAACAGTTAACATACCTCTGCCACAATTCTAGCTTTGAATTGCCTTTTCTATCTTCTCTATATAATCGTGATATGTTACAATTTCTTTCAATTTTTTACACCAATTGCCAAGGCAGCAATGCCAGTATTTCTGCTTTGAAAACAGTTCGGCTAATGTCCTACAATGCTTAAAATATATGCACGGGATCTATCAATACATAGAAATTCTCTTCCTCTTTGTGTTTTCAGTTGAAGAAGATTTCTCAAAACCTAAATTGCTGATGTACTTTTCTCAATTTTCTCAAGTATGCTTCTTTTCTTTAAATTTAACTCATCAAGAATCTATTACAATATACAATGTAAAATGCGTACCTTTCTTTATGTCTTCCCAGTGATTAGTTGTTTGTTCCTGAGATATTTAATATATAATCCTTCCATTTCTCAATTTTCTAATATATTAGTAATAACTGGCATATTTTTATGAGCTTTTCTTATTTTTAATAACCTATATCAATACTATATTGATCTAATTGTAATGGCTTAAGAGTATATTCTGATATGGGGGCGCCTGGGTGGCTCAGTCGGTTAAGCGTCCGACTTCAGCTCAGGTCACGATCTCACGGTCCGTGAGTTCGAGCCCCGCATCAGGCTCTGGGCTGATGGCTTGGAGCCTGGAGCCTGCTTCCGATTCTGTGTCTCCCTCTCTCTCTCTGCCCCTTCCCAGTTCATGCTCTGTCTCTCTCTGTCCCAAAAATAAATAAATGTTAAAAAATTTTTTTTTAAAAAGAGTATATTCTGATACCAAAAAGGCATTAACTATTTTTCTTTTGTATGATTTTTGTTGCTATTCTCAGGTATATATTTTTATGTAAAATTTAAAATTCTTTAATCAAATTAAAATAAGCAAAATATTAGTTTTAGTCACTAAAGTCCATAAATTGTTTTTGTTGTACATGAGTAATAGCAGGTAAATGTATCTAAAATTAATTGTTTTCTGAATATTTTAAACAGAGAAATGTTAATTTTAGTAAATTTACCTTTAGTAAAATAATATTTTTTTATTATTGATCATGAAAATTCTCTAATTCTCTTTAGAAACTGTCCTTCTAAATTATTTTGGTTATTTATTTTGGAAATAAATATTTATTTTTCTCTAAGTCTGTTTAGTAAACATCAGATAAACAGATAATATCTATATACATATCTATATACATTTAAACAGATATATCTATAGATCTATCTATAACAGATAAATCTATATACATCTATATAGATGTATATACATGTATCTATATACATATGTATATGATCATATGCTTATATACTTGTTTAAAGCCATTTTTCACAATTACATCTGACCTTTGAACAACATGGGTCTGAACTGCACAAGTCCATTTATATACAACTTCTTTTTAGATAAATACAATTCAGTACTATAAATGTATTATATTTTCCTTAATAACATTTTCTTTAATGTAGCACACCTTACTGTAACAATACAGATTGTAATACATGTAATGTACAAAATATGTGTTAATTATTTATGTCTTCAGTAAGGCTTCTGATAACCAATGGTCTATCAGCAGTTAACTTTTAGGAAACTCAAAAGTTTTATGCGGATTTTCTACTGCAAAGGGGCGGGGACGAAGCAGGTGGTCAGTGCCCCCAGCCTATGTTGTCAAGGGTCAACTGTAAGTTTGTGTGTATGTGCATTAGCATTTTGCATTATTCTGGAGAAAAGGCATGTAAATTTTTTCATAATGTAGACATAGACAGTGTTTTCTTTGGCATTTCTGTAAAAAAGGAATGAATTTTTAGCTGTAGTTACCTAGTAAACTTGTGTGTAAAAATAATTTTTCTAGATTTATTTTCTCAAAAAATATTGAAAATATACACAGGGCAGTATATACTGATCTAATAAATAGTTTTGCAACTCGTTAAAGAAGATATACTGCTGGTATGTGAAGGCATAGATATAGCTCTTAATTTCAAGGACTTTTGCAATCACATTAACACTCTAACAACCTGCACAACAGGAGATTATTTTCTAAGTAAGACGTTGAATTAACTGGATTTCCTACTTAATTGAAAATAGTTGGAGTCTTTATGGAGTTACATATATCTCCACAAAAGTAATAAAATAAAGTGTATTTGTAGCAAATTTTAGTTATAATTATCAAAGTGATTATACTAATTTAGTATTTCTTCAACTAGTAGTTTTTCAGCTAGTGCAGTAACTCTTAATTTGTTTACCAAGCATAACATTTTATTTTATGATAATCAAATTATTTGGGGATAATAAAAAGTGGTAAAACAATAATAACATTTTAACAAGAGCATATTTAATGGTAAGACATTTTGCCTTTAAGAACCATGGGATAACTTTTGAATGTCATATAAGGTCCTGGTAGAAATATGATACAGAAATATGTTGATAATATTAAAGTTATTAATTGCATTAAATCACCAGCAAAGTGAATAATACAAAGAGGGAAAAGTGAACTAGTAAGTGAGGAAGGCAAGATAAAAAACTAGTACTTGTAATATCTTCAAGTGGGAACACAGTTACTATATACAGCAAAGATGTAACCCTCAATGAGCTTTTCTATGACCAGAGAAAAGACCAGCATGAAACTAAAAGCACCATAATTTTGAATACGTTAGTGGTGCATAGATTAGCTTCTGGATTATTAGTCAAATATTTTTATGTTGTTCATTGTTGTCATCTATCATGTGAGTATTTATTATCTGATCCTACAGTTTCCTACCTATTAACTCTATACAGTAGTTGGTAGTTTCATCTTTTCCAAACTTGAGCTCTATTTCTAGCCTCTCACTGCTGGTTTCCTATTTCCATTAACCAGTCATTGACTAATAAATTTCTATTTAGAATAACCATGTAAAACTCTCACATATACCACATATTGGTCATTAGTTGGCCTGAAAGGTAGGTCCCACATAAAAGTTATAATCAGTATGAATCTATCATATACAATAAATATATTTATCATATATGGTAACCATGTATAAAGACTATTGTATATGATTTAATATCTAAAAATGAGTTTATCCAAATATATGTATTGACTTTCAGGTTTTGTAGATTTTATCTCTACTATATGTTGTGAAACCATGCTCATTCTCTTAACACTTCCTATATTCAGTCTGATCTGGTCCAGGTCTGTATCATCTCCCTTGATTACTATAGAAGCCTCCCAATATATATCTTTGTCTGCAGTCTTTCTTCCTTCCAATCCATGTATCTAGTTATCTCACTCTGATGCTTCTAAATGGTTAAATGCTTAAAACGGCTCTTTCCAAAGTGTTCTGTGGTGTACAAGTTCCGTGAGATATTAACAGGGGTTATCCTCTTGTGCTACTCTCTGAGAAATAAACAAATATTTTAAAAAACTCACATATTGTCTCAATGATGAATGTATTTGAGAAAACAGAGCTAAACAAAATTAAGCTCATTTTATTTCTTTGCATATCCTTTGTTATCTTCAAGTGTAAAAGGAACCTCTAAAGTGAGGCAGAGAATGGTATTTTTCAAACTGATCATCTCTATTTAGATATCATCATAAAAGTATTACATGAAACACACCACATTAGATGCAGCTTAAAAGATAAATTCTAATCTCTTTAATATTTCATTCAAATCATTTTCTGCCTCTACTCTCAACATGCCTCTATAGGTACCTTAGTGCCTTTGATTGCTTCCTCGTATCTGAACATAGCATCCATTTCTCTGACTCTTATTTTTTCCCTTGAAATTTTATTAAGTCGCTTATTTATTAAGAAATGTTCTTATCATGCTTCAACACAAAGGTTGCATATTACTTGATTGTCAGTATTTTAAAATGTTTCCAGTATTATGGGCAAAAATATGTACATATAATTTGTGTGTCCATAATTGCTATTTACGTTTCACCTTATTTTAATATAATTATTTTCCATTTGTGCTTTCTCTTCTGAATCAAATGAAAATATCTTTTTTTCTATTTTTCTGTTTGTATTTTTATTATTGTTTTTTAAAAGTGCTTTGAAAACCTAGGTATTAATATTTTGTTTGTTTTATAAGCTAAATAGTTTCTCTGAGTGTGTGGCTAGTACTTAAATGTGTTTATGATATTTTTCTCATAAAGATAGTTTAAATATTTTTGTGGTCCTTTTTTCCTTTAAGAAATCTGGAATTTGCAGCTTGCTTAAGAATGCATCCCATTCAAATTATATAAAAGTATGTGCCCCCCCCCACTTTAATATAATTGCCTTTTTGTTTAGCATTTTAACATTTCTGAAGTTTATGATATCAGGTTGTGACCTAAGTTATTTTTAATGCAAACAGTTTGTCCCAAGATCATTTGTTGAATAATCAGTCTTTTTGTAATTGGTTCGGGGTTTATTTAGTATTTATCCTACTTGGAGTTCACTGTGATTTTTTGGATCTGTACACTACAGTATACATCAATTTGGAAACATTTTAAACCACCGTTTCTTTAAATGTTTTCTCTGTTCTATTTCTCTCACTTTGCCTAAGACTCCAATTATAGTACGGTAGCTCTTTTACTATTTTCCTACATATCATTAAGGCTCTACTTATTTTTCAGTTTTTTTTTTTCCTTTTTTTATTCTGTTTCTTCTCCCAGTTCCAACTGGCTATTTTACTCATCAGTTCATTTCTTTTTTTTCAATATTGTGCTTTTTCAGTTACAGATTTTTTTTTTCTGTTAGATTCCACTTCCCTAATCTTTTCATGCTCTTTTCATGCATTAAGACCATAATGTGACCTTTAATTCCTTGAACATAGGAATAATAACTTCTTTAAAGACCTCCTCTAATATCCAAACATCTGGGCCATTTTATTTATTTTTTAATGGTTTTTTGAGCCCAACGCGGGGCTCAAACTCACGAGCCGAGCCGTGAGATCATGACCTGAGCCAAAGTTGGACGCTCATCCGACTGAGCCACCCAGGCTCCCATAAACATCTGGGTCACTTTAGAGTCTTTTTCTATGGAGTACTTTTTTTCCACGTTTTTCTTTTTTCATTACGTGTTTAGTAATCTTTAATTACAAAATGGACATTATACTTATGTGAAAAGAAGTGTGCATTGTGTTATTTTCGTTTAAAAGTGTTGAATTTTGTTTTGTCAAGCAGTTATTTTTAAAATACTAGTAGCCTGTTTTGGATCCGTACACTAGGAGCAGTGTATCACTAGGATATCACTGAGGAATGATTTTATGCTTTGTGGGGGTGGTCATAGAGTAGCTTTTACTTATTGTGTGGTTCTTACTCCTAAGATAATGACTTTCTGACATCTCAATAGATGGCCAGGTATTATAAGGTCTCCCACCCTGGCTGAACTAAAGCTCTAATGTCAGTGCTCCCAGGATAAATCATATAAATAAATAATAATAAATCATATGGGATAAAACATGATTGGCATATGTGTTTTTTCATATGTATAGCTGCATAAGTGAGATTTTGCTTATTCTTTCCTTTTCTTGTTTTGCCTTTTTGATGTTGGAATCCAAGTCTACTAGACTCATAATGAAGTAAAACATTTTACATATCTGCTTTGGAAAGAAAACAATTTTATAGCATTTGACCTCTTGGGTTATTAAATGTTTGCAGAAGTTATAAGTCAAATTATCTAGGGTAAGAATGTTCATATAAGGTAAAATGTTTGACTAAGTTTTTTATTCAATTTTTCTTTGATTAATCGGGTTTTCTTTTAAGTAATAGTTCCAGTTTATCTTTTATTAGAAAATTAGGCATTTAGGGGCGCCTGGGTGGCGCAGTCGGTTAAGCGTCCGACTTCAGCCAGGTCGCGATCTCGCGGTCCGTGAGTTCGAGCCCCGCGTCAGGCTCTGGGCTGATGGCTCAGAGCCTGGAGCCTGTTTCCGAAGCTGTGTCTCCCTCTCTCTCTGCCCCTCCCCCGTTCATGCTCTGTTTCTCTCTGCCCCAAAAATAAATTAAAAAACGTTGAAAAAAAATTAAAAAAAAAAGAAAATTAGGCATTTTATAAAACTTTAAAATTTATCCCAATGATTTCATAACCTTCTATTAATTAAATGAATAAAAAAAGTAATCATATATACCTCTTATTGCTATTTGTCATCTAGCATTTATTCTCTTTTTCTCTCATGTTTTCTATTTCTATCCTCTCCATTATTTTTCTTTTCCTTCATCATATTTGCCAGTTGTTTTCCTGTTCTTATTAAAATACTGCCTTCTATTTTTTTAATTTTTAAATTTAAATCTTTATTAGTTGTTTTTCTACTTTATTTTTATTTTATTATTCTTTTCCAATTATTTAATATTAGAGCTTAAAATTAATATTCATTCTTTATTATCATTATTCTTTTTAAAATAAATGCATACAAAGTTGTATACTTTTCTCAGTGTAACATTTTACTTCATTATATAGGCATTCTATATTCAGTACTGGTATTTTTTATTTATTTCTAAGTAATTTTTATTTTAATCCATGATTTCTTTCTTTAATAATTATTTAAACTATATTTTAAAATTTTCTTAGAGGAGGAACATTTTAACTATATTTTCTTATTATTTTCCAGGGATTTTACACTATGATCAGAACCCGTGTCTAGTGTAATACATTTGTTATAACATACAAAGTATTTTTTATTAAATTCCAAATCTGCATGAAAAACATCATTTTGTTGGGCACAGCATTCTTTATACATTTTTTAAATCAATCTCACTAATGGTATGATGTAACTGCCCTATATATTCTTTTTTCTTCCTTTTTATCAGTTTTGGGGGGAAATATTTTCACATATCCCACTTTGTGGACTTGTCTTAATGTTTTTGAACTTCTAGAAATTTGGAGATTATATATTTAAAATTATTTTAGCTGTTTTCATGTTTATGAGTTCTTCCAGACTATTTTATCAATATAAGCTATCCCTTTTTGTCTTGATAGTTATTACAATAAATTTTTGGTCTGATGTTAACAGTGCCTGCATCTGCCTCATAAATGCTTTTCTCTTTTTGTAATTTCAACTTTTTAATGTCCTTTGGCTTTAGATGTGTCTCAGTAGCTACATTTCTCGGTAATTGTGCACAGCTAAGTGCATGGGCTTGTGTATGTGTAGATATTGGTCTCGGTATGAACTGAGATTTGAATGTAGTTGCAAATATATGCCTATGTTTAGGTCTGTGCATGTCTATACCCATATCTGTTCTAACTTACACTGTTGAAATTAGTAATTTTTAAATTATTCCTGACATTCCATTTTGTGTTTTTTATTTGCCATGAATTTTTGTATTTTTGAAAATTTATTTTGTGCCTTTTGTTGGATGGATCAGATTTATTTTGTTTTTGTTTTTTTTGGGGGGGGGTGATGAAAGTTAAGTCTTTTATTTGTTAAAATGCCGTACATATTTTGTCAATTTTAGCAATTTTAGGCTTTAAAAAAATTTGTAATGTTTATTTATTTTTGAGAGAGAGAGAGAGAGAATGGGCAGGGAGGGGCAGAGAGAGGGAGACACAGAATCTGAAGTAGGCTCCAGGCTCCGAGCTGTCAGCACAGAGCCCCATGAGGGGCTTAAACTCACAAACCATGAGATCATACCCTGAGCGGAATTCAGATGCTTCAGATGCTTAACCAACTGAAGCAACCCAGGCACCCCAGTGATTTTAGATTTAAGTTTGGCATTTCACCACGTATTTTTACCTTTTTCTTCCAATATATAAACTTACATATATATTTTTTCCCCTAAGTTAAGAGAGTAACATTTGCCTCATTTGCCTTTTACCCCCAAATCCAATTCCTAAAATTTCCAAAGGATAATATGGGATACTCTTTATTTTTATAATGTACATTATGATTCAACAATTATTTATATTGTCACAATTATACATTTTTACTGCTTGGTTATTCTTATATCCTTTGTAATCTTGGTTTTTTGAAATTGTGCTTGAGTTTACCGTAGAGTAATTCTTTCAGAATGAGTCTATCTGTCATAGATTTTTTGCAAAATTTCGTGCCTAATTCCTTATACAAGTTACTTAAGTTCTCTTGGCCTTAGTTTTCAAACCTGTAAGATGGGAACAAAGTAGTTGTATATCAAATATGAGATCATGTAGGAGGGCACCTGCTACATTACACATGCTCAATATAGGTTAGCTTTTATTATTATTGCACTTTAAAATTCATTAAATTATTATTTTACAGATAGAAACATGATAACTGGAGGAAAATTTTTATTTGGAAGACTTTACCACTTAGAAAAAGAATAAACTGGGTCACCTGGATGGCTCAGTAAGTTGAGTGTCCGACTTTGGCTCAAGTTCCTTACTTCAAGCCCCACATCGAACTCTCTGCTGTCAGTGCAGAGCATGCTTTGAATCCTCTGTCCCCCTTTCTCTCTCTACCCCTCCCCCACTCAAGCCCTCCCTCTCGAAAATGAATACACATTTAAAAAAAGGAAAAGAATAAATTTGTAAGCTAAAATACCAACAATGGCTTTTGTATTTTAAAACATCTTTTTTTTTTTAATTTTTAATGTTTATTTATTTGAGAGAGTGAGAGAGAAAGAGAGAGTGAGCATGAGCCAGGGAGGGGCAGAGAAAGCAGGAGACACAGAATCCAAAGCTGGCTCCAGGCTCTGAGCTGTCAGTACAGAGCCCCACGTGGGGCTTGAACCCACAAGCTGTGAGGTCATGACCTGAGCCGAAGTTGGATGCTTTAACCAACTGAGTCACCAGGCACCCTAGGAGCATCTTTTTTCCAAAACCTATATATTTAAGGCATGCTGGATAATTACTAAAGTTTTATTTTTAACTTTTTTTTAAATAATTTGTTTCCTTTAAAAGAAGTTTCCCTTGTGAACTTCATACAACATCACCAATAACAGTGATCAGTAATCTCACATTTATCTTATTTATATATTTGGATGTTTATTGAAAGCCTAACAGGATTTGTTTTTCAATTTACTAATGATAAAATATTAATATCTTTTGTTTGTTTGTTTGTTTTTCAACGTTTTTATTTATTTCTGGGACAGAGAGAGACAGAGCGTGAACGGGGGAGGGGCAGAGAGAGAGGGAGACACAGAATCGGAAACAGGCTCCAGGCTCCGAGCCATCAGCCCAGAGCCTGATGCGGGGCTCGAACTCACGGACCGCGAGATCGTGACCTGGCTGAAGTCGGACGCTTAACCGACTGCGCCACCCAGGCGCCCCAAAATATTAATATCTTTAATAGGGATCAATATCCTATCCAGTCTATGATATACCATTGTATCTTGATTATAGCCATGCAAGGGAAATAAGGCAAAGTGAATTTTGTTGCTGGTGAGTGACCTAGCTTATTAATCCTAACTTCTTTAGTCCCTCAGCAGTTCCATATACATCTTGTTCTCTGACAGTACCAATTTTGTCAATGTTATTTACCTAGTGGAGGAAGCTAAACCTTTGTTCCTGAAGGTGCTGAGTCCTTACTAGTCCTGTATTGAATGGGTTGCCACAACTGATCTTTATCACTGGATATAAGATTGCTCAGTGGCATTCCTGTCAGTCTCCTGGTTTCCAGACATCTTCCTCATTAGCCACATTTTACAAGCAACCCATGTTTTCCCCTTAGTAATTGGGACTGATCACTCTAACCCACAGTGTAACATCTTGCTTGCCTGTTGATTCAGTGTCAAGGGGAGCCTAAGTTAGTCAGGAGAAAATTGACATTTGAAAATGGACCGCCAAACCTTTAATGTTAAAAATTTTTGGAGAGCTTTTTCCCTGAGATCAGGAACACGACAAGGATGCCCACTCTCACCGCTGCTGTTTAACATAGTGCTGGAAGTTCTAGCATCAGCAATCAGAAAACAAAAGGAAATCGAAGGCATCAAAATTGGCAAAGATGAAGTCAAGCTTTCGCTTTTTGCAGATGACATGATATTATACATGGAAAATCCGATAGACTCCACCAAAAGTCTGCTAGAACTGATACATGAATTCAGCAAAGTTGCAGGATACAAAATCAATGTACAGAAATCAGTTGCATTCTTATACACTAACAATGAAGCAACAGAAAGACAAATAAAGAAACTGATCCCATTCACAATTGCACCAAGAAGCATAAAATACCTAGGAATAAATCTAACCAAAGATGTAAAGGATCTGTATGCTGAAAACTATAGAAAGCTTATGAAGGAAATTGAAGAAGATTTAAAGAAATGGAAAGACATTCCCTGCTCATGGATTGGAAAAATAAATATTGTCAAAATGTCAATACTACCCAAAGCTATCTACACATTCAATGCAATCCCAATCAAAATTGCACCAGCATTCTTCTCGAAACTAGAACAAGCAATCCTAAAATTCATATGGAACCACAAAAGGCCCCGAATAGCCAAAGGAATTTTGAAGAAGAAGACCAAAGCAGGAGGCATCACAATCCCAGACTTTAGCCTCTACTACAAAGCTGTCATCATCAAGACAGCATGGTATTGGCACCAAAACAGACACATAGACCAATGGAATAGAATAGAAACCCCAGAACTAGACCCACAAACGTATGGCCAACTCATCTTTGACAAAGCAGGAAAGAACATCCAATGGAAAAAAGACAGCCTCTTTAACAAATGGTGCTGGGAGAACTGGACAGCAACATGCAGAAGGTTGAAACTAGACCACTTTCTCACACCATTCACAAAAATAAACTCAAAATGGATAAAGGACCTAAATGTGAGACAGGAAACCATCAAAACCTTAGAGGAGAAAGCAGGAAAAGACCTCTCTGACCTCAGCCGTAGCAATCTCTTACTCGACACATCCCCAAAGGCAAGGGAATTAAAAGCAAAAGTGAATTACTGAGACCTTATGAAGATAAAAAGCTTCTGCACAGCAAAGGAAACAACCAACAAAACTAAAAGGCAACCAACGGAATGGGAAAAGATATTCGCAAATGACATATCGGACAAAGGGCTAGTATCCAAAATCTATAAAGAGCTCACCAAACTCCACACCCGAAAAACAAATAACCCAGTGAAGAAATGGGCAGAAAACATGAATAGACACTTCTCTAAAGAAGACATCCGGATGGCCAACAGGCACATGAAAAGATGTTCAGCGTCGCTCCTTATCAGGGAAATACAAATCAAAACCACACTCGGGTATCACCTCACGCCAGTCAGAGTGGCCAAAATGAACAAATCAGGAGACTATAGATGCTGGAGAGGATGTGGAGAAACGGGAACCCTCTTGCACTGTTGGTGGGAATGCAAATTGGTGCAGCCGCTCTGGAAAGCAGTGTGGAGAAATTAAAAATAGACCTCAGAAAATTAAAAATAGACCTACCCTATGACCCAGCAATAGCACTGCTAGGAATTTACCCAAGGGATACAGGAGTACTGATGCATAGGGCCACTTGTACCCCAATGTTCATAGCAGCACTCTCAACAATAGCCAAATTATGGAAAGAGCCTAAATGTCCATCAACTGATGAATGGATAAAGAAATTGTGGTTTATATACACAATGGAATATTACGTGGCAATGAGAAAAAATGAAATATGGCCTTTTGTAGCAACGTGGATGGAACTGGAGAGTGTGATGCTAAGTGAAATAAGCCATACAGAGAAAGACAGATACCATATGGTTTCACTCTTATGTGGATCCTGAGAAACTTAACGGGAACCCATGGGGGAGGGGAAGGAAAAAAAAAAAAAAGAGGTTAGAATGGGAGAGAGCCAAAACATAAGAGACTGTTAAAAACTGAGAACAAACTGAGGGTTGATGGGGGGTAGGAGGGAGGAGAGGGTGGGTGATGGGTATTGAGGAGGGCACCTTTTGGGATGAGCACTGGGTGTTGTATGGAAACCAATTTGTCAATAAATTTCATAAAAAAAAAAAATTTTGTAATTGTAAGCAAGAATTTCATGTATTATCAAAGTAATAATTTGTTTTAAAGGCCACTTGTTTCAGGATCTATAAAGCAGATCTATGATTTCAGCTTTTCTGAATGGGTCATAGGCCCCTCCCCATGAGATCTGTGGCACACACAAAGATGACCCTCAGTGATCCCTGCTTTCTTGTAACTGAAGCTTTGTATGACTCCCTCTGAGTATGAGAAGGGTCTGTGACTTGGTTCTAACCAATAGAGTGTAGAAAAAATTATGCAGTATTGCTCTTGTGGTTATGTCATATTATATAAAATGCTATCTTGCATTTAGATTCTCTCTAGAGATCCTCTGTGCTGACTTCATGAAGAAAGCATCCATAGTGAGGAGGCCTGTGTGGAAAGAACTATAGATGACCTATAGAAATTGTGGGTGGCCTTTAAGAGTTGATAGTTTCCTTCAAGACCTGAAGATGACCTCTAGGAGCTGAGGGCATCATCTCGATGAAAGTCAGCAAGAAGCACAGTCCTCAGTTCTACAGACACAAGGAAATGAATTTTGCCAATACCCTGAGTGAATTTAAATGTAGATTCTTTCCCAGTTGAGCCTACAGATGATAGTGTATCCTGGCCAATACCTTTTACTGCAGCCTTCTGAGACCCTGATCAGAGGATTCAAACCATGTCTTGACTCTTGACACACATTCCTAATGGGTTGTTTAAAGCTGACACTTTTGTGATCATTAGTTACTATCAATAGAAAACTAATAGAAGGCCCTAGGTACTGGTTGAAGTGTTACTAGAGCAGAAATACGTATTAGGAAGTCTAGCCACATATTCATGCAGTTTACTTCTGGACCTGCTAGAGCCCATTCTCATATGTATCATTTCTAATTTGATGGAATGCTAATACACACATTCTTCTTAATGATTTCGAAAATTGTAATGGGTTGGTTAGTTAACAGTTGCCTCCTGGCTAGCATTCATTCTCTTCTATGACCCAGTGGTAAGCGAGGAGATGATTCTCAGATTGAGAATGTTTATTGGAAGAACTATGATTTTGTTCCCAAAGTCTTGCTGAGCTATAATTCTCTTACCGGTCTGGCCACAAGGTACCTTCAGCATTTCTAGAAGTTACAGACCCTCTACTCATATCTAGTCTTCCGGATTATAAGGCCCCAGGCATAGAACTGCTTGTTCCACAGCTCAAACCTGCAGCAGAGGCCTTTCTCTGGGCCTCTGTCAGAGCTGATAGACTTGGGAGTTTACTGGCAAACTCGTAGTTATAGAACACCTCAATTTTGTATGTTATGTCTCCAACAAAAAGACAATCAAAACTTATGCCTTTTTCATAGTGGCAGTGACACATGGTATACCATTTAAGGTCTTTCACTTTATGAGTAATTTCTTAACATGGTCAAACTGCTATACCCCTAGAATTTTCAACAGTGTGATAGGCCTTTTAAATTTTGCAAGATTTTTCTCTTACTCTCTGGCAAGGAAGACATCTAGCACACCTGCTATTTCCTCCCCGTCAGATCCAGTGATCATAATGTCACAGGTATCATGGAAATATGTGATGTTTTATGGGATATCAAGGTGATCAAAGCTCTTGCACACTGTAAAGAGTTGCCCTTTCTCTGTGGCAAGCCATTGAAATGATGCTGATGCTCCTGTTAGAAGAAGGTAAACAAGTTCTGATTTCCTTAATACTGTTGATTGAGAAAAAAGTGTTCTGCCAGGTTGATAGCTGAATACTAAGTGCCAGGGCTGTGTTGATTTTTCTCTGTAAAAATATCAACATCTAGAATATCAGCTATAATTATCATCACTACTTGCTTATGTTTGTGATAATCTGGTCATTATTCAAGATCCATCTGGAATTTGTACCTACCAAATGAATGAATTAAGTTGGGATGTAATAGCATCTCTACTCTTTCATATTTTGGCTATGATAGATCTGCTGTATCATTCCCATATACATAAGTATTTTTATTTCTTCTTCTATATGACTGAGAAATCTTGGCATTACAGATTCTAGGATCCCTTTTAGTTTAGGATTCCATTAGCCCAATAGATGTTAGAGCCACTCCTCTGAATCCTGGGTGAGGAGAAACATCATTTTATTTCATCCAGGTCAACCTTAATCTGATAACTTCTGAATCTTTTCCTATAGGCACTTCCCAGGTACCTACTATCCAAGTTAGCACATTATTGTAATTCCTTTGTTGTGTGGTATATCTTCTCAGTACAGAACTTGTTTTGATTAATCATTTTCAGTTAATCAATTCGCAACTGCATTTCATGTTAGAAACACTTTCAGATTTTGTAGCATTTCCCATTCCCTCTTAGTAGTTGTCTTTCTTCCCAGATTTGGCATCGTTTTGTTGAGAACTTTCAGCATCTAAATATGACTTGTCAACTCTTCTTTTCATGCCCTCAATTACGATTTTCTTTATTTTCAGTTTAAAGATCTTGGAAATATTTCAATTATTTCAATTTGGCAATTTCAAACATTTAAAAATACTTCTAAGTTGGGGCGCCTGGGTGGCTTGGTTGGTTAAGCGTCTGACTTCAGCTCAGGTCATGATCTCACGGTCCGTGGGTTCGAGCCCCGCGTCGGGCTCTGTGCTGACAGCTCAGAGCCTGGAGCCTGTTTCAGATTCTGTGTCTCCCTCTCTCTCTGCCCCTCCCCTGTTCATGCTCTGTCTCTCTCTGTCTCAAAAATAAATAAACGTTAAAAAAATTTTTTTTAAAAATAAATAAATAAAAATAAAAATACTTCTAAGTTAAATAGATATATCTATAGATTATACACTTTAAAATTTAGAAGAGGAAAATGACAAAGTATCCTTCATGTTTATAGGATTATTTATTATTAAAGGTAGGTGTAATTTTTCAAGAAACATTTGCAGCATACTGATGTACACCTCATAAAAGTACCCTTTTTATTTTACAAATATTATTGGTTACATTTTCACATCTGGTATTTCATTGGAAATATACTTAACAGATTCAAATACATATTTTATTTCTTTCCACAAGTATTCTACAAGGAGGTTTTTAATGATATTCTATTTTACAGATCCATTAATTGAGATTCAGAATGCAATAAATGATAGAGCCTAGAATATATACAGTTTTTTTTTCCTAGCTCATTTTTCTTTATTCTGTCTTATCCGTGTGTGTTTGTGTGTGTGTATGTGTGTGTGTATGTGTGTTTGCATTTGTGTGTGTTTCAATACTCTGATAAAAAGCCTTACTTAAAATTCCAATTATCTTATAAGACGAAATTGTACCCAGAAGCAACATTAATGACTATGTTCATTTTTCTTGTTTCTAAGTAGTAGCACCTGGTGCTTGAACTTTATCCCTTCTAATATTTCCTGGTTCTAAATCTCTCTCTTGGGGATTATTAAAAGATTTGAAAATTAGTGTGTTTGTATAACCAGACATTCATTTTTAACATTGGTTTACTCTGCCATACCAATATATGATGATGATGCTTCATACTCTCCTATTGTAATAAGCAAAGTTGGTTCTTTAAATTTACTTATTTACAAATTTTTCCCATTTCTTTTCTTTATCTTTTTAAAATAATCAAATATTAACTTTAGGAGTAGGACTTTCAGGGTGACATAAGCATTACTATTGTATTTTATTGTCTGATAATTTTTGGTTACTTTTTGATCTTTGATATTATTTAGATAATATTACATAATTATTTGCATAATATTATTTACATAATATTACATAATGGTTTGTAATAATAACTTTATGGTTTTAAAGTTTAAATGACATATGTTTCATATAAAATATTTAAGCAATGTAAAGAAGGAAGCAAATAATAAACTTTTAATGAGAAACAATTTTTAAAGTTAAAATAAATGTTTTGCTAATATGAACAGAAGCTTGTAGTATACACTAACTTCATAGCTAACACAAATACTTATTTCTTAATAACTTAAATAACAACATCCTTCACTGTCTTCAGTTTCTCGCTCAAGAATTATGTATTGGTAATTCCTTTATCTGAAATTATGGGAATGTTCTTTAGATTATTCCCTCAAAACAAAAACTATCTTATTGCTACAGAAAAAAAAAAGTTGCAAATTTATTTGCCATTTAGGTCTACACTTATATAATGACATTAAAGATATAATGACACTGGGACCTAGTCTTAGGGACCTTTGTTTGAAATAAATTCATTGTATCTATTTAAAGGATTTTACAAAAATTTTTTTTAATGTTTTTATTTATTTTTGAGAGACAGAGTGTGAATGGGGGAAGGATAGAGAGCGAGGGAGACACAGAATCTGAAACAGGCTCCAGGCTCTGCGCTGTCAGCACAGAGCCTGATGTGGGGCTCAAACTCACAGATGGCGACATCATGACCTGAGCCAAAGTCAGATGCTTAACCAACTGAGCCACCCAACTGCTCCTGTTTAAAGGATTTTTAAAAGTATTTTCTGAGTGCACCTGGGTGGCTCAATCAGTTAAGTGTCCACCTTTGGCTCAGGTCATGATCTCATGGTTTGTGGGTCCAAACTCCACCTTGGGCTTTGTCCTGACAGCTCAGAGCCTGGAGCCTGCTTCAGATTCTATGTCTCCTTCTCTCTCTGCCCCTCCCCCAGTCATACTCTGTGTGTGTGTCTCTTTCTGTCCTAAAAATAAATATTTTAAAATATTAAAAAATTAAAATAAAAATATTTCTGTAGTATACTTAGTGTATTCTTTAGTATTTTCACAATGTGCATAAAAACACTATCAGAGAACACAAAAGCATTCATATTTGGGTTATAGTAGTTATGTATTCTTTTTCTTCTCAGTTCTGGAAGCTATTTGAAATTCAACAATAGGAATTCACACAAACATTTACTAACTACTTTCTGTGTGCCAGGCACACTGTCAAATTTGGGGATATATATTACTTTACCAAAAGTATATTTTTGTGTTCAATGAAGCATACAAGAAAACCATGAGCAATTAAAATCAGTATTTGGCCAAGGCCAATTTCTCATAGAATATTTTCACTCATTTACTCAACAAATAATTAAACTCCTAAAATATTCTACATGCCAAAGACATATTTAAAACATACTGGATAATTAGCATGTCAGGGTAAACCATGACTCCCCAAACAATATGGATTAAAACACCTTTCTGAAACAAAAGTGATAGTTAAACTAATTTCTGAAAAAGTAAAGCTATCCATGAGAATGTGACTATGTTATGGAGGTTTTAGGTAAAGAGCAAAATGTGTGTGAAGGCTATAGAAGAAACAGGTATGGAAAACTGGAATTAATTAGTATGATTAGAATTAGAACTTGAGCTGATAGGTATTAAGAGTTGGAGAAAATAGGGGCGCCTGGGTGACTTAGTTGGTTAAGCATCTGATTGGGCTCAGATCATGAATCTGCAGTTCATGGGTTCAAGCCCCACGTCGGGCTCTGTGCTGACAGCTCAGAGCCTGGAGTCTGCTTCAGATTCTGTGTCTCTCTCTCTCTCTGTAACCTCCCCTGCTCACCCTCTGTCTCTCTCTCTCAAAAGTGAATAAACGTTAAAAAATTTTTTTTAAGTGTTGGAGAAAATATCCAATCGTTAGGCATTTATAATATATCATATGTAGTTTGAACCATGGAGACACTGAAGGCTGGAGCCTGACTGACAGAGCACAATTTATGGTGTAATAGCTTTAAATGGGCACATAAGTAGAGAGTCTTAAAGTGAAAAGAGATGAATAGTAGTTAGTTCTTATAGCCGTTTATTTTTTTAAGTTAATTCACAGTCAAATCTTCTAGAAGTAACTATTTCCTGGTGCGAGAGTCAAATTATTTCCACAGGATCCCAATATTATTTACCACAAAAAGAAGAAAATATCCTTTTTTTTTTTTTCAGAATTGTTTGGTACAGGAAATGTAAGTGATGTTCAGTCCTGAATTGTTCAGCATAGAAATACGAATGCACATTGGCCAGTTCTCAGCAATTAAGAAATGACAATTAAAGCTAAATAAAGCCATAAGAAAAGACACTAGTGCTGTTGCAAAAGCAGTTTCATTATATAGGTGACTGGGAAGTTAGATTGCCATGGATTGAGGAGTATTCAGAGGGTCAGGAATTAGGATAATGAGTGCAGACAACACTTTGGGGACAGACGTATGGTTGGGAAAGGAAATAGGAATAGCTGTGGCTTGAGTTCATGAGATCGAGAAAATTTGGTAATCATTTTATTGTTTTGTATATCACTGGTTGGGGAATTCCGAAGCATGTTTAAATTCCGATGGGAAGAAGTCATATTGCCCTTTTAAAATTTCATTTCTTGGAACTTGAAGCTTTACATTATTGGGCCACAATAAAGATAAAAGTTACGGTGTCAAATCACAACATCTGAGAGACTCTCACATTGGAAAGAGATTATAAAGTTTATTTAGGATGAACACGTAAAAATTAGACAATAAGAGAAATCATACAATGTCAGATTTTTACTTTATATTTATAGGAAACATTATAAAGATATCTCTATTTCATAAAATTTTAAGATCTGATTTGTTAAACTAATAAGGCTGGATATATGATGGGAAGATTAAATAATAAATCTTAGTTTAATAATCCTAAATGCTCTGATGTGGAAACTTCTTCTTAAATCCTGAGTCAAAGGTCAAGGACAAGGAGTTCTATTCAAGCCTGAGATCAGGAAATGATTTATGAGGAAATGTGCAAGCACTGTGACAGTGACTTTATAGGGAGAAAAATCAAGTCAAACCAACATAACCATTTTTCTTGACAGATCTACCAACCTCCAAGAAAAATAACTAGTTTTCAAATATAACGTGGAGAAAGTCAAAGATTTAGAACTTTTAGAAAAAAAAAAGTGAGGAGTGAAGGTGAAGTCGGAAAAAATAGTTTGTAGTCAGTTTCCAGCTCTCTGTTCTTTTGACTTATCCTTTTAAATTACTTTCAAATTCTTCAGCAAAGGCCCACATCTGTATGACAGTCAAGATTTGTTAGAGTACCTAGATTACGGAAAAGAAGGTGCCACCTTCACAGTAATTAGCTTTTTGACTTTAAAAAAAATCCTGTAAAATTCTGTGCCCTACTTCATTTGCAGTTCTTTGGTCTCACCAAACTCTAAAATGGTATTATTCTATTTCTTTCACTATTTCCTCTAATATCATGTCCACTACAACTTGAGTGACTTGAAGATCAGCTACATTAAATTCTTTCCTTGCTAACATTTCCCAGGCTCTGAAAATCTTAGTGAGGTATAAACCTTTCAGCCATAAGTATGTTATTTGACTTGCAGGAAATTTACATGAGGATCTGAATGTAGCCCTTATCACAAACCTCCTTTAAGCCAATCTGGAGCCCTTCTGCAGGGTCATCTCTAACATCTTGACTTTAGGATTCTGTTCACGCAGTCTGGTACCAGACCAGAAACATCGGGATCTCAGTGGGTCAGTTTTGATCTATTTGGCAGCCCATACTCCTGATAGTCCTGACTTGATTCTCCATAGTAAACTGAAATCCAATAATGATATGTTTGGTCTAGATTTACAACTCCTTCTTGCAAGGGCATTTTGTGACTTTTCTGTTCAATGTGTTAATGTATAGAAGAATGTTCTTGCCACATATGCCTGAGCCTGAATTCCTAAAATATTTTCCAGGAAATGACCATATTCTGGGGTTGTAATTTGCAAACTTGTGAAAGGCAAACATATGGTATAGCAAAATTTCTATTAGTTTTAAATATGTAAGGAAAAACTGGTAAAGTCTGGTGAAAATAACCATATTGTGTAGACAAATATTGTAGATAACAGAGAACACACATAATTTTAATGGATTTAGATTTGTAAACTTGTCTGCAGATTCTTTTGGATTTTCTATGTGCACAAACATGTCTTCTGGAAATAATATTAATTATATAGTTTTTCCTTGTCTAACTCTAATGGACTTTTTTTTTCTTTGCTTACATTACATTGGAAAGACACTCCAGAAAAATGTTGAATAGAGGTAGCACTAATGAATTTCATTTTAAATCTCAATGAGGAAAGGTTTCCATTAAATATGTTTGCTATATGAATGAATTAAGTGATTTTATATGATGAAAATGTGTTCCTTAATTAAGTGTAACTTACTTGTGATGCATTATCCAGTATATATTTAATATATATCTTTTTTTTTCAACGTTTATTTATTTTGGGGACAGAGAGAGACAGAGCATGAACGGGGGAGGGGCAGAGAGAGAGGGAGACACAGAATCGGAAACAGGCTCCAGGCTCTGAGCCATCAGCCCAGAGCCAGACGCGGGGCTCGAACTCCCGGACCGCGAGATCGTGACCTGGCTGAAGTCGGACGCTTAACCGACTGCGCCACCCAGGCGCCCCAATATATATCTTTTTTATGTATTTCTTTTTTACATACAGTTTTGTATTTAGTTACCAGTATTTTGCTTAAGATTTTTGTAAATCTGGGTGCCTGGGTGGCTCAATCAGTTGAGCATCCCACTTTAGCTCAGGTCATGATTTCATGGTTTGTCAGTTCGAGCCCCACATCCGGCTTTGTGCCTGGAGTCTTCTTCGAATTCTGTGTCTCCCTGTCTCTCTGCCCCACCCCTGCTCATGGTCTGTCTCTGTCTCTAAAAAATGAATAAACATTTAAAAATTTTTAAGATTTTTGTAAATCTGTGTAGGAGAGAAAATGACCATTAATTTTTCGTTCCTTGTAACATCCTTTTCAATTTTGTTTCCGTGTTATATTTACCTCATTAAACAAGTTGGAGGAAAAGTTCTCATTTTGTATTCTCTGGCAACTTTTTAAGAAAGTTTTTTTTTTCTCTCTTCCTTTTTTTTCTAGCTTTGCATTGGTTTTACCATCATGTGCAGTTTTGTTTTATTGTGGATGGATAGTGAGTCTTGAATCTTGATGTCTTTAACATTTTTGAAAACTCGTGGCCAATATTTCTTCAGATGGCTTTTGCCCTATTATGTCTCCCCCTACTTTTAAAACTATAATTATGGGAATATTACAATGTCTTACCAAGTTTCATTTGTTTCAGAAACTACTGTTTTTACCTTTTTATATCAATAATTTAGTTTCAATATTTTCTATTTATTTTTACATTATCATTGCTTCACCTGCATCCAATCTGCAAGTTCAATTCCTCTACCAAAGTCTTAAATTATTACATTTCCAGTTGATTTATTCATATAACCTAATGTTCTTAAAATTATCCACCTTTTTATTTATATTAAAATATAATAATAACAGATATTTTCACATCTATAACTAATATTGATCCATCTGGGAGCCTGTTTCTATTGTCTGTTTTCTCCCTAGGTCTAGTTTATTTATAGGCCTACTTTTTCACTTTAATGTCAAGCATTATATATCAGAGTTTCTATCAAGTTATCTTTTTTTAAGGGGTTTATTTTGACTATTTTATGACATTTAGATTAGAGGATCACCTTAATGCACTCAGAGGCTTCATTGATTCAAATCTAGATTTCTGTCTTTGTGTTATCTCTTGTATTTGCAGTACCCTTGACTCCTGGGATACAATCCTTCAGGGGGCCCAACTGAGAGCCTGTGTAGTTACCAGCATCCCTCATCCTTGCTGGTCCTTGAATCCAAATTTTTATCTTTCAAGTTCTATTTAACATTTCAATGTCCTATAAGCCATTTTCTGCTTGTCTATCAGTGCTTAGGAGTCACAAATACCTCTGGGGAAAATTGGTACACAATGACAGCCTTTCCTAAACTTTCCTTTGTGGCCCTTCAATTATCTCTCAAGTTCTGATTACCTTTGGAGCCCCTAATTCCAATATCCATCCTTTCCTCCAAGCCCCATGATACTGTTGGCTGCTTCATTATGCTGAGTTTCTCAGAGTCTCACCCTATGCTGCTTATAATTAGTAAATAACTTTAGAGGGAAAAAAAAAAGCAGTGTAGAATTTTGAGCTGACTTCTGTGAGTTTATCTTTATTCTAAGTTCTTGATATATCAGATCCTGGTTGCCTTAGTAGTTATTATTAAATTAATTTAATTATTTTTATATTATATGTAACATTTTTTCTGGTGTTCTTGGTGAGGGGTTTAGTCAACTACAAGTTATTCCCCTGTAATTGGAAACATAATTCCCCCATGTTATTTTCTATTTTGAAATAAGATATTTCATTATTATTGTTATCAAACACTTGGTTGGGTCTTCTGGGCCTACCATTCACATTTTGATAGAGTCTTCTCCTTGATATGGAGCATGGTATTTCAATGTCTTCATTGTGAAACAGTCTATGATATTAATAAATGCAGTAGCCAAAATTCAGTATTAATTTTTTCAAAATTTAAAGTTTATTAAATATACTCATATGTGTATATGCATATATACATGTGTATGCACATGTGTATATGCATGCATACATACATATTATATATATATATATTTGATATATATATATATTTCAAAGTACTTGTTGAGCTACTGCATGCTGTATATATATTTAATCAGTTGGGTGTGGAATATAAAACTCAACAATTTAATTTCAAATTTATTGTCAATCTTTTTTACAAACCATGTGTCATAATTTCTCATAATAAAAGTCACCTACTTCTGTAAAGGAACATGTATTATAACCTCACAGGAATCGTAATTTAGGGTAGTATAATTAGATAATCTATCTCATTTTCAAATGTATTAAACTAACATTTTATTAGTAATCAATTTTAGAACAGGCATGCATGTTCGTAATTGACTATTTCTGTTACTTTTTTGGGTTTTTTAATTTAATGTCCTAATAAATACAGATAACCTATCTTTTAAATCATTTTAAGACAAGAAAAAAAGATAATTAACAATTCATTTATGGCTTCCAGCGCAAATTATTTCACCCTAAATAGATTTTTCTGACTTACATTAACAATGATGGACATAAGGAGAGATGCATTGGTTTCCTTATAAAATTCTAAAACTCTGTGTGTCATTTTGGTCAACTCCTAGCACTTTATAAACACCATCTTTTTGTATGTGACTTGCAGGTTGTCAGCAACTAGCCATTCACTGACACCTCAAAGTGATATGGACTCCAGTAGCTCTGAAGAATTCTATCAGGCCGTTCACCATGCTGAGCAAACCTTCAGAAAAATGGAAAGTTATTTGAAACAACAGCAACTCTGTGATGTTATCCTCATTGTTGGGAACCGAAAGATACCTGCGCACAGGTATAGTAACCTGTCTTAATTGGATACATGCATTAATATATTTGGAAATGATACTCTGGTATGTAGATGTAAAACATTATATGATTAGAGAAGTAAGAATCTATTTTTTTGTGTGTGTGGTCCAATAGATCTTTATTTATGGGCAAAGGGATTTGAATTCCATTTAGTTTTCACATGTTGTGGAATATATTGATCCTTTGATTTTTCCCCAACCATTTAAAAATATAAAACCTGTAACTAGCTTGTGGGTTGTGCAATAGGCAGCAGGCCAGATTTAGTCCATGGGTCATAGTTTGCTGATCCCTGTGTTAAAGGACTCAAGTTCTCAAGTCTCTGATTTATGGAAGAAAGAAAGGGGTTCAAATACAATTTGAAATATTTTGACTTTGGGGGCTCCTGAGTGGCGCAGTCGGTTAAGCGTCCGACTTCAGCCAGGTCACGATCTCGCGGTCCGGGAGTTTGAGCCCCGCGTCAGGCTCTGGGCTGATGGCTCAGAGCCTGGAGCCTGTTTCCGATTCTGTGTCTCCCTCTCTCTCTGCCCCTCCCCCGTTCATGCTCTGTCTCTCTCTGTCCCAAAAATAAATAAACGTTGAAAAAAAAATTTAAAAAAAAGAAATATTTTGACTTTGATATTTTGTTATGAATTTCTAGATATTTTATGATAAAATATATGACATATGGGATATTTTATTATAAAAATACAGTAAAATCTTAGATTGCATGTAACTTGGTCTGCAAGTGTTCTGCAAGATGAGCAAACATTTCTAATAAATTTTAACTTAGTAAACAAGAGATGTCTTGTAATGTAGGTAGTATGTGATACTTCACATGATTGAGCCAATTGTTCTTGAAATTCACTTTGATATATGAGTGTTTTGGATTACAAGCACGTTTCCAGAATGAATTATGTTTGCAAACTAAGGATTACTGTATTGTGTTTGTGTGTTTTCATGTGTTTATCCATAACGTGGCTGTTATGCTCTTAAATGTTGTCAGGCTCATATTAGATGGTCAAAGCCCACTGTGAATGAAAGTTAGATTTTCCAGTAAGAACATCAAGAATAATTTGATATTCCATCTATTAACACATGTCATCTTTCATAGTGCTATGATTCAAATGCAAAAAAAAAAGATGAAGGATTGAGATAAATTTGTAGAATTATAAATCATAATATAAATGTATCCTACTAATCTCTGTCAAATGATCATAGCTAAATCTATTTATAATAGTTGAGGATCCATATTTTTAAGAGAGCTTAAGTTATTTTTCTTTTACTTTTTATTTATTTTGGGGGAGATTTATAATGCCATTAGAGTAAACATTTTATAATAAATAAAGCAAATATAAATACTTCAAAAAGAAAACTTCTTCTAACTAAGGTTGATAAATACTCCATTTTATGTTTCACATAATCACACTAAGTGGAGATCCATTTTAACATAGGAGAATGTACCTAAAATCTGAAATGAAATGTACTTTTCTGACAAAACTAAAAGGAAATCAGGTCAGGCGTTAGGGTGCCTCAGTTGCTCAGTTGGTTAAGCAACTGACTCTAGGTCTCAGCTCTGGTCTTGTTCTCAGGGTCATGAATTCAAGCCCTGTGTTGGGCTCCAAGCTGTGCATGAATCCTACTTTAAAAATATAAATAAATAGAAATAAAAAATAAAAGGTCAGGTTATATTGGGTATACATTATTTGTTTCAACTAAGAAATTCAAAATACTTCATGATGACATCTTTATTTTACATTTATTATTATTTTTTAATGTATGACATACTAATATTATTCTTAATGTCCAATATATTTGAAAGCTAATATATTTTTAAACATTCCTTATATATTTATTATTAATAATTTCAAGTTACATGAACTAAACATCCAATTACTTTGTGCCATATTAATTTCCTATCAGTTTACTTATGAAAATTCATTAAATTTGAGGTCAATTTTGTACTTTTTCAATTTTTTAATGTGAAATTTTAATTGAGAAAAGAATTAAATTTAGTTTGGATTCTTATTATTTTATTATTTTAAATACTTGAATATATAGGCAAATAATCTTAGATTACCTTGATATATGTTGTTTAATTATTAACACTAATTGATTAGTAGAAAGAAGATGTTATCAACATATAAAAAATATTTTTAATGTATTCCTATTTTCTATATTTTTTAACTTAAATTTTACTACCTAGAAATATATATACATCTAAGTGCTGACAATCAAAAACATTCCTGAAGAATGAGGGTATATTTCTACTATGATAGCAATATTAAAATGTGAACATTGAATTTGATACACTTAGAAATGCATAGGAGGGAACATTTAACATTGAATAACTACTGTAGTTTTCAATCGATCATCTAACTATAGAGACAATTCTAATTATATAATATTCACACGCATTTTCAAATATTTCTATGAAATTGCATTATATTTGACAAAAAAACAATTAACAAATAGTCATTATTATTGAGATATTCAATATTGTAATATGTGTGGCAAATATGCTAATTATCCGGAACTAACATCTGGATAAAAATTTCAATGTAAGAGATATTCTTCTTTGAGAATGTAACTAAGTTTACTTCATTTAACTTACAAATTGGTTAAATAATTACATATATATACACACACACACACACACACACACACACACACACACATATATATGTGTGTGTGTGTGTGTGTGTGTGTGTGTGTGCGCGTGTAGAGAGAGAGATTCAATCAACTCAAAAGTATATCAGCACAACAAATGGTCATTAATTTTTTTAAAAAGAGCAATGTTTCTGGGGCGCCTGGGTGGCGCAGTCGGTTAAGCGTCCGACTTCAGCCAGGTCACGATCTTGCGGTCCGTGAGTTCAAGCCCCGCGTCAGGCTCTGGGCTGATGGCTCGGAGCCTGGAGCCTGTTTCCGATTCTGTGTCTCCCTCTTTCTCTGCCCCTCCCCCGTTCATGCTCTGTCTCTCTCTGTCCCAAAATAAATAAAAAAAAAAAAAAAAAAAAAAAAAAAAGAGCAATGTTTCACATAATTTACAGTCATATTTTAAGACTTTTATTTGTAGTAATTTAAGATTTCTCATTTGAAGCATTTGTAACCAATATACTCAGCAATCCTCCCATATTAATTATATTTTACATTCTTTTCTTTGTTACTTTTTTTATAAATATTTATTTTTCACAGAGAGAGCATGAGTGGAGGAGGATCAGAGAAAGAGGGGAATAGAAGGTCCAAAGCAGTCTCAGTGCTGACAGCAAAGAGCCTGATGAGGGTCTCAAACTCACTAACCATGAAATCATGACCTGAGTGGAAATCAAGTCAGATGTTCAACTGACTGAACCACCCAGGAGCCCCTCTTTGTTACTTTTTAAATCTAGATTGTTAATATTATTTTATAAATAATTTAATTATGCAAGTTATTTTATAATAATCCAGATGATTAAGAAATAATGTCATTTCTTTTTTAAATTGTTTTAATCTTTATTTATTTTTTAATTTGTTTTAATGTTTATTTTTGAGAGAGAGAGACAGAAAGAGTGTGAGCAGGGTTTTGGCAGAGAGAGAGAGACACAGAAGCCAAAGCAGGCTCCAGGCTCTGAGCTGTCAGCACAGAGCCCGATGCTGGGCTAGAACTCACAAACTGTGAGATCATGACCTGAGCTGAAGTTGGATGCTTAACCGACTGAGCCACCCAAGCACCCCTTCTGTGTATTTATGTTTGAGACAGAGAGAGACAGAGTGCAAGCAGGGGAGGGGCAGAGAGAGACACACACACAGAAGCTGAAGCAGGCACCAGGCTCTGAGCCATCAGCACAGAGTCCAACACGGGGCTCAAACTCACAAACTGTGAGATCATGACTTGAGCTGAAGTTGGACACTTAACCAACTGAGCCACCCAAATGTCCCAGAAATAATATTGTTTCTAATTTCAGATATTCTAAAACATTTGAGTAATGTATTATTTTTATACATATTACTCTGAACATTTAAAATATTTTATATAGTTAGCAGATATTAAAACAAGTATATTATTGTTGGTCATCTATATTTCCCTTAAATGTGACAAGAAAAAATTTAATCTAATTCTATATCCTAAATTGATGCAAATAAGAATTTATATTTTCTTTACACCATGGCTTAAAATTTTAGCACTGTTATTTTACAAGTAATTTGCATAGTTATGATTCTAAGTTAAACATACATTAACAAATATGTGGGGAAATATTTATAAGGCACCTGAAAAAAGGCAAGTGCTGTTTTTAGTAATTGCTGATACAATGCCCCTCTTTACTTATACTTTTGCACAGTGAAATGATAGTAATGAATGAGTGATTAGCTCTTTGCTTTAAACAAATAATCATCTTAGAAATAGTAACGAAGGAATGGACTTTGAAGTTATTTTGTTATATTTTGATTAGTACAGATGAATATTGCCTTTAGGCAAAATATATATGATGATATGATCATTATCACTGGAACAAGGGACTATTATAATAATTTCAAATAATGAAAA
Organism: Prionailurus viverrinus; assembly: GCF_022837055.1. Classification (NCBI taxonomy): domain Eukaryota; kingdom Metazoa; phylum Chordata; class Mammalia; order Carnivora; family Felidae; genus Prionailurus; species Prionailurus viverrinus. The sequence continues at coordinate 45,118,267 of NC_062561.1, read as the reverse complement.
AAGAAATAACTTTCAGTAAGGTCTACTGCTCCTTTAGGAAAGACATTGAAATTTAGTGTGATAAGTACTCACTAAATATCCATTCATAAAGTCATATATATTTAATTTCACTTTATTATCTCATCATTCAAAACTTTCATATTAATCCCTATTTAAATTAACAGATTATGGCCATTAAAGAGCTCTCCATAAAACCCTTTGTTTTTGTATTGGTTATATTGTATATATGTTTTTAACCTGATATAAGTCACAACTATGAATGTATTGTGAAATGCCATGTTTATATAGGTATGTTAGGTTATTGCCCAGCATATTTTTATGTATTTATTTTGAAAATGTATTCATTTATTTTGAGAGAGAGAGTGCACATGTGTGTGCAAGTGGAGGAGGGTCAGAGTGACAGGCAGAGAGAGAATGCCAAACAGGCTCCATGCTATCAGCTCAGAGCCTGATGCAGTGGTCAATCTCATGAACCATGAGGTAATGACCTGAGCTGAAATTGAGGGTCAGATGCTCAACTGACTGAGCCACTCAAGTGCCCCACTAGGCATATATTTAAGTAAGTTAGCTCTGAAAAGTTAATTACACTCAAGATGACACATTAATACATTTTTGTCATGGAAAATAATCACAATTCTGAATTCATCTGTGCTTTAAGTTTTCAGAGGAATTCTAAAATAAATATAAACTTCTCATAAAATGGCCCAGAATAATTGATTAACAACAAATGAACCAAAAAACTGAACATAAATCCCTAAGTACTAATTATATAGAATTTTTTGCTATGTAGTCTTCCTATAATCAGAGAGGTCAGATACTGAAAATTAGACCGACAGATCAATATTAATAATTGGATAGTCGAATTTTCAATGGTAAGAGATTTAAGGGGTTTTCAGGGCCTACTCTGTTACAATATACAGGTATATAATGAAATATAATTTAGCTTGTGAAAGTCTTTTCCCCCTCTAGCAATTATTAAGGGTAAGTGCATTTGCCAGAAATAAGTGAGAAAATCTTAAATAGCTAACATCCTCCAAGTTGTAAATAATATTAGATATAATTTTATGTACATAGAAACAGTGTGGAAAAATATTCAACATACTGTCAATAAAGCTTATACCTGGAGAATACGAGTAGTCAGGATAAAGAAGGGACTAGCTATTGTTTTAATGTATAAACATAGATATTCTTTGAACTCTTTAGAATGAGTGTGTAATAATTCATGATCAAATAAAGATGTAAATAAAAACTTAAATGATAATATGTGACAGACAGAAAGAATCCTGCTCTGTAGACCCAAACCCTGGGCATTTCGTTTAGCACCATATTATGTTTTCATTTTCTTTAATGTTTGAGAATATATTTAATTATTTTAAGAATATATATATATATGAATATTATGAATATATATTCATATTTATATGTGTGTTCTTTACTGAACACTAGTATCATGAAAATAGTTGAAACTCAAAGCGGCAATTGAAATGATGTATTAGAAGCACTTAAAACATGGGGCTCCTGGGTGGCTCAGTCGGTTGTGCATCCAACTTCAGCTCAGGTCATGGTCTCATGGTTGGTGGGTTCAAGCCCCACGTTGGGCTCTGCACTGACAGCTCAGACCCTGAAGCCTGCTTTGGATTCTGTGTCTCCCCTCTCTCTTTGTCCCTCCCCTGCTCACTCTCTCTCTCTCTCTCTCTCTGCCTTGAAAATAAATAAATGTTAAAAAAATTAAAAAAAGAAACACTTAAAATATTAAATACAGTAAAAAGAAATTACTTTCATAAGTAACAGATATTAATACTCAGAAGTAGGCAAGTAGTAGTGTCTCTGTACTGATGGAAAGTTTATTTACATAGTTTATCTGTGCTGACAGACGAATAACTCATTTCTCCTATTTTATTAAATCCAACATCCATCTAAATCTCTCAATCAGCTTGACAGTTAATAAAACTCTGAATCAACTTCAGAAAAAAAAAATCCCTGTGCCTGTTGGATTCAGTGGCCCCAGGTAACTCCCACAACCCCAGGCAGGGCCCATAGTGCCAGGCTTCCAGAGGACTCCTGTGGACACGGGCTCCCAGCACATCCCAGCCATGGCCTGCTACCATGGCTCAGGCTCCTGGTGGCCCCAAACCCCCAATCAGTCACCTGGAACCCAGGCTGCAGGCATGTTCTCGTAAACCCAGGTCCCTGGCTGGGCCCAGCCAGTTTGACTACCACAGGTCTAGGCTATTGTGCCACCATACCACCAAGCCAGCTCCTGTGTACCTATGATTTCTGGCCCACCCCAGTGTCATGCCGGACCCTGAGAACCTTAACTCAAAGCTGGCTCCCATGGATTCAGGCTCTCTACTTGTCTCAACACCAGACCTGCCCCAGCAGAAAGAACCTTCAGGCTGGCTCCCAAACTCCCAGGTTATATTTGACTCCATAGGCCCCAACCTCCATGCTCACTCTAGTACCAAGCCGGATACAATGTCCCTAAGCCTCCAGTTTGGCTCCCATGAAACCAGGCTCCCAAACCATACTACGACCAAATCAGGTCTATGGAGCCAGATGCCAGACCCAAACCAATGTCCCTGGTACCTGATTGGATCATGTAGACCCACGACCCACGTCTGCCCCTCCAGGTCCAGGTCCCAAGCCAGTCACTTTAGACTCAAATGAAAGGCCCACTGCAGTGATCCCAAGCTCCAGGCCTACCCCTGGATACTCAAGCACTAGGCTAGACCCTTGCATACCCAATGTCAGGCCAACTCACCTGCTCACCCAGAAACTAGACATGCCCACTCAAGGACTTCAGAATGAAGCCTGTAAACAGATACCACCAGATGGCCAACCCAGGATCTCTGGATAGGCAGACTGGTGAAGGTTTTTGCCTGCCCAAGCCAGTCTGTGAAGATTGGAAGAGCCACACCACCTTCCTTGAATGCATAGACAACAATGCAAGGCCACAAGGGATCATGAGCTGAGAAAGTACATCACTACTAGACTTGCCTTTCAAGAAATGCTGAAAGGAGTTCTTCAATTTGAAATAAAAGGATTCTAATTAGAAACATGAAAACTTGAAAGTATAATACATACTAGTAAAGCTAAAGCTATAGTCAAATTCAGAATAACCTAAAACTGTAATGTCATGATGTGTTTATCACTTAACGCTAATAAAGTGATTAGAAGACAAAAAAAGAAGACAAAGGTGTTAAAAATACTTATTACTGTAATCATTAATTAATGATTACACAGTATATAAAGTGTGTAAAGTACACAGTACATAAAGAGGTAAATTGTGAAATCAAAACAAAATATGGAGGGAGTAAAAAAGTAATTTTTGTATGTGATTGAAGTTAAGTTGTTATCACCTTAAAATAGACTGTTCCATTTATAGGCTGTTTTATGTAAGCCTCTTGGTAACCGCAGCACAAAAACTTAAAGTAAATACACAAAAGAAAAAAAGGGAATCAAAGCATGACATTATGAGAAATTACTAATTCACAAAGAAAGATAGCAAAAGAGGAAGAAAGGAACAAAGGAATGCAAAACAGCCAGAAAATAACTAGATGGCATTGTAAATTCTTACCTATCAATAAATATTCTAAATAAAATAGGATTAAATTGTGAAATCAAAAGGTATAGAATGAATGAATGGATTAAAAAATAACACCTAACTATATGCTGCCTACAAGAGACTCCAGCTTCAAGGTCACACATAGTCTCAAAAATGAAGGAATGGAAAAAGATATTCTGAGAAAATGGAAACAAAAAGAGAGAAAGTATAGCTATCCTTTTATCAGACAGCATAGTCTTTAAAGCATAATGGTGGCAAGAAACAAAGATGACCATACATAATAATAAAGGAGTCAATTCACCACAAAATGCAACAATTATAAATATATTGTGGTAATCCCTTTACTATATATATATATATATATCAAATAATCATAATCTATACTACAAACCCATGTTATATGTCAATAATATCTCAATAAAACTGGGAGAGGGAGAGATAAGAGAAGCTGAAAAACTTTTGTCTTACTTTTTTTACCCATCATTTAGGTCTCATTTTAATGTCCTCTTTATGTGTACTACTGATATTCTGTAGTACATGAAGCATCTTTCGTTGCATGAAAAAAAAATGTATATCAAACATGTATGCCTTGGTCTATTTCCTTTTGGCAATATAAAAGGATTATAAAATATGACCTTTTCCATGTGAAGTTTACACTAATTTTGAGGAGGAAAGAATAACCCCTATGACGATTAAGAAAGTTGTAATTTCTTAACTGCAAATGGAAATATATGGTTCTGATTCCAAATGCAGAGATAATCAAATAAGGAAATTAGCAGTTTTTCTGAAAAATTCTGTTTGAGGTCAGCCTAGTGGAAAAGAACAAGTGTGCTATTTTAGATTATGATAATAATATGGAAAAATAGAGAAGTAAAGAATTTGTGGAAATTGTGAGATACTGGCTTAGTGAAGTGGAACCATTTGTATTGGAAATACTGGGGAATTAAGCTGTAAAATGGGGCAAAAATGATTATGACAGATTTTGAAAACCAGGAGAGAAATTTAAATTCAAATGATGTACATAATTAGGAGCTCATGTAGGTTCCTGAAGAGCGGTATAACATAATTAAGTCAATAATAATAATAATAGGCCTAATGCTAGTTAACATTCACTGTGCTGCTTATGTGCAAGGCCATGTTGGAAGTACTTTGAATATACTAACCCATTTTGTCCTGAAATGGAAAGAAATCTTTATTTCCCCCACCTTTTTCTTACAGAATAGAAAATGGAGAAATGGAGAAATTAAGACATTCATCCAAGTTATGCATTTAACAAGACGTAGAAGTAGAATTCAAACCCAGGTAGTTCTATAGAAACAATATATTAACAACTATCATAATTTACAAAAATGGGACCACTTTAGAAAACACAGAAAATGGGGACAGCCAAAACTAGTTAATGATCTAGGAAGCTGTTGAAGTTAATCCAGGCATGAAATGAGTACTGTATAAATATAGAGAAAGAGATGAACTGAGAAATATTTTGGAGATATGTGTCCTAAGTAAGGTGTCCTGGAAGTAGAGCTGGAGACTGGAATTCAGGTAGGCAGGTTTATTTAAAGAGCATCCTCAGAAGAAATGGAAAAGGATAGGGCAGAGGAAGGAGCAAATCAAAGATGTAGTCTCAGCTGAAGCCTTGTTTTATCTTTAATTCCCAAGAAGCTCTGGCACATGACTTGCTGCAGAGTTAGTCACACTTTGAGGAAAAAGACAACATTTTACACTCTGCTTCTATTATTCATTGCCATCGGGCCCACCCACAGGTTGAGGGAGTGGTTGTGAGGGTCAGGGGATGAGGTAGGAAGAACTGAACACATAAAATCCCAGGGAGGCAGCTCCTGTTCCACCAAGTGTGATTCTAGAGATGGGATAGCAGTTAGATGATAATATCACTGGCACTGGAGGGCATAGTTGTGACAGATAAAGGGGGTCTGGGTAGAGCAACCTCAAAGTCCAATACAAAAGAGAATATGGATTTTGTGTCATATTTGATATAGGCAATTAAAGAGGAGACATAAATAATGACTTTGTAATATATACTCTGAAAGTTCAATATATTGGTGGTATGCCAATCAGTAACAGAGAAATAAAAATGAATACAGAAATCTCACAGGGAATACTCTGAGTTTGGTTTAGAGCATCTGAAATACTGTGATATCTGGTGAGCAGTTTCTCTAGGCATTTGAGATGCAAGGCAAGATTTAAAACCACCATAACAGTAATAATAAAGGCTATGCTAGAGGATGATTCTGAAGAGGATGACTCACTTAACAGTCAGTGTTAAGTCAAAAATTTAGAGAAAATTCTGAGGAAAATAAAAAAACACCTAGGGCAATGAGAGGGTCAAGAAGGAAGAAAAAGAAGTCAAAGAATCAGAAGTAAGCTGAGATAAGAAAGTCTGTACTGCCTTAGCTAAAAAGGGGATTTAAAGAAGAGGGGGAGGTCAACAATGTTAAACACCACCAGTAAATTGAAGTAGGGCTAGACAAGTAATAGATTTGGAAGGAAATAAATTTGTGATGACCTCAATGAAAGATTTTCGAGAATGGCTGCATGCATTCACTTTTATGTATTTTCTACTCTTGCTTCCCTTGCATTAATAGAAGTTATGTATGTATGTATAAATATATTATTTTCTGTTATGCATTAAATCCCTCTTCCAAAATCTAATTCACATCTCATGTGTCACTAAATCTAAATGCAGTATAAACTTTTTTGCACTTCTCTTACTGAATTAAAGATGTAACATATTTTGTACATTATAGTTGATTGAGAAGATTTCATGTAATTAAGATCGAATTCCACAGGTCACCTATTTTCCTCTATATGGATATGACCCTGTTATAAATAAAGGCTTTCTATGTGTAAGATTAAACCAGTTAACTTTATATTAATATTCTTGTGCTCTAGGAAAGATATACATATCTCTGGTTTATGGCAGTTTATTTTCATAGTATAGACTGTTAAGTTCCTTTGATTTGACACTGATGTATATAATTGGCATGAGATAAATATTTGAAGATATCTGTGTCTTTACTATTTTTTCAGACTTTTAGAATATAAAGAAAAGACATGTTTAGTTACTAATGGATCAATTAAATTTATAACAAATTGATAACTTTAAATATTTTGAACATGTTTCTACCCTAGGCATTAATATTAATAGGATAGTTAAAATCATGGATCCCATAAAGTAGTCTTTAAATGCATAAAGTATATATTAAATGACTGTTTTCACTTAAAAGAAGGAATGTCTTTCATTGTTAAAGTTAGCTTTCACCACGCCTTTCACTTACATAGAAATAAGATATGAACACATCAAATTAAAAAATAAATAATTTTAAAACTTTCTCCTGATTTAAAAAATGAAAATGTTAAGATCACAATGCCCTGTATTGACGTTTCTTCCTCTCTTTTCCCTGACAACGTTCTTATAAAGAAAAGTGCATCCAAAGTGTACTGTTGTTGAGCTTACAGATGTAAGCACCACCTTTGGTTCTTTTGACATATCCCACATCACTTTGTAAGCATTTCCTCACTTTCTGAAAAAAAAAAGAATGATGTTCCAGAATCCCCTTGTGCTTTCCCTGGTTCAGCACTGTCTGTGGTCAGTTTTGTACCCAAGGATACACATGTACACACTCATCTCTTAATTTACATACACCTGCACACACATATGCACACAGTATTTCTATTTTTTATTAAGAACTATAAATTTACAATGATATATCCAATTTCAATCCAGCATCATAGGATTTATTTTACTCTTCTGCATTTCCATATTTTCATCTCCTTTTCCATCAAGGAGTAAACTTTCTCTGATGATCTCCAAGAATGTAGTAATTTCCTCTAATATATTTAAAACAAAAATAAGTTTCAGCATTTCTAATTTAAACAACTGTGAAAATCATACCTCTTAAGCACAATGCATTTTTTTTACAGTTTTATATTTCTTTGGAAACAGAATATTTTGTCAAAATTTGTGCTCAATATTTTTTAAATTTATATTTCTACTTAGGATTTTACAGCATGTGAAAAATATTCACTCCCATTAAAATGCAAATAAGTCACCAGAAAATTTCAAAAGAGGGCATGTGAGTTGGGTAGGGGCAGAGAGAGAGAGAGAATCTCAAGCAGGCTCCACACACTGTCAGTGCAGAGAGTGATGTGGGGCTTGAATCATGAACCATCAGATCATGACTTGAGCTGAAACCAACATTTGGATGCTGAACTGACTGAGCTACCAAGACACCCTGCAGATAACTTAAAATTTGTCAAAAGGCCCATTCACTTCTCCAGGATGCTCAGAAAACCATAATCAGAGTAAGTACCAAGTAACCACATCGAGGCACATCATAGCAGTCAAACTGTTAAAATCCTAAGATAAAAAGGGGGAAGAAAGTAAAAACAATTAGAGATAAAGGACATAGTACATCAGGAAAACAATTACAAGAATGAAAGCTGATTTTCTATTATAAACATTAGACCCTATATCATAACAGATTATTATTTTTCTAGCCCCAAATGCTAGAATTCTATATCAAATGAAAAAACTTTTGTATGATATTCTTTTTTTTAAGTTTATTTATTTACTTTGAGAGAATGAGAAAGAACGAGTGGAAGAAGGGCAGAGAGAGAGGGAGAGACAGAGAATCCCAAAGCAGGCTCCACACTCCCAGCACAGAGCTCAGTGCAAGGTTCTATCCCATGAACTGTGAGATCATGACGTGGCTGAAACCAAGGGTCGGACTCTTAACTGACTGAGCAATCCAGGTTCCCCAAGATATTTTCAATACACCAAAATGAAGACCTTTTTTGATCAATGAAAACTGATAGAATTTATTATTATCAGACCTGCAGTACAATAAATACTAAAGAAAGTTCTTCCAGTTAAAGGGTATTGATACCAGATGGAAGTCTACTTCTTCAGAAATGAATAGAGCCCAGAAAAGATGAAGAAAGGGATAAATATAAAATATTTTTTTATTTACCTTCGCATATACATTCTTCTTTAAAAAAATTCTTGGTGTGACTGAGTGACTCAATTGGTAAAGCATTGGAATCAATTTCTGTTCAGGTCATGATCTCTGGGTGTGAGATGGAGCCCCAAGTCAGGCTCTGGTCTTGGCATGGAGCCTGCTTAATTCCCTCTCTCCCTCTTTCTCTGCCCCTCACCCTGCTCACATGTGTGTGTGTGTGTGTGTGTGTGTGTGTGTGTGTGTGCAGGAGCTCTCTCTCTCTCTCTCTCTGTCTCTCTCTCTCAAAATATAAATAAATAAATAAACGCATAAATAAATAAATAAATAAATAAATAAATTTCTTTATTTTTGATTGCCCAGGATTGGGTAAGTAGAATTATGCTGTTGTAAGGCTTTTACAGTATTCATAAAGTAGTATCATTGTATTTGATGATACTATTATTAGTTAAAAATCAAAATTTCAATCTCTAGACTGAGTCAGCCAACTTCTGTTCAGGGGCCAAATCTGGTGTACAGATTCTTTTGAATGGATCATGAGCTAAAATTCATTCTTGTATTTTAATGAAATGAACATTTTTGAAAAGGGAAATATATTTATATATGCACATATATATATGTGTGTGTATATATATATATATATATGTGTGTGTGTGTGTGTGTGTATATATATATATGTGTGTGTGTGTGTGTGTGTGTGTATCCCAATGCCTAAAATACTTGATATCTGACTCTTTACAGAAAAAATAAATTCTGATACCTACTCAAGAAAAAGCACTTTTAAAAAAATACATACATATATACACAAGAAAAAGATGCAATTAAAATATTAATGAATGAAATTTTTTAAAAAGTCATCAAAAAGATTAACCCAAATGAACAAATACATTAAAATATATACTTTTTTAACTTTTAATATTACTTTTTAAAGTTCATTTATTTATTTTGAGAGAGGGAGAGAAAGTGAGAGGGGAAGGAGCAGAGAGAGAAGGAAAGAAGAAGAATCCCAAGCAGGCTCTGCACTAGCAGCAGTCATGTGGGGCTTGAAGTCATGAATCCTGAGATCATGACCTGAGCCTAAACCAAGAGCTTAACTAACTGAGCCACCCAGGCATCCTAAAGCCAAGCATAATTTTTTACATGTTAATATACATTATTAATCTGAGAATCTAGATAAGATGGATAAATTTTTAAAAATGTTCAATGCAAAAGTTGATGTTGAAGAAATGGAGCACAAAAATAAGCCATGCCGCTTATTAAATAATTGAAATGAGATCATGTCACCATTTCTCAAAATAGTCAAACCAAGAAATTTTTAGGGTAAGTTCTAGAACATCTTAAAACAAAAATTAATTGCCTTCTTCTATAAATCATTATATAAAATTTAAAAGACTTGAAGATGCCACCTCATTTTATGAGGTTATATAATATTAATTCAAAAATCAGATAAGAAAATACCACAAAATAAAATTTTATAGGTTAATTTTTCTTGTGACTATAAATAAAAAACCCTAAAGATAATTGTGATTAAGATAAAAGGAGCTTTATGAATTTTAACACCCATATAAATTACAAAAGTGGCTAGCAAAGCTAGAAATTAAAGGGGTCTTTCTGACGTGATAAAAATTATATACCAATCCATTCAACAACTATCTCACTAAAAGGAGAATCTTTAGATGTGTTCCTTTTAGGATAGAGAAATACACAAATTTTCTCCCCTGGCAGAGTGTATGTTCAACACAGCACTGGAGCATGTGAGGTCCTGGAGGACATTTTAAGAAAAGCAAAAGAAAAAGTGTTATGGAAAATAAACAAGAATGGGTCAAAATGAGATTATTTACAGGTGTTATAACCATCTACCTAGAAAAAAAAAGTGGCAGAGTCAAAAGAACTAGTAAGATAATTTAGTAAATGTGCCAGATAAAAGACGGATTTATGACAATTTCAACTAATGGATTTTAAACCAACAAAAACCAACAAATAATAGAATTTGTCTTAAGTTATGACACATAAGGCCAACAAAACTATAAAGTATGAAGAAAGCAACCAAGAATATACAAGACAACTTTAGGGAAAATTTTAAAATCTGAATAGAAAGCAGACAAGATATCCTGACTACATGGAGAGATATTTTATACTTTTGTGTTGGATAACTTTAAATTATAAATATGCCAGTGATCCCCATAAATAAAATCAGAAATTCAGTGCATTTTTAAATTTTATTTATTTATTTTGAAAGAGAGACCGCATGAATGGGGGAGGGGCAGAGAGAGGGAGAAAGGAAATCCCAAACAGGCTCTGAGCTGCCAGGACAGAGCCTGATGTTGGGCCCAAACCCACGAAACCATGAGATCATGACCTGAGTTGAAACCAAGTAGGTCACTCAACCAACTAAGCCACCCAGGTGCCCCCAGTGCATTTTTAATTAAAATTCCATTTAACTTATTTGAAAAGCTTAACAAAATTCCATTAAACTTTAAATGAAGAATAAAACTTCACTAATAGTTAAATAAAAATAAAGACGAGGATTTTCCTCATTTGGTTATAAAGCCACATTTAGAATCATAGTGTTAAAAAGAATACTATATTACCACAAGAACAGGTAAATAAGCAAAAAACAATAGAAATCTCTGACACAGATAACTACACATTCAGGACTCAAATTTTTAATATAGATGGCACCATTAATTCAGTAAGGGCAAATCAAAGTCTTTAGTAAATAGCATGGTAAAAAGTAGGTGAGTATGTAGACAGAAATAAAATTGGATTCCTATCTAAAAGGGTCAAAGAACTAAATGTGAGAAAGAAAAAAAAATGGTTTAAAATGATGGACGAAAATGTAGGAGAATGTTCTGTGACCAAAGGTGGAACAGAAGATCCTAATTTAGTTTTGAAAAGTACAATCTGTAAGGCAGTAAATAGATTGATGATACAGAGATACATAGATGTTATATAGGTAGATAAATAGAGTCTATACTGCATTCTTATTAGTACTTAGCATTTTGCTGCTTTACATTTGTGACCTAAATTAGATCCTATGACTCTTTCAGGCTTGTCCTGAGCTCAGTCTCCGACTATTTTGCTGCCATGTTTACAAGTGATGTTTGTGAAGCCAAACAAGAGGAGATCAAGATGGAAGGCATAGACCCCAATGCCCTCTGGGACCTTGTCCAGTTTGCATATACAGGTACAGTAAAAAGAATTATAGCTTTATGTTGCTGTCTTGTGAGTTTTAGAATTTTGGTATAGGATTTAAAGCTTAAAAATGTGCTTAGTTTGTATTTTTTATTTTTTTCAGCTGAAAGATTATCTAACAGAAAAATCAGACTACTTGTTCATTTGTCGTGAAATAAAAAATGTATATATGTATACATATATCCTATTCCCTTCCACAAAGGATTTAATAAGTTTATAAAAATAGTCAATGGAATGAGCTGGGGAGAGGTTATTAGTTCTCAAATAAAAATTTGTAGGTATCCATACTTAGAGCATTAGTCAAGGAAATAGATTCTCATTTGTTTTCCTTTTGGAAAGTATGGGTTGAAAGAACTCTTTTCTCCTTGTAATATATTATTTTAACATTAAAATCTTCACAGAACATTTAATGTGGATTTGACAAATGTAGTTGAAAGGGACAATTAAGGTATTTAGAGTTATGAAAGTGACTAATTTTTGAAGCATTTTCTTCCTGATCTACTATGTTGATGTTTCCTAACGGCCTTTGCACCATGTTATGTTTACCACATTCAGATAAGTTTGCCAATTAGCAAACATTTGATGAATGTTTCAAAGGTGCAAGTATCAGCTGTATCTCTGGAGAATAAACCAATGAATCAGCCATGCCTTTGTCTTACAGAAGCTCACAGTCCAAGTAGAGAAGTTAAATGAGGGAATGAATACGGTATAAGGTGACACATTAAAAGAGAGTTGAAGACATAAAACCTGCCTCTCCAGGCATTATCAGGGCTCATATTCATTTAAAACATTTTAATAATTTCCAAGATTAGTGTGGTAAGGGGAGACATTATAATAAAATCTTGGTATAGAAGCAAAGGCAGATAGAATGAATTGATGTAATATATATATAGAGAGAGATATATATTTTTTTTAGAAATGGCAGGTGGTTCATTTTGCCTGAACTCTCAATCCTGGTATTTAATAAGACAAAAAAAGGTAGGCTAGGACCTGATTATCAAATCAGAGGACCCCAGTGTAAGGAGCTGTGATTTTGTAGTATTTCGGGTTACAGGGAAAGTAAGATGACTTGGTAAAGATAGGCCACTAGAACGAAAAGTCTATAAAACTATTGGGAATCTGTGTTCCTGGAGGATTTGGCTTCTCATCCAGAGGAGTTTGCTAACATAACAATCAGTAAATGAAGCCTTTTTGAAAAAGAAAAATGCTTCTGCTCTGGGTGCTGTATCTCAAAGTAGCAATGTGATGGACAGACATGGATATTTCCCAGCCTCAGTTATTTTTAAATTCTATTTTGTCAAAGTAAATATTACACTGGGCAAAGTTAAAGGAGTCAACAAGGCTGTTGCAATAGGGAAGAGAGGCAGAATTCAGTATTTAAGGGGAAGGAGAGAAGATTTTTAAATGCTAGGATGAGAGAGAACACAGGCCATCTGCGGTTGCAGATGTAAAAGTAAACTTTTCCTTTGCGATATGATGTAATTTTAAAACTTAGAGCAAGGCACTCACTCAAAGTACACTTCTACTCTCCCACAAAGAACTGAGAAATAAGGATGCTATCATCCTTGAAGTTGGCATTTCAAACAGAATGCTTCCGGATCCTTGAGAGCAAGATTCCTGGCTTGTAAAACTGGCAAAAAGGCTTTTCAAATTATTAGCATCTCAAAGGGATAGAGAAAGAATTTATAATTGCAAGTTTTCTGGAGTAAATTTTCTAAGGAAAGGGAGACCAAAGGCCTAATGTTTAGAAAGTAGCCTGTTTATATCCTCGTCAAGCTGAAGGGCCATTAAGACCATCTTAATTGTTTTCAATCTGCTTATAGCCTGAAATAGTAGCAGAAAGGACCTTTGGCCTCTCAGCCAAGAGATGGCAAACATAACCACATTAGTGTTTCCTTGAAAGAGAAGAATCATGAAGCTTCCATTTTAGGGATCTTTCTAGCAACAGAAAAGCATAAATCCAATCCTTACAGGCTCTATGGCCTGGCAACCTTGCATTTCTCTTGTTCAAAACTAGGTCAAAAGACACTCATCATCATGCAGCACGAAGTTGGAAGGTGTTTCAAAGCTCCCTGCTGAATGTAATGACCCAGATTTTGCTCTGCTTTATAGAGGACAGACAGGATACAAAGTGGCCTTTCACGTGCCACTGTCACTTTGGTTTTTTCTCCAACATCCATACTCACTGGTAGTTCATAAATTTCTAATTGTTAGTTTATAGAAATGTTAGATGAGCAAATGATTTACAAGCTGATATTGGGAGAATTTTAGGCATAACATAAAATACTTTGTCTTTTGTTATATCTATCTATCTACCTATCTATCTATATAGATATATAACAAAATGTAATAATAGAAGAGATCAAGTGAGCAAATGACAGGAAGGGAATAATAGAAGGTACCTGTCTATGTGTCCACTTACGTAGTGTGCTAGCTGGTCTCTGAGAGTTTTCTTGATAGGAGGATAAAAATAAATGCCTCATTGAAGAGGGAAAAAATGAATAAGCAGTAAAGATATCGGGCAGTTATTTGGTAATGTTTTCTTAAATTGAGGTTTGAGAGGCTTTGGAGAAATTAAGGAGGATCCACTATGTCAAGAACTGATAGCTAACTATTAGCTGTATAAATAAAGTATTCAATACAGGTACATAAGATCGCTTTAAAATGATTTAAACAGATAAAAATTTCCATGAGATCTGGAAATTCTGTAAGGTTTGAAAGAACCCTATGTGCTTAATTTATTTCATTAGCTTAGATATTAAGGAAAAGAATGAAAGGATAGCATAGCTTGAAATAGACTTTTGACTAAGATAAACTTCAATGATTATAGGGTTTAATAATCTTTGATTCAAAGAATGAGAAATTATCCCTTAAGGAATTTCAGGTAGTAAAATTTGTATATAGTAAGACGCGGGAGACACCCTCCCTGTCTACCCCTCTTTTCTCCTACTGTAACAAATTAGAATAAGAAGAAATGAGACCAGGGGCATGGTAGAGATTCAGTAAGAACTAAGGCAATATTTACAGTTTTGTGGGTTTATTTTTTCTGGTTACTAGGGACAGTAACTTGGGTACCCAGTGTGACTGCAGTGATGGTAATAGCTCAAAGCGAGTATGAATATTTTTAAAGGAAAAATATATAATAATAAAAAGGTTAATACTAACAATATGTAAGATAGGATAAAGAAAATCAATAAGGTCTTTGTGTTTACAAAATTGTACATGTTTAGAAGTCTGAAGGATTAAGATACAGTGATAAAAACAATGTCTATTACAGTATCAAAATATGCTTTACTTAAAAGGCACCTTTAGGTCAATTTTTTTTCACACCTTGTCATAGCTCAAGAATGAAAAGGAAATGAAAATTTACACTGGTGTTAGAAATAATTGTATATCTAATATGTGGTTCATATCAGTTTCCAAAATTCTTAATTGGGTGTTTAAAGTGTTTCAAAATTTCTTCTTTTTAAAACTTTTCATTGGATTTTCTTTATGGCTTTAAGCAAGAAATCTGAGTATGATCTTAGCTCTTCAGAGAACAAAGGCCCATTTAAGCAACAGTGTATATTATAAAATGGTGCCCTTTAACAATTCTGCCTTACATTTAAAGTTTGAATTCTTAGTTGCAATCCAAAGGATATATAAGATTGCATATCAGTTTTTTAAAATCAAACTAAAATTCAGCTAATAATATGTAAGCACAATGCATGAATCAGGTCACACTAGGGTCCAGAAGACAAAATATAAATGTAGACTGGATGCAAAAGCAAAAGTGAACTACTGGGACCTCATCAAGCTAGAATGCATTATGCCAAGTGAAATAAGTCAGAGAAAGACAAATACCATATGGTTTCACTCATATGTGCTACTTAAGAAACAAAAATGATGAACATAGGGGGACAAAAAAAAATAGAGAGAGGGAAACAAACCATAAGACACTCAAGTATAGAGAGACTTTTGAGTTTAGGGTTTAAAATAACCTTTGTTGTCTTCGTTTCGTCTAAACATACTTTTGATATACACAGTCTAATATTTCTTCATTAGAGAAGGGTAGAAAGCAAATTTTGAAGACTATTATATTGATTGTGTATATAAATAAATATATATGTAGATATGTGTACACACACATATTTCAGTTCTAGCCAAAAATTGATGATCACATTGTGAAAATGAAAGAGGAAATGTAATATATTTGAAAAGAATGCTCTGGAGTTCACTGTGTTTTAAAGTTGCTTTCAGGTTGATAGAAATTTCCTTCTGGTTTATCTTTTACATAGTCCCCACTATCTGGACATACTTGAAAATATACTGTGTTCATTGATGCGTAAGGAAATAGAGTTCTAACAAATGTGAGAGATGGGATTGCAGGGTTACTAGCTAAGTGTGTCAGGTCCTGTAGAGAACTGATAAGGACACGGTTTAAATAAAGGAAGCTGTCCATCTAACAGTGGTATTAAGAAGAGAGGTAGAAAATTAAACTGCCAAATGGCAAACCTTTCATCATACTGAAGAGTTAACTTCCTTATAAAAAATTTAAAAAAAAAGGTTTGTGTGCCACTGAAGTTAATTAAAGTCTTAGTACATGCTAACAAATGTTAAAATGACTTCTGCTTACTTCAAAACATTTGAACGAAATAAATATACACACACAGGAGCTGAGATGTTTAATGTTCTGTTTTAATATTAAAAAAGTATACATCAATATAGTCAGCTTGGACTGAATATTCTAAACTCCCTTCAGAGTTTTTTGTTGTAATTAAAAGTAAATTATCGTTGCATTTTTATTACTGGTTTAATTCAAGTGGCATGAATTATGCAAGCACATTAGCAGAATATTAGTCTTAAAGTAAGAACTTTTACTACATGGAAAATTTCTTTCCTCAATTTAATAAATTGAACCTTTAAAGACTGGCTTTATCTATTATTATTACCAATCAATTACAATTTTGAATTAATAATTTCCATAGGGTGCTGAAATAACCTATATATCCATTAAGAAAAAAAGGAAAAATTATAAAAATAAAAATAAATCAGTTGTATATTGCCATCATACTTCTCCCTTTTCATTAACCCAAGAACCCGTGTGTGTGTGTGTGTGTGTGTGTGTGTGTGTGTGTGTGTAACAATGAATAATATAAACTAAGTTAGGGAAAATTTTGTATTAAAATAAATAATGAAAATTATGTACACTTTCTGAATATTTCACAATGTTCTGTTATTGTTATTACTGAACTGCATCCTGGCTTCATGCTATGGGATTTCATAGACAGATTGAAAAAGAAATTGCTTTGTGAAACTTAATATTTACTAGAGATAGAGGAAAGGTTATGTCTCTTCTGCCCTGTAACTCACATTTGCTTTCTGGGTCTCCAAGTAAGGAAAATCTCTCAGGTCTCATCTTATAATCAACTTTGCCTTCTTAAAAAAGGCTTCTTGGATTTTATGTTATTGTTGCTCACAATCTTAGAATTTTTTTAGATTTTCCTTTTCATACTAGATATTGTACAGGAAAATTGTTTACATGTCCTTTGGATCTTACATTATGCTTTGGATGCTAGGAAGGCAGAAAATGAATCATATGCCACTATAGCATGCGTGAAGAATACATGCTATGTATTTTTTGTGCATTAATCTTATATTTGACTATATTTTCTCAGGATTATTGAACCATCACTCTAATCTCAAAATATCTGTACACATGATTCTGTTACATTTGAGTGATATCATGTAGAATTTAACATCAGAAATATGTGGGGTTTTCTTTGGACTTCCAAGACTAATATTCAACCAGAACTCACTGAGATGTTGCAGTCCAGTGGTCATTTGAATTGTTGGGCATTTATTCTAATTGGCAGGTACTTATTTCTTATTACACAAGTATTTTTATTATATCCCTTGGGCTCCCCCATTTCATACCTACAGAAATCAAATTACTTAGATTTATAGTCTTAATATTAGTCAACTATAAAAAGGAAAAATAATAATGTCTAAGTAAGAGGATTGTTTTAAAGAGTAATTAAATAAAATTAAGTGAGGTTAGCATAATTCTTAGCATATTGTCAGTGCTCAATTATGATTATTCATAAAAGGTATTTTTATTAGTTTCATAAAATCCTTTGTACAACCCATTATAAAAAGTGAAGCTGGAAGGGTGTCTGGGTCGGTCAGTCGGTTAAGTGTCCAATTTTGGCTCAGGTCATGATCTCATAGCCCCTCCTTGGCTCTGCACTGACAGTTCAGAGTCTAGAGCCTGCTTCGGATTCCATGTTTGTCTCTCTTTCTCTCTCTGCCCCTCCCTTCCTTGTGCTCTCTCTCAAAAACAAATAAAAATTTTTTTTAAATGAAGCTGAAGACAGAACTGTGGAGGGAGTAATAATTTTGTCAACATTTATTAATTTTGAACTGATTTATTATATGCTTTAGTATCATAATATGAATTCTAATTCATATGTACGATTTTATATACATTTTTAGTGCTACATTTTTTTAGGTCACCTACTTGTAATTTTGCTGCCTTATATATTTTAATTATGTTTTTATCACATATTGCATTCATTATTTTAGCATATTTTATCCCATCCCACACAGTCAAATCTTACTGTCAGATACAAAAATGAAAATATCTTATTAGAGACAGATCCACATAATTACATGGATGTGAAAGCATGGTCTAGTTTTCCCAATGACATTTCAATGTGCTTTCTGCTAGATCTAAAGTTATTCAACCTTCTGACTGATAAATATGAAAGAGAGGCTGCTTATATGTACTTATGTAATTGCCACCTTCCATTATCCAAGTATGAACTGCCATCAAACAAAATTTTTTCTTACAGTTAATTTCATTTTATACAAAATCATGAATAACCTGAGGAAAGTTTATCAATGCTACAAATGGAGAACAATTTATGATTGATAATAGCACCATTTAAAATATCATCCTCAAGCTTGGACATTCACAATTTCATAACTGCAAATTTAAGGATAATTTTGTTTTGTTGTTTTTATGTAAATAAGAAGAATTATAGGAAACACTACATGTTTAACATTTAACATTTTCAGGATGTTTTACACACATCTCTGTCCTCATAACATTCAGTTTTGTCGTGCAGTTGGAAAAATATAGCACCAACTTCACATATGTTTCTCAACAATACACATCTTTTCAAATATTACTTTAGTTGTGTTTTGACTATTTCTCAATGCTCTGCATTTAAAATTTGATAGAGCTGATTCTTTGCACAGATACTATTGTATTATAAAAAAAAAAACTGAAAACAATAAACAAAAACAAGCAAATAAAACAACTCCAGTCACTGCCTCCTTCTGACGTCTTCCAGAAATTACCATTTTGTCTGGTTTACCACTTTCATTCAGGAGAGATTTTTCCTTCATGTTGGAGACAGGAAATTTTATGATGAGAACTCTAAGCACTTTAATTTTAAATGCTTTGTCTACCTCAGATAATGGGTGGTGTTACCCCACAGGGGAAACATTTCAGCCATAAGTGGATGGTATGCTCGTCATAATAAAGGAATACCTTGATTCCTGACTCCTTTAGACTGCACTTGAGCTTCCTTAGGCACATCATAGCACATACATTCCTCCACCAGAGAAAATATTCCACTAAATGGCATTCCTGCAAGTCTGATATCTATTTCCCACCCCATCTTTCTTCTTCTCTGAAGAAATATTTAGGGGAGTGGGGGGGGAAGCATTGAGGGGGGAGCATAGTGCAGAATAAAATATCAATAAAGAAAATATGGACTAGTAATGGCAGAATTCTCTTGTGAGAATTATAAAAATTACTTTGTTTAACATATGACATTTTCATTTCTGATACATCCGTGTCTGCAAAATGTAAACAATACTTAGAAATATATGTCATTAATAGTTTTTATGTGTTTTCTTGGACTACATGCTGTAATTTCTGATAAAGGGGCATTTTTACTATAATAGGACATTTAACCATTTTTTGACAAATTATTATTTTATTTATCAAGTTAAGTTACAGAAAATATATTCAGGACCTCAAGTACAAACCTCATTTTTGTATGCATTTAATTTGAATTTGCCATGTCACAAAATGGCTTAAAATGACTTCAAAGTAAAATACATAAGAGAGAGAAATAAGGTATCAATAATGTATAGGGTAGTGTTTTGATATGTATTGGAGAGTTAACTGTACATTCATATGATAACATATCCTTTGTTACTATTGTAACTATAGTTACATAGTTACTTTGTAACTATTTTGAGGCTAAGAAATATTGATTATGATTATGGATTGTTATATGTGAAAATTTCAAGAAAAATATGAATACTTACAGTCAGAAAATGAAAGTGGTAAAGCTCTGAAATGATCTATAATGATAGCAGTAAAGGACTAAGATAATATATTAAGCATATTTTGAGAGCCAAGATAGTGTTCCAAAGAAAGTTATCTGTTAAACAAACAAACAACAAACAAACAAACAAACAAAAAACATCTGGCAACTCAGAAGCCATGGAGTACAGAGGCAGTGGGTGTATGGCTGCCTTCACAGGTAGAACTCTCAATCTGGGGAGATTGCCAGGTAATAAAATGTCAAAACTGCAGCCTTTTTTATTTCCACATCACAACCATCCAACTTAGTGCATAAAATCTTTCAGCATCCCAAGATGGAGCAACTTTGTAGATAACTTCAATCAAGCCTAGTTCTATGAGCACGTACTTCTATGCAATGTTGCTGTAAAATCTGTCCAGTGACAAGTTATATTTTCTTATAGTTATCCCTTTCAATCTCCCCTCTATTTTTCTGACTGAAGTAGAACAATAAAGGAAGAACAAATATAAAAAGTCATTTACAGAAGGCACAAGACTATAATTTTAGTCTTAATATCATGCCTAAGTATCTATGATGTGTAAGGCATTGAAATTCAAGTAAAAAAGACCGAAAAGAGCATCCAAATTCAAATCCACACCACCTTTGGTATGATTTGCACCGTAAGAGTCTTAAGTTTCTGTTGTATTCATAGAAATTACACACCAGTTTGTTTTAACATCTCAGTCACCAAGGCAAAGAAAGAAGCATAATGAGTTATGTTATAAAATAAAAACAAATATTTTACTCAATAAAAACACAGGTTTCTAATATTGAAGTCTGAGGAGCATATCCTTGGATATCTGAATATTTGTAAAACACTATATGATGTACTTCAGACATCTTCACTAATTTGCTAAAAGTGGATATAATAATGAATTATGGAGCTATTTCTTCTGTTGGCTGATTCAAGTTCAAATGATGTTGCCCAGACACACAAATTACTAATAATTTCATGTATCAAACAATAAAATATTAAAACTCAGGGATCAAACTCAGTTGGATTATGGGTACATTTAATTTAAAGAGAATGGTATTACTGATGCTGAACTCAAAATTATATGTTCCATCTAAAGGTACCCTAAAGTATTTAATTTTAGAAGAGCCAAGTGAGTATATTTGGGGTATGTTTGATACACCAGTAGACAAATTTTGTTACTTCCAGTACAAGTTTAGATAACTTGTATAAATATGAGTTGATCCTTTTTATTTTTCATTTTTCTCACAACCAAAATTTCCTTAAGTATTGAGTGACAGCCTCAGTTGGATTAAATCCTACAGCAAGTACTAGAAGTAGAAAAAAAATCTATGTAGTTGA
This sequence comes from Prionailurus viverrinus, assembly GCF_022837055.1. Taxonomy (NCBI): domain Eukaryota; kingdom Metazoa; phylum Chordata; class Mammalia; order Carnivora; family Felidae; genus Prionailurus; species Prionailurus viverrinus. Next base: position 45,096,853 of record NC_062561.1, on the reverse strand, counting down.
TTAAAGACAGAGTTATAAGCTATGATATACTAAAAATTAAGGAGTATATTCTATGGTTAAAATCAAGTAAGCTAAACACCTGTGTATGAATGTGGGTCAAAGGTATGTTCAGAAAAAGTGAAGATTTTTCTCAGTAAATAATTCCTTGTTCTTTCCAAATCATAGATATTTGAGAATATTGGATTTAAAACAACTTAGGTAAATGAGAACTACTGAATTTTTTTAGTTCTGATACCCATTGGACTATTTAATTATTTATTACTTTTTTTTTAATGTTTATTTTTGAGAGAGACAGAGCATGAGCAGGGGAGGGGCAGAAAGAGAGGAAGACACAGAATCCAAAGCAGGCTCCAGGCTCTGAGCTGTCAGAACAGAGCTGGATGCAGGGCTCTAGCTCCTGAACTCTGAAATCATGACCCGAGCCAAAGTTGGATGTTTAACTGACCGAACCACCCAAGCACCCCTGGACTTTTTAAAGTAAAAGATGTGTAGTTAGAATTAGAAAAAAATGACAGCCTTTATTATTAAAACTACCCTTTCATGGGTTCTTGCGTAGAGATTTCCCTGACTTTTCAAACAGTGAGCACTTAAACTCTGAGATATATTTACTAGTTAAAAAACATAAAGTGTGCTTTTCTTATGAATAGAATACAGGAAAGACATTGTTTATTGATTAATAAGCTCTAAGATTATAGAATATTCTAGGCATAGCTTGTCATTCTGTCTTATAAAACTGGTTTGCTATAAGTTTTTAGAGAAAAACCAAGATTTTCTTCCAGACGAAAGGTGAGAGGGAGACCTGGGAGCCAGTAATTGGAGCATATTAGAATAAGGAATAAATAATTTGATGGTAGCAGAAGTCTAAAGTGCAGTAAAAATCAATTGCTTTTGGTAGCTGTTAAAAAGATATGTAAGCCTATTAAAAATAATACAATGATACAAACCAACATTCTCTTAACTCTCCTGCTTTTTTTTGAAACACTCAAAAAATCTTAGGAATTTGATGATATAGATTATTAAGTAAGTAAATAAATAACCAAGAATATACAAACCTCTCATGTAGAATTCCACATCATTTATGTAATTAATATGCCATCAAGGAAATAGAGCACAACTCCCCATTCTTTAAGTGTGACCATTCATAAGGACCTCCTTCCAGAAAGCACAATAGAGAAAAGGAGATCCAAGAGTAATTTTATAGTGGAGAAACCTGACAAACACTACTTCTATTGTTGGGCGACCCAATTGGATGGAGACCAGCAGTTCGGGTGGTGAAAAAAATCACCTAAGCAGAATAAAGGAGGTAGAAGCACACTGCAAGGGAGCAGGGGTCAGGACAGCAAAGGAGAGACTGTCTGCCAGGAGGCAGTGGTGACAGGCTGTAGAAAAGTGAGGAAGGTGAGGAAGTATGGAGACATGGATTTTTCCTTTTTTGGTACATATGTCCAGGTATAAGTAACCCATTGGTCAACGAAGGCTTATGGATATTTTGAGGTAGGTTGTCTGATGAGCCTCTTTGTATTCAGCCCTGGGGGTCACTGTGGGCCCTTTTACTGTATTCAGGTTTCCATTGCTCCAGTTGGTTGCCCAAAAGTGGCCACTATGCCTATACTAAGTGATCAAAATTAACATCAATAGTGAGAAGTCATGTTGACAGTATGTACCCTTGATATCATGTGATGAGACCAAATCCATATCCCAGTGTAATCATAATTAAATGAATCCCAGTTGAGGCACATTCTACAAAAAGCTTAACCAGAACTCTTCAAAAAAGTTATCAAAAACAAGGAAAGTCTGAGAAACTATCACAGCCAAGAGGAGCCTAAGGAGACATAACACTAAATGAAATATGGTATCATGCATGAGATCCTGAAACAGAGAAAGGGCTATTAAATAGGTAAAAAATAAATAAATAAAAATAAATAAGAGTAAATTATGGACTAGTTAATAATAATATAGCAGTATTGGTTCATTAATTTAACATAGGTATCATACTAATGTAAAATGTTAATAACAACATAAAATAGGTAGGTATTTAATATGAGAAATCTGTACTATTTTTGTAAGTTTCCTATAAATTGAAAGTATTTTAAGAAAAATGTTTACTTTTTAAGAATTTCTATGAATTAATTAAATATTAATTTTTAATTTTGTTTCAGTTCTAGTGTGGTAATGATATTACTTCTCTTTCTACTGAAGATAGAGATGATAGATAGATATAGATGGATAGATAAATTGATTTGATAGATTTAATTTACTTTATGGACTTTATAGGCAATTTTTGTATCTATCTGGTAAAATGAATTCTTTTTTAATGTAACTGATTTTATAGATCAAATATGGTTATACAGCACAGTTGGTAATAGGATATCACTTGTCCATTAAAAATACATCATCATACATTTCCATTCTTCTATAATCTTCACTTTTTCCTCCCCATTTTATTTTACATATCTTCATTCCAATACAGTGTAAATGTAAATATAAATTCTTGTAGAAAACCAGCTTAAGTCCACTGATATATATTTGGAATTCTCAGTCACTTTAACATTTACTTGAGGTGAGGCTATAGATATATGTAGTAAACATTTGGAAGTATTCTATTCAAAAGGCATTCCATTCTTATTCCCCAAGTTGGCTCAAGGGAGAGTGGCTCTAATTCTATCAATCTAGTTCATATAGGGTCAAAATCAATTATTGGGGTTTTACCATATTGCTAACTATTGAGGTAAGCATGGTCATGTGATACAATTTTTATTAAGGCAACCTGGAGAAAGACTTCTGGAGAACTTTTAGTAAAGATTTCTTCACTGATTGAAGAGAAACATGCATGAAGGAATAGTTTCTCTTCCGATGGGTGTTTTTCTGTCCAATCTGAAGCTTGAAACTATGGCAGCTATGAGGGAAACAACAACATACTTGAGAAGATGGTCACCTTCTGATGATGTGTTGAGCCTTTCAGTTAATCACTTCTGGAGACAACCTTCCTATCCCTTTGTCAAAAGAGATTATAACTATTTCCTTATTAAGAAAATTTCTCAGGGCTTTCTCTTATTACAGTGATAGGCTCCTTCAGTACCCAAAGTTTCATTTAAGTATCAGATATTTTTAAATTGATTTTCTATGGCACCTAAAGTAAAAACGTGTATACTTTCCCATTTGGTATATATCTATATATTTTCTATGAAGAAAAATATCATGCACGAGGTAGCTCAATTTGTGTGGATTCAAGCTCAACACTCACTAATATTCCATGTGTGCCTTCTGGCTTTTACAAATGGTCTTTTCATTGGACATATTCCAAGTGGAAAAATAGAATATTTTAGCTCTTTGAAACACACAATGCTTATATCCTCCAAATTTGCATCCAAAGTTACCATAAGTAACCTGAAAAAATTAATCTATAGTCAACCTGTGAAAATTCGTATTTTTCCTCTCCCCCACCTCTGCCTTTATTTTTCTAGGAAAGGAAGGAGAAATACCTGCTAAAATTTTATCTAAATTATTATGAAGTATAATGCTAGACTCAATATTTGAATTTGAACTATTTGGTCTTACAAACAAATATCTTACATATCCTTTAGCTCATTACACTGACATAATATCTCTGAATCACTTTTCAAGTATCTATCTGGCAAGGTAAAGAGACTAACATGCACACACACACCCATTCACACACACCATTTTATATGCTAGGTTTACATTTATGAGATTATTTTAACAATATGTTGATAAAGTATTTTAAATGATAATTGCATATGTGAAGCTGCCATGACTATAATGTTATCTATATTATAAACTTCAAGAAAAAAAAACACATAACCCTCAATTTCTCTAAATTACAATATACTATCTTTGTAATTTTGTCAGCAAAGTTTGACTTAAAGCCCTCAGAATACATAGGTACTAAACATCTTTGTTGGCATTTTATTATTCTCTTTAAAAGCTTTAGTGATGAATAATTGACATACAGGAAACTGACATACAGGAAACACACACACACATATATATACATGCTATGTACATGTATACACATGTAAACACACATGTATACATATGTAAACACACACACACATTTCCTGACATACAGGAAACACACACACACACATATATACATGCTATGTACATACACATATATATGATTACAATTATATGTAATAATATATGTATATACATATATGATGTATATATGATATACATGATACATACACATACATATATATATGATGTACAATTTGATGTTTTGATCTCTGTATATACCCATAGGACCATTACCACAAACAGGGTAATGAATATATCCATCACATGCTTTCTGATCCATCTTGTTGCCCCAACTCGCCCCATCCTATACTAATGATCTGATTTATGTCACAATAGTTTGGATGTTTAAGAATTCTAATTAAGTTGAGTCACAGGGCTTATTTTTTGTCTGATTTCTTTCACTCAGCATAATTATTCTGCACTAAGCCTACTTAACTATGATGTTGCATATATCTATAGTTCTTTCCTTTTTATGAGTAGTATTCCATTGTATAGTGTAGATCTACAATAGTCTCCCCTTGTTTGCAGTTTTGTTTTGAACAGTTTCAGTTACCCAAACAGATGATCCTCCTCCTGACTTGTTGTCAGAGGTCTGTAGGCTTAATAGTAAGCTATTAAGTCACAATGCCTACGTCATTCACCTCCTTCATCTCATCACGGAAGCATTTTATCATCTTCCATCATCATGAAAAGAAAAGAAGGGTGAGTACAGCCCAATAAATTATTTTAAGAGAGAGAGGGACCACATTCACATATCCTTTGTTATAGTATACGATTATAACTGTTCTATTATATATTAGTTATTGTTTTTACTGTGCCTAATTTACACACTAAATTTTATTAGAGCTATGTATGTAAAACGACAAACAGTAAATACTGTTTAAGGTTAAGTACTATCCATGGTTTCAGGCATCCCCTGGAGGTCTTGGAGCACATACCCCACAGATAAAGCAAAGTACTGTAATACAGTCTGTTCATCTGCTCCCACTTGTTAATGAACATTTCAGTTGTTTCCAGTGTTTGGTTATTACAAAAGAAATCTACTATAAATGTTCATATACAAGGCTCTATATCAACACAACTATTTTATTTTTCTTGGGTTAATACTTAGGAGTAAAACGACTGAGTCATTTGAGAGGTGAAATTGTCAAACTGTTTTCCAAAATAGATACACCATTTCACACTGCCACCGGTACTGCTAATGCATGCAGGGTGGTATTTCCTTGGGCTTTTAGCTTCCATTCTCCTGAACATTAATAATGTTGAGCATTTTTTATCCATGTATCTTCTTTTATGAAATATCTGTTTAGATCGTTTGCCTATTAATTTTTTTTCTTATTATAAAGTTTGAGAGTTATTTATGTATTCTGGATACAAGTACTTTATCAGATGTAAGATTTTGCAAACATTTTTTCCCAGTCTGTGGTTCATCTTTTTGTTCCTTTAATGTTGTCCCTTGCAGTGATTTTTATGAGGTCCAATTTAACAATTTTTTTCTCATGGATTATGCTTTGGATATTTTATCTAAGAAACCTTTAACTTAAGGTTACACAAATTTTCTATGTTATAGAAGATTTATAGTTTTAGTTTTTTACATTTAGGACTATGATCAATTTTGAGTAATTTATTTTTCATTAGCCTATAGCATGTTTAATTTTGTGTTTTCTAAGTTAGCATTTCATGCATAACAGTTGCTTGACCCCAAAATTTCCCCTCAAATACAATGTATTAAAACAACAACCATTTATTTAGTTTATGAGTTTGCAGCTTGTCAATTTGGCTGGACTTGGTTGAGAAGTTTTTCTAGTGTTTTGGAACTAAGCTTAATCCTGTATTGGCGCTCAGTTGACTGTCAGCAGCATAACCACCTAACAGAGGGCATCAGATTGATGAAACAGGCTTGCTCAGACTTAATGACATGATGGTGGAAAGGTCTCAAATGCAACAAAGGAAATGCCTTTCAAAGCCTTGCTTGCCTTATGTTTTACACTTTTCCTTTGTCCATGGTATTTCCCATGGCCAACCTCAGAGCTAGTATAGAAGAGTATTACCAAAGGGCAAAGATATAAAGAAAGGAATGACATATGGACATATTTGCATTTTATCTTACCTGCTCTATCTTATCAGAAAGTCCTCTGCATACTCATTGCCCTTAATTTGAATAAAAATGTGTTCCTCTAGGAGGGCATCTAAGTCTGTATTCCAAAACTTGACTCAGGTTCTGACCAACAAGGATGCCAATCTTAGATCATGCTTAACCTCTCCAAATAGTAGTCACGTGTAATGCTAAATGTAATGCTAAATGCTGAAGTTTCTTCACTGAATTAACATTTTGAGTACATTTTATAAATTGTATGGGTTATAATGAAAATACAAGTTTTGCACATGGATATCTGACTGTATCAGCACCATTTGTTCAAAGACTATACTTTTTAAATTAAATTGTCTTATGGCTTTGCAAAAACTAGTTATTTTTTATGAGTGGTTCTAATTCTGGATTCTATTCTTTTCCATTGTTCTGTATATATTTAGACAAGTACCAATCAGTTTTGATTACTGTAGCTTTGTAAGAAGTCTTAAAATCTGGTAGCATTATTTCTCCTACTTTGTTCTTTTTCAAAATTATTTTGGTTATTCCAGGCCATTGCATTTGCATATGAATTTTTAGAATAAGTTCTCTCATTTCTACAAAAAGTTTGCTGAAATTCTGAGTATGATTATTATAAACATATAGTTTAATTTGGGATGAATTGAAATGTTAACAATATTCTGTTTTCCAGACAAAAGTCACAGTGTATCTTCAACTTCATCTACACCCAACAAACCTAATCCTCTTCAATGAGTTGTGACAAAGCATGTGAATTGTTTCCAACCAGAGAGATTTATTAGAAAATCAGTCTTCTGGGTTTTTGGGGGGGACTGATCACATAGGCAGCCTCTGCTTGACATGCACCAAAATTCAAGATTCTCAGAAGGAAAGCAAGTGTTTAGCATAAACCGTATTGTTTATAGAGACAGTTTAGGTACAGAGAGCAATTTGTATTAGTTAATGGTAGGAACCCCTTTGAAATGTACATTTTCAGACACCAGTCAAGGTCAAATCTTAACAAGCAGGCCTTTTCAAAAATAGTAGGTCAGGTCTATTGTGTGAATTTTCTCCTCATAAGTGCTGTTGAAAACAATTAGATAAAATTAAAGGAAGTCATTCTCCAAATGTACTGAGGTCATAATAAATGGAATCTATAAAAGCCATGCTACTTTCATTTATCTCTTTTATCTGATTTTCATAGGATCCATCCTAGGAAGCATATATCCATATCTTGGCAATCTTAATGAAAAATTTTAGGTAAAATTCCTCTACAGTTCTTAAATCATGATGATGTTTTAAAGATATACATGTTATAAAAAGCTGTTATGCATATGATCAATTATAAATAATAATATATTTTAATGTATTCATGTTATCTCCTCTATATTTCATATTTTTATTTTAACAAGTAAAGGTACACATTTCATAAATCATTCAAAATCTATAAAGTACAGGTGTCTATGACCTGTAGAATACTTTATTCTTGTGCTTACTACAATATTCACAAACCTTAAAATATATATCAATAACTACACTGACATGATTATCTTAAAATAATTTGAGCTTGTCTGAATCCTTCAACTTCAGATGAATATTTTGTTTGACATTATTATTGAATGATATTGTGAAATATAAACACCTCGAAGAACTGTATTGACAAATGTCTCCTCTGCCAAATTGACCTATGATACTCAATGTTCTACTAGTTGATAATATCCAAATAATAGGAACCCTGTAAATTTGTTAAAATCTTGTAAGTTTAAAAATAACTATTTCTAAATTTTGTTATTGATAATGTCCCTATTTTATAATTAAAATTAAACTTTAGGTAGCTAATTCAATTGGAAATTAATATATAATAAAAAGTATTTTAATTTTTCTCCCATACCTTGTTCCTTTCAATTTATTGTTTCCAGTTTATGTGCTTTTTTTTTCTTTCTTCATCAAATCCCTTGCAACATTTGGAAGCATGCTTTAGATTCCTGTTCTGTCTTATTCTTTCCATGACACTCATAAATAAAACATAAAACTCTTTAACTATTAAACATGTTAAGTTATAGGTGAAATGTCATGTTTGAAAGCAAATATATCCCTCACCCAACAGATTATTTACTAATTATAAAGGAAAAAATTCTTTAAAATGAAGAAATCTAGCAGACATTGACTTAAACAAGCTACGAAACAACATCATCCATGATGAGACATACGTAATGAACCTCCCTATAAGAGGCACTGAAAAGGGTACAATATCACCTATATGATGTCCCTGCCAAAAAAAGATTTCAGCTAGGTTTAATCGTGGTGATATACTATGACTAACACAACTGGGGAAATTCTACATAACAACTAGTCTGGAATTTTCACTATTGTTATAAATGTCATGAATGACAAAATGGCTGGAAAACTAATATAAGTTAAAGGAGACTAAAAGGACATTACAAATAAATATGATGTGTAAGCCCTAATTAGATCCTGAATTTAAAACTAAAATCTATAAAGCATATTATTTGGACATTTGGGGAAATATGCATCATAGTAAATACTAGTAATATTATCAATTTCATATGTGTAAAAATTACATTGTAGTTATGTAGGAGAACACCATTGTTCTTGGAGACACAGGCTTAAGTATTTAGGGGTGAAGTATAATGTTTGGAATAATCCAGTAATTGAGTAGCTATAGCATAAATACACACACACACACACACACACACGCAGAAAAATATGGCAAAATGTTAACATTTGGGGAGGCTAGATAAAGAGTATATGGGTGTTTATTGTACTATTCTTAACAAATTACTATAGGTTAAAAAAAATCCAGAATAAAAAACTTTGGTTTGGAAAAAGATAAAGGCAGTCTATTTATAAAGATCTTTCTTAATAAATATTCTGTCCTTGAAAGATGTTTTTGAAAGTAGACAACTTTTCTAACATGCTAGATGAAAAAAAAGAAAAATAAAAAAAAGTTTTCTGTAGCATCATAAAGTTAGAAAATAAATTCTAGCTAGCAAGAATACACACTTAAATTTCAATTAGATGATAGAATATTAATAATGAAAGTTAGGGTGTCTGGGTTTCCTAGTCAGTTGAGAGTGTCACTCTTTTTTTGGCTTAGGTCACAATCCCAGGGTCATGGGATCCAGCTGCATGGTCAGTGTGGAGTCTGCTTGAGATTCTCTCTGTCCCTCTCTCCTGCCCATGCACTCTCTCTCTCTCTCTCTCTCTCTCTCTCTCTCTCTCAAAAAGAAAAAGAAAATGAAAAAGAAAGAAAGAAAGAAAGAAAGAAAAGAAAGAAAAAGTTCATCAGTTATTTTATTCATATAAGTTTGTGTTTGAGTTTCAAATTTCATGTAGCCTGTCTTCCAAGTGCACAAATGAATTAAAATATCCCCTTTATATAGGGACTAATAACTATCATTGAATATAAGAGGATGCAATATAGGTCTTACTGAGGCAAAAGTAAAAGAACCATATAAATAAAACTTGTTTGGATAATTCAAACCTCAGTCAAATTTAGAACATTCAAATTTAGAAAATTTAGAACATTCAAATTTAGAAAATTTAGAACATTTTCTCAGAAAGATATCTAAAATTCTCAAAATTTTGCTATTAAATGTAGAACACAGATACTTATTTTTGGGTAATAATAATTAAAACTAAAGGTGGTAAAGTTACATAAAGACAGAACAGTAGAGGGGCGCCTGGGTGGCTCAGTCAGTTAAGCAGTTAAGCGACCGACTTCAGCTCAGGTCATGATCTCACAGTTTGTGAGTTCGAGCTCCCCATCAGGCTCTGTGCTGACAGCTCAGAACCTGGAGCCTGCTTCAAATTCTGCGTCTCCCTCTCTCTCTGACCCTCCCCCACTCACACCCTGTGTCTGTCTCTCTCTCAAAAATGAATAAACATAAAAAAATAAAGACAGAACAGTAGAAATAAAATGAATCCATAATCAAAGAAAAAGAATGACATTATTAAAACTTAGGATTAAAAATTAATGTTTATGAATTAATTAAAAATTCTGTGAAATGAGTGATTCCCATCTGTAGAATTTCTACAATTAAAAGTTATTTAAATTTTTAGTAAGTTAGGGTTAAGCAGGATATTAGATATACCAAATAAGTATCCATGGATTAAAGGTAGATATAAAAATATTATAAATTTTAATACAAATAATTCTCATGGAGAGAACTTCTAGAAGTAAATAAGAAATATTTGTAAAGTTTTACATATCAGGTTTAAATGAAATATTAAATATATTGGGGACATAATCAGTGAATGGAATATATAAAGAAACTACAGATAGGGAGGAGAGAATGATTTGATCAATACAAAGCCCTTGATAATAGTCTCTAAGGGAAAATTGGAGAAGCAAAGGTAAGGAGGAAAAACCATTTCAATAAAAATAGGCAATACTTTTCCAGAACTTTCATATTTAGCAAAGCCAAAAATCTCTAAGCAAAATTAATAAAAATAATTCTAAAAAAACTCACGTCCATTACCATTACTCTATATTATGCATTAACGAGACCCACCAAAGTTGATTCTCTGAAATGATTAAACAATCCACTGAAAATATAGGTTAATTTAACAAAATAAGAATGACAGTAAAAATAAACAATCTATGGCATGAAAAATTTCCAATAATTATAGGCATACACTAATTAAAATAAAATTAAAACTGCAATTTAGAGTAGACTGGGGACACGTGGGTAGCACAGTCAATTAAGCATCTGACTCTTGATCTCAGCCCAGGTCATGATGTCATGATTTGTGAGTTTGAGCCCCACATCAGGCTCTGTTCTGATGGTGCAGAGCCTGCTTGGGATTCTCTCTCCTCCTCTCTGGCCCTCCCCAACTTGTGCTCTCTCTCTCTTTCAAAATAAATAAAATAAACTCAAAATAATTTTAAAAATTTAGAGTAGATTAGACTGCAAGGACCAATAAAACCAATAAACCAATAAAATTATATACAGTTGAGTACTTGAGTTTATTGAGTATTATTAGCTTAAATATTGAGTTATTATTTGAAACTAATAGTTTTTGGTATAGATTCAGGCACACAGGCTCCTTACACCATGTGCATCCTCCATCCACCAAGGTTTTATGCCATCTTTACTTTGCTGGTAGAAGAGAAAGAGACCATGGATGGAGCACAATCAAGTCATAAATACCTTGGTGTGGTAGTAACCAACATCCCTCTACACCTAGTCCATTGACATGTATCCTGATGTTATCATGTGGCCTGGTCCTATGTTCAGGAAAATGCGTGAAGCTATTTCTTTTTTTTTTTTATTTAAAAAATTTTTTTAACATTTATTTATCTTTGAGATAGAGAGAGAGACAGAGCACGAATGGGGGAGGGTCAGAGAGAGGGAGACATAGAATCCGAAACAGGCTCCAGGCTCTGAGCTGTCAGCACAGAGCCCGATGCGGGGCTTGAACTCACGGACCGCGAGATCATGACCTGAGCCGAAGTCGGCCGCCCAACTGACTGAGCCACCCAGGCGCCCCGCGTGAAGCTATTTCTAGTGAAGAGTAACAGTCAGTGCCACAAAAACTAAGATGGAATAGGCCGTTTGTATGACTTAGAAATACTCACTCGATCCTGAGTGACACATAGAAAATCTGAATGGAAGTAAACCTATTAAAGATGTGTTGAGTTGCCAAACAAAACCTAACCCCAAATAGTTAAGCCCAGAAGGCTTCACAGGAATGTTTTACAAACATTCCACAAAAAGTCCAATTCTTTAATAAATTATTCCAGTAGTTAGAAAAAAGAGGAAATACTCAAGAGCTCATTTTCTGAGGTTAAGAGAACTGACTAAACGGAAAGAAAAATTACAGAAAACTATAACCATGGGTACAGTGAGTTAAAAACAGTATTAGCAATCTACAACACAGGTATATATAAGACATGTACATATACATGTATTCATTATCCACATATAGGTGCTTCATACTAATATACACAAGTGTATTGTCAGAAACTTCATAAATTTTTGCTCTCCTAAGCTTCTAGACATGTTTTTGTGAAACTTTCTTGTGCCTCCTTTTTTTCCTTAATTCACAACAAAAGGGACAACCATAATTCCTGCTGAAGTGGATACAGACATTTTAGTTGACAAGGCATTTGTACATACTAGAAGATTTTGAATGTTACGTGAGGTGAGACATGCAAGTTATCGTTCTAAACAGTTTCGTGATTCTGTTCACTTAATGTTTAGGTTGCTTGGAGTTAAAGGAAGACACCATTGAAAACCTTCTTGCTGCAGCGTGCCTTCTTCAGCTCCCTCAAGTAGTAGAAGTGTGCTGCCACTTCCTCATGAAGCTGTTGCACCCATCCAACTGTTTGGGGATCCGAGCCTTCGCAGATGCTCAAGGATGCATTGAATTAATGAAGGTGGCCCACAGCTACACAATGGTAAGGAAATGTACTATTTTCATAATAGAGGCATAGCTGTATTATCAGAGGTTAAAACAATTGCTATCATTGCATTGAATGACTTTTTTATGTTTCAAATGAGTTTTATATGGGCTTGGGCACATTTCTATTATGGGGCACAATGTACTACATCGAATTTTATAATATCAAAGCAAAAAAAATCTGTTCTTAATGGACTTATTTCTACATTGTGTATAAATCATAAATAAAACCATAAAGCAACTATAGACTATTTAAGATTTTAAAATTGTTTAATCTTTCTTAGTACTCCTGTCATATCTCTTTTTAAACCTACTTCCACAGCTGCCCCTTTTTTCTTCTTTTCTTTCTGATGAAGAGCTACCAGTCTGTACCACAAAAAAGAAAAAAAAAAGCAACTTTTTTTTTTGCCTTTTTCTTACAACATTTCTACTATGGAATAAGTTGTATCATCCAAAATTCAATGTTGAAGCCTACCCACGATGTGACGGTTCTTGGAGATAGGGACTTTTGGTTGTAATTAGATTTAGACGAAGTCCTAAGAGTGGGTCCCTCATGATGAGATTAGTGCCCTTATAAGGAGAGATACCAGAGAATTTGCCTCTTCTCTCTCTCTACCTTGTGAGGGAACAGTAAGAAGGTGACCTCCTATAAACCATGAAGAGAGCCCTCACCAGGAACTCAAATCAGTCTACACCTTCATCTTAGACTTCCCAACTCCTGAATATGGGAAATAAATTCCTGTTCTTTAAGCTACCCAGGCAATAGTATTGTGTTATAGCAGCCCAAGCTGCCAAATGCATTTTCATTATAGCACATTATATTTGGTATGCCTCTGCCTGTATGATTTGTCCAGGGAAAATATCATTACTTAAAGTATATATTATAAAGTATTTATTGGCATAGTACATACTGGATTTCAGAACCTCTGCAAACTTCTATAGTAAGGGAAAATATTTAGATGTATAAATGAACTGATCTATTTTTTCAAGAACTTTGACTTTCTTTACCATTTTATTTATTTATTTATTTATTTATTTATTTATTTATTTATTTTTTACATTGATTTATTTTTGAGAAACAGAGTGAGACAAAGCGTGAGCGGGGTAGGGGCAGAGAGAGAAGGAGACACAGAATCTGAAGCAGGCTCTAGGCTCTCAGCAAGAGGTCAGCACAGGGCCTGATGCGGGGCTCAAACTCACAAACTGTGAGATCATGATCTGAGCCAAAGTCGGACGCTCAATCGACTGAGCCACCCAGGCACCCCTCTTTACCATTTTAATGATGGGTTTAAACTGAGTGAATATCAGTCAGTAAATACTCATAAAGTAATTTAAGTCTATATTTTTCTCATTTTTTCTATATATATGTATTTTAACATCTTTATAGAGATACCAAAAATCACTTGAATTGTACACTTTAAATGTGTGAACTTTGTGGTGTGAGATGTTTTTTATGTTATCTCCATTCTAGAATAGAATAATCAGCTACAACAATTCACACTGATCATATTTCATACCCTAGACAGAACATTCTAAAAGCTCTTATTCTAGTGTCTGGCATATAGTAAGCCCTCTAGAAAATGCTAGCCAATTTTGTTATTGTCACTATTAACATTACTAATGATTTGATTGTAATTATTGAAACAACCAATTGTAAAGTATAGAACTTTCCCTTTCAACTCAAGGAAAGAATTTATATGAGGTAAATCTCATTAAGCTTTGTTCTTGCTACTTATGAAAAAGTTCTTCTTTTAAGATTCAACATCTTTTCAAATCACTAATGACTGTCAGCCATTTAAAAGTCTTCTGATTGTTATTCTTATACAGAATTTCAATATTATTTTATTTTTCTTCTTTAATCCTTTAAGCCGAGTGGTAAATTAAATGAAAATATACAAATAAAAAGAAAGAGATACATGCTCTGTGATTCTATTGTCAAAATTTTCCTTTGAAATATTCCATGACAAGGCATAGTATCACTATTGAAATGATATGAACCATATAAAATCAATGTAAACAAACAGTTCATCAACCAAAATATCAAAGTCCAACTGCAGTCATTTAATTATGCACATTTCATTACAATTAGGAGTTCTTGGCGTAGCTAAGCCGAAGAACAATATGTGTCCATATCCAGAGGGATAATGGTCCCTTCTGGTCTAGTTTGAAATTATTAATTTAGTAATAAAGATGTTTTTCTTGCAGCTGCTTGGACTGCTCCACAATTTATCACACAATATTAACAATATTTTTTCTTTAGACAGTTTAAAATGTATATTCTTTAGTAAAATATATTTAAACCTGAAATTTACACAAATTTTGTTAATATACTCAACATTCTAAACATCTCTATCTTAATTTATTTTTGAGACTATGAATGGATTATGTATTGTGTCATGTAGGTTGAAATTTAATTTCGTGATTTCAAACATGATTTCAAATTCTTTTGGGAACATGAAGCTCCAATATTCTCGATGCTCATGGGTTACTATTTTTAGTGAATAAAATTTACTGACCTATTGGTCCTACATTACTGTTTTCTCTCATTTCTAACACTTTCAAATGAGTGTTTTACATCTAGTATTATAATTCTCACCACATCTTTACTTCTGATCCTTGTTCAATCTTGCATATGTCTTCAATCTATTCAATCTGTACTTTAAGAACAAGCCCATTATGTTATCTTTTTTTTAGTTGCTTTAATAGCAAATCATACTACTTTTTCTAGTACATCTGGGACTAAATTCTTTATTGGATCTATTATTTATTTGTTTATTTTATAAGTAACATTTTTCCATAAGTTTCTATTTCCTTGCTGAAAGTTTTAGATATCAACGTGACCTTGAACATCCAGATCTTACTGTGCTGGTTATATGCTTTTGCCATTTATATCATTTGGTAACTTTCCTTTGGAAATTTCACCTCTGTATTTGGCTTCAACTATTGATTTTGTGTGGATAATTCTAAAATCTATTCAGGAAGGTGACCCAACTTGGCAGTGGTTCATGTGCAAGCTACTGGAAAATTTTGATTGCAAGTTCCATATTAGGCAGAAGTGTGAAACTAATTCTAAAACATTAATTTAAACTTTGGCTGCATGAATATCCAGACAGCAACAAAATAATTGAAGGAAATGTGCCCCCTCTAACTATTAGAGTTCATTATGAGAGTTGTGCTTAATTTTGAAAATCATAATTTAAAATCATTAGAGTGACAAATAGAAACAGATGAGAATATCAAGAATAGCATGATTCTATACTCATGTCATATGAAGAGATATTGAAAAAAATTTGGTGCATATAGCTGAATTACAGTAGGGCATAAAAATAACTATTTTCACATATTTGACAAAATAGGTTTGTGTCTAATAGTGTTGTATAAATGTTCCTCATTGTGTTCCATCTTAGTGGTGTAATCTTCTGTTCAAATTAAATGTTATATGAAAGAATAATACTAAGATTAATTTGCTTTGTGCAAAGATGAATGGAAAGTCCAAAGGTCTACTTCAGTCATCTGACCTTTCTTTCTCTGCTGGGTTGTCTATTTCCACTAATCATCACTGCCACTTCCCTCCAAGGTCATCTTGCCTTTTCAGGGACTCCTGGAACTGCATTTCTCTGAAATACTCTCTCCTTTTGGTTCTGGGTTAGAGTTTGTCAATAACGGGCATCCGTGTAAGCTATGGGAGATAAGAGGTGGAAGGTACAACTTCACAAGCAGTTAAAAGCAGAGAGGTGGACAAATGGAAACTTGAAATAACTTCTTAGCAAGCCTTTGAAAGAGATTTACTTCACAACTGTAGACTGAGTAGTTGATGGGTGCCTTCTGGAGGTTCTTGAGAAATGGAGTGCCTTTGCTGAGTGCTTTTGAAGACAATTCACATAGAACTGAAGGTTGAGACCATTAACATGAATTCTCTGACCTTCACTTGCACAGCACTGTCAATTCACTATCCACAATGTTTCTTACATTGAATAGATTGGCATGTTTTCCTCATCCAACATTTATTTACCTCAAAATAGCAGATTCACACAGTTTTGATATGCATAGTCCTCCTTACCTAACTTCTAAACCATTACCTGGGCATTTTTCCTCAAAAATAAGCAGACCTGACCTCCCTCCTCCTAAACATGTGCTGTGAATTCCCTTCACTTGTACTTCACTCATGATAATGTCTCTGGCCTGGAATCTCTGGAATATAATTCTAAATAACCCCTCAGTTTCCAGTTTAAGTTCATTGATTTCACGAACTTAAGTTTCATGCCTAAGAAACATCTTAAAACTTTTCATGGTGGGAGCGTGGGTGGCTCAGTTGGTTAAGCGTCTGATTCTTAGTTTCGACTCAGGTCTTGATCTCATGATTCGTGAGTTTGAGCCCCACATTGGGCCCTGTGCTGGCAGCATAGAACCTTGCTTGGGGTTCTTCTCCCTTTGTCTCTGTCTCACTTTTGCTCATGCTTTCTTTCTGTCTCTCCCTCTCAAAAATAAACAAAAAATCTTTTTAAAAAAACCTTTCCATGGCATTCTTTCTCTCCTTTGAAATCTTAGGGTTCCCTTATTTAGGATTATGTGACATCGTCATAAATTTCCTTATGCAATCAGTGACCTTTTCTGTGTTTGTGACTGGTCTTCACAACTGTACTGCAAAATCCTTTATGACAGAATAAGCATTATGTGTTTTGTCCTGATGAAGTATCTAGTAAATGGTAATATACTAACATATTCCCTTTGGATATTCTTTTAGGATTGCGACTTTTCCCACTCATGAATTCAGTCATTCAAGAACACACATAGTTTTCCTCTAATTTTCTTTTCAGTCCCATTTCTTACCATATTTTCTCTGTTCATACACTTTCAACCACACTGGTCTTTGTACTGCCTTTTAACTACATCAAGCATCTCACCTAAGGACCTTTCACCTGATGACCTTTGTGTTTGCTCTTGCTTCCCTCTGCCAGAAACAGGGTTCTACCAAGTATTTATATCCTTTTCTCCTCTGCCTCGTTCAGATGTCTGCTCAAATGTCACTTCCACAGAGTTCTCATCTCTGAATATTTTATATAATGTGGCACTTCCTTCAAAACTCTCTACACCCTCACACTGTTTTATATCCTTTAGTGTAGTTATTAGTTTCTGGCTTTATATTTTTGATTTTTTTACTGTGTTTTCTTCTCTTCCATTACTGTGGTAGCTTCTTGTTATCATTTTTTATTAAACTTATATACCTTAAGTGCATAGCATTTATTGTTGATTGAATAGTGACAGAGTGACTACTGAATATTTTGTACCCAGACTATAGGTCACATTGGGCATACTATGGTAGCTAAAATAGACATAGTTTGCCCTTAGAATAAAAATGAAGATACTTAGTGCAAATAAATTATTCCTATAAATGACATTTATATACATGCATATATATTTGCATCATGCATACATATGGTAACTGCTACAAAGGATAGTGGTAAGATGCTATGGGACAGTGAAAGAGACAAAGCCTTGTTAAACGAGTGATGCCTTATATGGAGTTGTAAAGGATGAGGCAGAATTCATCAGGTGAAGTGTTGGCTAAAGAACATTCATGATGTGCCAGTGACCTGAGGTGGGAAGGAGCTTATTCTGTTTTGGGAAATTCAAATGTGATTGAATAGTCAGGCAGAAAGGAAGAGAGGTGGATGATGAGGCTGGAGTTTTAGGCAGAGCTGCTTTTCCAAGGTTATTGAGAATTTGTTAAGGATTTGGGTTTTTATATCGAGTATAATGGTATATCATTGAAAACATTCTTAAGCAAGTAAAAGCCGAGATTAAATTTAAAGACTAGTTGCCTGACTGCCGTGAGGAAGAAGCCAGAAAAGAAACCAAGAATAAAGACTGGCATTCTATAGAGACCTATATGTGTACACTCACACACATATTGGGTGAGTGAGAAAGAAAAAGAGAAAGTCAGGTAACTCTAAACTTCTGCCATTGTGTCTGGTAGCAAAGCTTCCCACTGCTGGTGCTGGAGGTATACAAGTGTATATAGTACATATCAAGCATTGTTCTAGGGTGAAGCATGCTTAGTTAATTTAATCCTTTCAGAACCCCTGCTACATATGCATAATCTCCATTCTAAAAATGACTCAGGGATGTTCAATAATTTCCTGAAGAACAATAGAAAGACCATGCTAGAATGGAGATTTAAGCCAGTACTGTCTAACTAGAAATTAGATGCTCTAGGGGCACCTGGGTGGCTCAGTCGGTTGAGCGTCTGACTTCAGCTCGGGTCACAATCTCACAGACTGTGAGTTCGAGCCCCTGTTTCAGATTCTGTGTCTCCCTCTCTCTGACCCTCCCCTGTTCATGCTCTGTCTCTCCCTGTCTCAAAAATAAATAAAAACGTTAAAAAAATTAAAAAAAAAGAAATTAGATGCTCTAATACGCTAATGACTACACAGCAATTGAATTTTCTTCATTAAATCAAATTAGATTTCTGATGTCCAGAACACTTCAAAACATGGATTACTTTAGACAAATGGATATTGTAAACTTAAAATATAGATGAGAGTACAGAACGCCATGAACATTTTGTTCCTCAGTTTTTGTTTTTGTTTTGTTTTGTTTTCGTTTCCCTGTTCACGTCACTCACTTTCTGCCCAGTGCTACCATCACGGCTTACAGCATTTCCCGATGTTTATGCTAGGGGCAGAAGTGTGGCAATAGGACTGATCAAAGGCTACCATGTTCAATAAATAGCCTTGGAAGATAGACGTCTCAGCACTGCAGCATAGAGCCCTGCCAAGTCAGTGTGAGAATGGCTGCCCTTTCCGTCTGGTCCTCAAAAATCCTATACATCATTCACTTGTGCTTCAGAGCCATTAGAGCAATTCCAGACAAAAAGAACCAACCTTATTTATGCGGTTTCTGTTCATGGTTTTGAAATACCTGACATTTCTCATGGTTTCTAGCTAGAAGCATGCTCTTTTTTTAATCATTACTGATAACTCTTCTAATAATCCATTAGTTAGAGTTTTCTTTGGGGGAATCCAAGGAATTTAATTTAATTTAATTTTTTTAATTCAATTTTTTTGGAATTTAATTTTAAATTGCTTTTCTTTTCTAAGTCATCAAAACAAAGTTCCCTTCACCCATATTATCCCCAGGATTATTATGTGATATATTAGTACTAAAATGTGTGTTGAAAGTTATCTTTCTAAAAATGTCATTCATTACTTCATGTTACTCCTTTTCAGTATCTGAGTAATACATGGTCTGAGTAGTGAGTTTAAGTTAATATACAATTGTCAGGTTGAAAATGAGCAAACTTTGACTTTCAGCATTTCTTTGTAAACTGATAAGAAATGAAGGTTGGATACATTGAGTGGCTTCGATGACAAGTAATAAGGAAGCAGGTGGAAGCTTGCACAGACATGAACTTCCTATTTTAGTTTTTGCTTCTCTTTACTTCCTCTGTGCCTAAATTAGGCTCACAACTCTTTACAGGTATTTATTTGTGTCCTAAATCACAGTCATTGGTACAACCAAGTCTACTAGCTAAGACCGGAAGCTGATTTCAGTGGAAGTTTTAAAAAACTGACTTTTGTGTTCAGTGTCATGTGTGAACAGGATATTCATATGACACTGGATAAACTGATAGAGATGTATAATAAATAGTAGCATTATAACACATAATTATTCACTCATGTGATTGCAGTTTGACTACACAGAACTTTGTAATTGTTAGGGTTCATAAAATAACCACAATTAAATGTGCATTTATGACAGTTTCAAAGACTAATTAAGCATTATTGCAGAGTACCAAATGAAAATTATAAGCCTCTTAAGGGTCCATTTTAGATACCGTCCATTTCTTCTATTCAGATATTCTTCAGATATGTTTCCATTTTAGGTTTTTATATCCAAACTGAAGAACATTCTATTTTAAGAAACATATCCTTCTGCTTTCTTGATGTTGATGATGTTGAATATAATTATAATATTCCTCTACTTGAGAAGTATTCTATTCATTTTAAAGATGATTTCATTTGCATATTTTAATTTTATTTTTATTTCTCATACTGAGCTATTTCTAAAACACAAAGATACAGTGCATAGCTGTATAAAATCAAATACACACACAAACACACACACACATACATGCAGAATCTAGGATTAAAAATGTATTAGGTCTTCTTTATTGTCAGCAGATACAAATGTTTCTGGCGTTGCTGTATGTTGAGCTGATGCTATAACAACAGTAGAACTAACAAAGTATCGAGAAGGAACTAATGTTACAAAATATCCTATAAATACACATACAAAAGATTTTTTCATGTAACTTGTAAGTAGTCCCCAAGTGTTTAATTATTTCAATCACTTAATCTATAGAATTCCCTTCTGGAACAAGTAATATTCTTACATTATTAGAATAGTCCTAAAAGAGCTTCTAATGTGATGTCAGCAGAAAGGAAAGCCAGAAACATTTTGGGTACAGTGCCCTTTGAAGTTTGCAAAGCACGGTTCTTCAACAAATGAAATCAATAATATGCTTTTGTTCAAGTGAAAAAAATTCTGATTTTTATGCGTAAATAAAGTTTCACTCTATTATCATAATTTGCACCTCATGAACTAATGTAAAATATTTATATTTTCTGATGAGGTAATGAGTCACATACTATGAAACTAATTTCTTTTTACAGTTCTCTTTTAGATTTTTCTTTCACTGTCATTTTTCAGTTAGGACTATACTTGTACTTAAAGATCTTTAATAGTAAGTTTTTAAAGAGGAATAAAAGGTAAAGGTATCGATTATAGTTCATCAGATGATACATGATACATGATACATCTATCTTTGCTTGAGGGGAAACTCAGTCTGTCCTTTGTATGTAGGGTAGAGTTGAGATGGGGCTGATCATTTCCTAAAAAGAGTGCTTTTAGAAATGTACAACCAGAAAAATTTAAGAAAAAAGTAACTTCTTACAGAGTATCAGGTGTTCCTCTCAGACTCCAAGTTAGTCTAAATGTATAATATTATGCAGAGAGCTGGATTACATGTTCCACAAGGTAACAAACTACATCTGACTTATTCACTGCTACATTCTTAGTTCTCAGCATATAGCACCTTTCTCATTTTATTTTTATTTTTCTAAAGATTTTATTTTTAAATAATCTCTACACCCAACATGGGGCTCAAATTTACAACCTCAAGATAAAGAGTTGTATGCTTTACCAACTGAGTCACCCAGGCGGCCCATACCTTTCTCATTTTAGATACATGATAAATGATACTTGCAAGAAAGGATAAATGAATAATTTCAAATATTAATAATTTGAAATATGATATTAGAGTTACATAACTTACAATCAGTGAAAAGGTTTTTCTGGAAATAATGAAGGGTAGACTTTCACAGCAAAATGGACTATTTCATCAATACCAAATCTAAGCAGATTTATTAAAGACTGAGTAAATGTTCCAACAAGATATTATACTATTCTAAACCTTTGTTAAAGACAATTTGCATTTTAATTGGATCTAAGTTAAAAGAATATTAAGAAGTTTCCAAATATATGGATAGAGATGGAATTCAGGTTCTTCTCTAGTTTTATTGGAAAGGAAAAAAGGCTGATCATAAATTTATAAAGTAGTGTTTCTATTTTTACTTCTGGTATATGGATAAGGAAAAATGAGGGTAACAAAATGAGGAGGAGACAGAGCATAACATAAAATGTAGAAGAAGATAATTTTCAAATAAATATATTGCAATTGAAGAAAACTGATGAAGTTAAAATTAGGTTTTATTATATGTAATTGCTGATTAGGACATATATGCATAAATTTGCATGCACAAATAGACATCTGTATGAACATTGACTGCATATATTAATTCAGAAGAAAGGTTTTATTTATTTTTTTTAAATTTTTTTTTCAACGTTTATTTATTTTTGGGACAGAGAGAGACAGAGCATGAACGGGGGAGGGGCAGAGAGAGAGGGAGACACAGAATCAGAAACAGGCTCCAGGCTCCGAGCCATCAGCCCAGAGCCTGATGCGGGGCTCGAACTCACAGACCGCGAGATCATGACCTGGCTGAAGTCGGATGCTTAACCGACTGTGCCACCCAGGCGCCCCAACACAAATATTTTTAAATGTTCATTATAAATACAAGCAAAGTAAGGCATAGTCAAGGATGTATTATGTCTATCAAATATTAATTATTAATATTTTAGTATAAAGAAAGTATAAAGAAAGGTTTTATTTTTAAGTAGTAAACTCTATGATAACCCTAGTTTACACTGTTTTGAAAATCTACATTTTTCGCAGATCATATATATACTTATATTATGGTCATCATTATCATAACTTCTACATTTTAAACTTTTATAAGTTAAAATTTATATATTTTTATAGAATGAGAAAAAGCATAAAGAAAATATAGACAGCAATTAGGATAGTGTCTTCCTCAATAAAGTTTGTCATATATTCTGACAGCAGTTTAAGATGCAGTAATATACTTTCTTCCCCTTTGGAAGTAGAATGTGGCAAGTGCATTTACTCAATTATTCAGAAAGATTATGGAGAAGGAAATTGTTAAATATTGAAAACTTGAAAATCCTAACTTTTATCAAAGACTCTGAAGGTTGGTTTTTAAGTAACCAATGATATGGTAGGTGTTTGAATAGTGTGCTTTCACAGGTAAAAAGCCTTTAGAGATTTGCGATGGTTTAGTTGTCAGCAGACTGAAACATCACTGGACTTAGGAAAGAATATTATTTTACTAGATCATTTAAAATCAAAAGTGGACAGTTGGAGGAGCTCACTTGAAATTCATCACAGTAAATTGACACTCTCTTTTACTTTTGAAGTCATAAAATGCCTTGAGAATTATTTCTTTATTTTATTTCAAGGAGCGAGAAATATGAGTGAAATATTCCAGCTTAGTACAAATAAAACTTGGTAAGAAACATAAGTTAAAAAACACCAAGATCTTTAAACTTCTCATAGTAAATGTATCTTTTGGCAACCTGAACAATAAAAACAGGAATCACTGAAGCCTTAGGTCCTGGGCCAAAATAAAAGGAATTTTCTGAAAGATCAACAGTTGAAAAACTTACCAACTCCAAGAATCAGCTTGGGTGAATAGAATAACATAGGCCAACCATCAACTCTTCATTCAATGGTATTCTCCGATACCAAATATTAGCGGGGAAATCGGTTTATCTTGTTGACTGAAGAACAAAAACTATATAGTAATCTACAGTGCCCTTTGTCTTATTTTTAAAAGCCGATATAATGTGTAGCATAATTAGATTTTGAAAGTTACATAATTCCCTCCAAGTATTAGTTTTGTTGCTATTATTGTTTTAATCCAAACTATGACTAAAATAATATTTTGTACAAATATATTAGCATATCATATTATTAACATTAAATATTGTAACATAAAATTTTAATTAATAATATCTTAGATTTTTTGACATTTCTTGAAGCTTGATTTTTTTTCCTTGAAGTTTATTTTAAAAATAATTTGTGAGAGCATAGAACACCACTGGGATTTAAGGAAAATGATCAAAATTTTGCCATAGAAATTGTGGAAGTAATTCCAATTAGATAAGATACTAAACCAGATAATTTCTCAAGTTTCTCTTTAAAACATGGGCTAGAAGTCCAGGCTGCACTCTTTTATTTATCATTAACTAATTCATTCATTCATTCATTCATTCATTCATTTTAGTCCAGAATATGTTCCCACCCCTGCTCCTTTGATTTTTGACCAACAATTTCATTTTTTAACTACTTTGTTTCAAGTTTCCATTATGTCCCGAATGCTCAAACTGTGTGAGATTTAAATGCTTCTTGAGCACTAAAAGAAGGTAAAGTATAAGGCAAAAAAAAAATTGCACTGAAAATTTTAGAACTTGCCTTTTTAAGTGTTTAATACAACTGTATGTTTTTTAGCAATTCACGTGAGATCTGTCTCATTAACCATAAAATGATAAAGTTTATTTCAGATCATACTGGTCCCATATGGTTCCTTGCAGCTTCATGATTTTGCAAATATCTTGTTAAATCTGAAATTCCATGAAATGTAAATATATTTCTAGATAAGGTGGATAAGTGCCATTTTATCATTAATAAGACCTTAGTGGCACTACAAGTAAAACATTATCTGATAACAGTAGAGGACCAACAAGTAACTGTGGAAGAATGGATAAATATTTTCCTGCTTCCAAATATGTTATGTTTTGTAAAAACAACATTATTGAGGTAATAATTCACCAACCATATAATTCAGCAATTTAACGTGTCCAACTCAATGCTCTTTAGTATATTCACAGAATTCTGCCTCCATCACCATAATCAACTTTAAAACAGTTCCATCACTTCATAGAGAAACCCTGTATCTATTACTCACCTTCCCCCCACTGAAATCATACAATATGTAGGCTTTTTCGACTGACTTCTTTTGTGTGGTATGTTTTCAAGATTCATTCACATTATAGCATGTGCTAGACTTCATTTCTTTTTATTACCAAATAATATTACATCACATGGATAGATCCTCATTTTATGTATCTGTTCATCAGTTGATGGACACCTGAGTTGTTTACATTTTGGGACCATTATGAATACTACTTCTATGAACATTTGCATACATGTTTTTGTGTGGACATACTATTTTCATTTCTTTTGAATATGTAACCAGGAATGAAGTGGCTGTATAGTATTTCTATGTTAAAGATTCTGAGGACCTACCAGATTGTTTTTCAGAGTAGCTGCAGCATTTCACATTCCCTACAGGAGTGTCTAAGTTTTCAATTTCTCTGTATCTGGGTCAATAATTTTTTATTAACTTTCTTCTTGATTATAACCACTCTCATGGATGTTAAATGATCTTTTGTGCTTTTGATTTATGTTTCCCTAATCCTAATGAAATTGAACATCTTTTCATGTACTTATTGGATATTTTTGTATTTTCTTTGGAGAAATATCTGTTCTGCTCTTCTGCCCATTTTTAATCATGTTGGTTATCTTTTTAATTTTATTTTTTAAAGTTTATTTTAGGGAGAATGAGAGGGAGCACGAGAGATGAGTGGAGGAGGGAGGGAGGGAGGAAGAGAGAGAGAGAGAGATTGAGAATCCCAAGCAGGCTCCATCCTGTCAGCACAGAGCCTGATGCAGGACATGGTCTCACAATTTGTCAAAATCAAGCATCAGACACTTACTGACTGAGCCACCCATAGGCCCCTATTTGTTTTTTGGTTTTTGTTTTTTAGTTATAAAAGTTCTTTATATATTAGAGACTTTCCCAGGGCTTGACACAAATGGCTTTATATGCATTAATGCAACATCCGTGTGAGATAGGTAAAACTGTTGTTCTCATTTTATAGATGACAAAACCAATATACAAGATAAAATCTTGCCCAAAGCCACCCAGCTAATGAATTGCAGACCCTGAATTTGAACACGCAGCACAAGCAGTAACCACTATGTGTCATTGTCTTAGTTTTTACTTATAAGACTACAATTGTTTTATCACTTTATTGATAAAAATATTATGCAGAGGTGAAGATAACTTTTCAAAAGTGATTTTTAAAAACAGAATTGGTGAAAGTATATATTTTGGCTTTAAGTAAAATAATGCAATTAATGTCAAGCATGGACCATATATGTAAGTACTTTAAGAAGTATAAAGTGCCAGGCTAATGAAAGGCAGTGTTATATTTTTATCAACACATTTAAGTTTACTTCTAATCTTAGAATATCAGGAGTTCCTCCAACTATTCAAGACTAATTCTCCTATGTCTTGATCTCATTCCTCCTCTATTATTATTAGAATTGTTTTATTAAGTATTTTCTTTCATTTTTTTTTTTTAATTTTTTGCATGGACACAATCCAAAGAAACCATTTTTCTCTCTTTCCACTTCTTCATCTGCAGTATAATCTTCGGGTTACTGTAATAGTTAACTATGAGAAGGCAATGACTCAGCTTAGTTGGCACTGAGGCCTTTAAATAATAATGGGAAGATCGAATTTGGCTGGAGGTTACATTCGAGGGATTTGGGGGTACTTGACATTAAGGACTATGTGTTTATCGTCTATCCACCTGTGTCTTATCCTTTCTCTCCACTATACACTCACAGCTCAAAACACTCTGGCTAATGGAGAATAGGCAGTCCACAGAATAAGTACAGGAAGGAATTTAGTGGGCTTGTTTGATCTCAGTTTCATGTGGTGTAATCATTCAAAAATATCTTACCCAGAGAGAGAAAGAAAACTTGCTACATGCCATATTAAACAAATTCATAGTGATAGGGTTCTGTGTGATATAAACAGAAAAAATGGGAGCCTTTCAATGATTCAGTAGGCATAAAGAGGGGAGCAGGCTGCAGAAAGGTATCTAAGTTTTAGCGCATGCTAAGTGCCCACGGCCTTTACATTCTGGAACAAAATATAGAAACAATGGTTACCTGAGAACTGGGGCAGCTTGACTGTTCCTAAGATATAGGAAATAAGCTCCCCAAATATTATAATAATATTTCCATAACCAGGTAAGAATTGCCTATTTTCAAACAACACTAAACTTGTTATTGAACCTTATTTACTGGTTTACTGCTCCTATACAAGAAGGGAAAGTAGGTAAAAGTGACATATAAAGAAATGGGTATGCATTTTCCAAAGTTACAACATCATGCAAATACAAACAAAAAATCATGGGTAAAAACATGAGCCACACAAATGTATATTGAGCATATGCCATATAATTTTCTCATGAATGAGAGTACCAGCAGGGTGGCAAACTAGTTTAAAGAGGCCAAAGTTACTAAGAATAAGAACGCTGAAATAAACTTGAAAGATAGAGACAAAGCTGGTTAATGTCCTACAAGTCATTAAACTTTAAACATTATTGTTTCTCTTTTGCAGAGGGCAGAAATTATTTGCAACTGTCATTATTCTGCAAGTTAACATGTAATTTCACAGAACTTAAGCTCTAATCAATAGGAATGGTAAATCAAACAATGGTATATTGTTCTATTAAATTAAATAATCCTTCAATGGTGACTTTCATGTTCCAATATGACATTAAAATGATACACAGTCATTCATGTATCTTATTTATAAGTGTCACATAATATTTCTTAGCTACATAGAGAGCAGAAATGACAAGCAATTACAATTTCTTCACAATTTCACCAAAATAATATTAATAATTATAACAGATTACTACAAGCCATACAATATTCTAAGTATTATATATTAACTATTTTATTCCTAACAGTGCTATGAGATAGGGAGTATCTTTATGGTCAAAGAAAAGTTAATTAACTCACTGAATTGTAACTTATTCATGGATACATGGAGCCAGAATTCAAATTAGCAGAACTAGCTTCAAAGTCCGTAATTTTAACCATTGCACTAAATTGTCTCTCACTAACTCTCCCTCTTTACATCCTGATTCCTCCTCAACTATTTTGGTGCCATAAGAGCATCTCCCTTCCCATCAGCACCTCCTAGAAGCACCTCAAAGAGCAAGATAATAACACTAACAACAATAGTGATGATGATGATGATGATGATGATGAAGATGATGATAATGAGATGATGATGATGATGATTCTGTTTATTCTGTCATGTCAATAAGCCATACAGAGAAAGACAGATACCATATGGTTTCACTCTTATGTGGATCCTGAGAAACTTAACAGAAACCCATGGGGGAGGGGAAGGAAAAAAAAAAAAAGAGGTTAGAGTGGGAGAGAGCCAAAGCATAAGAGACTGTTAAAAACTGAGAACAAACTGAGGGTTGATGGGGGGTGGGAGGGAGGAGAGGGTGGGTGATGGGTATTGAGGAGGGCACCTTTTGGGATGAGCACTGGGTGTTGTATGGAAACCAATTTGTCAATAAATTTCATATATTAAAAAAAATAAATAAAAATAAAAAAATTGTCATTTCAAAAAGTAATTTAAGAATAAACAAAAGCATCTTAGAATGTAATTTTTAATTGATCTGTAGTTGACACTTAACAATTTAAAGTTTGTCTTCACAATATCAACGCAAGAGCCCTAGCACTTGCCCTCCAAACCAGATCATCACCCCTCAGCAACTCCAGCGTAGAAATTCTTGAACCCCGATTGCAGTATGCATTCAGTCTCCACTAAGACATAGGCAAGCCATGGTCCAAATTGACCAGTCACCCTGGAGTTTAAAAAATCCAGTTGTACTTTTCTCTCCCAATTTTCTGCAGTGTTAAACTCTCTTGAACACTTTCTTCTTTAGAGTCCCTCCTACCTTGAACTTTGCGGCAGCCCTCATTACTTTTTTCCTTTCTCTCTTACCATTTACTGAACCCGACTCCTTCCCTTCTGCCTAGAGTTCACTACTCTGTTACATCTCTCATCTGTTCTTACTTAAGATGTTGAATTAGCTTCTTTTTCTCCCCATCTAATTCATTTTAAAATGTAATATTATAATGTCATATTTTTTATTTTGTAATATTTTAATTCATTTGTAATGTTTTCAAATATTTTATTTTTAAATGTTTATTCATCTTAAATGGGTTATTTCATAAAACATAAAACTTAGAATATATATTAATGTTATAAAGTATAACACTCAAATAACTTTCCATGATAGTGGTATGTAACTTAAAAATCAAACGTCTTCTTACTTACACTTAAGTACACTTCTACCTGTGCAATCCCTGAAATCCTTTCTACCTGTTGTTCCTTCATTGGTAAATTCTATTTTTTGAGGACAGTAAGAATTTTGTGTTTTAAATACATGTGTCCTTTATCATGTACTTACCACACATGTATGTATCCCTAAATATATATTGTTTGTTTTTGCTTGTTCTAGAGCTTCATAAAAATTGTATTAAATCATGGTTTTCAATGGAGATCAAATAGCATTTTATTATTTAGTTTTTTATTTTTTATAAATTTAATGTTTGTTTACTTTTGAGAGAGAGAGAAACAAGAGTGTGAGTGGGGGAGGGGTAGAAAGAGGGGGACACAGAATCTGAAGTGGGCTCCAGGCTCTGGCTCTGAGCTACCAGTACAGAGCCTAATGTGGGGCTCAAACTCATGAACTGTGAGATCACGACCTGATCCTAAGTCGGATGCTTAACCAACTGAGCCACCCAGATGCCCCTATTATTTACTTTCCTTAAGTTAGGTGGTTAACTTCCCTAAATCCAAATGTGATTCAATCTATTTCCAGGTGAACATTCTTGAGTGATTTCCCCATTAGTAAGTATAAACTGTTAGCATACACTGGATTTATAATCTGGTGGCCACCTACTTTTCCAGTCCTGTTACCAGATTTCCCCATAACTCTGCTATTCTGCCATACTCAATACCTGCAGCTCCACCCCATTCCATGAAATTTCACCACCTTGTGCCCTCACACATCATTCTCTTTCTACCCAAGCCTTTTACTTTTCCCATATGTGTTCACAAAATTTTAATTTAATTTTTAACCCTAAAATGTAACAAGTAAAATGTTCCCTTAAATATCCCCAAGCCACCCTAAAAACTTTTACTAAGCTTTTATGTGGCCTTGTCCTTGCATTGGTTATAGAACTTATTACATTTTATGTGTCTTATTTATTCCTAATCTTCATGAGACATTAATTTTTTAAAAGCTAGTAGCTATTGGTCTCCCTTACCTAAAACTTGAAAATATATTGTTTTGATTAAATGTTTGAATAAATGAATGAATAATAGAGTAAACTTATGAATGAGGAAAAAGGGAGAATAAAGTCTCACCAATATTTGAGGAAAGGCAGAATGGAAACAGGGTTAGGATTTAGAGGCTGTCTTCACACTGAGTTTGAAATGATCAAGTTTCATCAAATAAGGTGGACAGAAACTTAAGAGAGATCAGTTGTATGGATTTGGAATACTATAAAATAGTTTCAAAAATAATTATAAGCTTAGATTAATTCGACTATACTGACCCTCAGTCCACATACAACAACATTTATATAGCAAATGCTTATTTGAAACATCTAAGGCATTGCTATGCAAGACTGAGATCCCCTGAACGGAACTCCATTACTGCACTCACATTGACGGATGGGGATTATAGGATTATATCTGCATTAATAGATTTCCCACAAGACACATGCATTGTAAACCATGTTGCAGACAATAGGGGTGACTTGACCTGCTGTGACTTTATTTATCAGATTTCTAGTAAAGTGTTTGATGATGTTTCTTTTTACTGAAGGAAGAAGTTTTTAATTGATTCCAAAGGAAATTATTGCAGTTGCAGCCCTGCTTTAGTTTTTTTACTGGCTAGATTTTCTTATGGAAAAGAAATATATGTCCCCTGTTATTTGGTCAGTAAGATCATTTACATTTTAACATACAGAAGCCTCATTATCTGCCAAGTTGGTGCTGAAACAGCATGAGGTGTTAATTGTTATGCAGAAATAGAGTTTATGAATATGCTAAAATGGGATGGGGTTAACATTTATGACTGCTTATGTATTTGTATATTAAATGTTCTTGTTTATTTCATGTGCAACCTTTACTTTATGAGGGCATACAGAGGAGAATTAATGTTTGTGAGGTATTTTGTGTCAGAGATAATATGTGAACAAACAGGTATGTTTGCTGACCTCTCTTTCTCCTAAGAATATTTGAGACTGAAAAATTCAATGAATCAGAACCTTTTCATTCGCTGTTACCCTTTGTTCTGTGACCATGTTTAGTATAAAAAGCCATATGTATATACATCTCCATAATGTAAAGAGCTCAAGACAGTCATAAATTTACGTAAAATCTAATATTTTCTAAGAACATATCAAAACAAACACAAATACCCTAGAAAACCCATTATGCCTTACATATTACTCATCAACTTAGCTTTCTTAATTGTTTTCAACCAAAGGAAAATTTCACATTACTTTTTTACCCCCCTTTCCATTTTTATATGTACGAAGTAACATTGCCTAATCCTTCATGGTGACATTGCTTTAGGAATGTCAGTTTCATTATACCATTTCATTGAGTACTGCCTGAATATCTTCTAAAATAACACTGTAAACCACAAAAGGACTAATGCTTTATATCTTTACTCATTTATTTACTTTCTTAATTTTCTGTTAAAATGGGTTAACCTGGGATTCACTTATTGTCTTCCAAAATTTAGAGATTGACAAGCTCACATACGTTTTCAATGGGTGGGAATTCTGGTAAAGAGAGTAAACGCTGTTTTTGTAACTCCATTCACAAAACTCTCCAAAATGGATGTAAACACACAGAATAAAGGAGAAAATTCACCTGCATTTGAGCTAGTGAATTATAATAACTCAATAATGTAAGCTCTGAAGAAAAAAAAAAAGGCTGCCAAATCAAGTAAACATTAGGCCCAATATAAAAGGGAGGCACCAAGTTGGCATACCTCTTCTTCAATTTATATCATCATGCAAGCAGGCAGGTTGTGTGGGGCAGTGGGTTCTACTCTGGAGAATATGAAAAGACATGGCTGAGGCATAAGAAAAATGAGGGCACCCCAATGATGTTTCATCAGCTAAATTAAAATGGTGGAAGAAGCAGAGCTGAAAGAAACTTACTTACTTACTCACTTAAGTACTTACTTATTTACTTATTTTTTTATTTATTGGATCAGGTATAACCTAACTTTTGATTGATTGATTGATTGATTGAACTAGGTATAACCTAACTTATTTATTTATTTACTTATTTATTTATTGGACCAGGTATAACCTTACTTACTTATTGATTGATTGACTGATTGGACCAGATATAACCTAAACTTGAGGGTGGGCCAGGGACAAATAGAGAACAGAAATATCTGAGTCCATTGTTTTGGACAGAGGCTCTGAAGACTGCTTCAGGTTGCCCTGGCTTGCTCCTGCCCCCTGGGTTGAAGTCTCAGGACACTCTCCTGAACTTACTATTAGACCTTCCTCCAGAGCTGGCCCTGGCTGTGTGATATGGGATTCCATCTATTTGTAGAGAAAATTGGTGTCACTAATGTACCCAAAAATGGATTTTTCTACCACCTGTCTTATTTATCTTTTCCACTCAAGCAACTTCACAGCTGAACAAAAAAACACAAATCAACAATCTAACCAATGCAGTTTAAAGTCCATGGATAGAATGCAGACTATGTCAGGTAAAAAAAAAAAAAAGAAAAAAAAAAGCAATCAGTTAAGGAAAATTGACAGCATCTGTTCTGGACACATATCAGTCCCAGATACAAATGTTTCCTTTTGATAGTAATCATCATCATCATGTGTAACAACAAGCACAAATATTACAAATAAATGAAGGACATAAATATTCCACATAAAGTACACAGATGCTCTGAAAGAGTAGTCTACGTAGTATAGAAAAGGGAGTAAAATTTTCAGAGCTCTTTTCATTCAGCGTAACATTGAAGAGTAGAACAGCCAGCCTTCAGATACTTGCTACTCCAGGGGAAAAATGCCAAATTAGTCCACGATGGTCCACAAGTTTGGTCTTTTCTTCCGATTTCGTGATCCAGAAACATACTACTGAGACACAGAAATTGTATTTCCAAAAATTCATAGAGGTACAAAATATTGCTCAGAATTTTGAAGAGTTTGTATGTTTGATTAAGGAGTATGTGAGAAGCAGTTTCTGAAAACAAGCTGGAAAATTAGTAGATGATCAACTCTGAAGGGATTCTGTTATCATAATAAAAAAAAAACCTTGAATATTTCTCCTATAATTGAATGGGAGACTTTGACAGCTTTTAGTTATAAGAATTCTACAAATTGTGGTACAAAGATGAGGGAAAGGAGAATGTAGTTTATAGATTACAGGAAGGGCACACTAGAAGGGAGAATTGCTCTAGGCCACTGCAATAATCTCTTTAGGAGATGGCTGTATTCAGACTCTTAGAAAGGAGGATTTTGGAAATGTTGTGGAGGCAGAAAGCACCTGATGAGATTAGACACTAAGTCCAGTTGAACCTGACCTTTAATTACATTGCATTGTTGTGGCTGACTCTAAACTATATTAGGTTTGTGGTTTCATGAAAGGAGTCCAGTTATCAAGAACATCTTCAATTAGCTGACATAAACTGATCTTATAAGGATATCCTTTTGTGAAGTGCTAGCAAAGCAAAGAAGGCAAATAAATAAATAAATAAATAAATAAATAAAGTCATCTACTTTGCTGCTTCCTCATGCAACATTCAGTTTCATGGCCAGTCAAACATAAACAGTGCATATAGAAGTCCAGCTTATATGAGACAAAATGCAAGTGGCATTTTGTGAGAAAATATTTAAAATATGTAATAAAAAAGATTAACCTTAATAATATAAACCAGATTTACAAATTACTTAGTAAATGAGTCAACCAATTAAAAATGTGGCAAAACATAAAAACCAAGGCACATAGTACATAGCACTAAAGCCAAAATTTAGTGCTAATTAAGTAAAAGAAAATTAAAGTAAAAACATGCTATTTTACTTTTCTCCTATAAGGTTATCAAAAATAAATCAACAGAATTTAAGTCCAGTAACAGTCATTATCAAGAAGGTGAGGTAAAATACAATATTCCTATCATTGTTAAGAATGTAAATTCTGAATTTGGCCATGCTGATCAAAATAGCAATTGTGGGGTGTCCCACAATAAATTGATCCCAATTTTAGGATTCAGTGCTACAGAAATACAAGTATAAGTCCAGATGTATGGACGATAAAGTATACATCACATACCTTAGTAAAGTAAATCACTGAAATGACTAAACTATCTATAAGCCTCACATGTGAAGTCATAATGTTATACCAAAGGAAAAATAAAAATTTTGCAGAAAACTATATAGCAGACAAAAGGATTTGCATATACATATATTTGTATGCCTTGATTTTATGGTGTGAATCCATACCTATACAGAAGGAGAAAGAGAGAGCACAGCAAAATTATACTGCAAACTTTTTAATTCCTTTATGTTTGCTGTTAACTGTGTTCTGTATTTAGGTGCTTTCATGTTAGGTGCGTAAATATTTATAATGGTTATACCTTCTTGTTGGATTACCCCCCTGTTACAACTGTCATACCTTCTTGTTGGATTATTACATAGTGTGCTTCTTTGTCTTTTGTTACAGTTTTTGTTTTAAAGTCCATCTTGCCTGACATAAGTATTGCTACTCCAGCTTTCTTTTGACATTCATTTGCATGATAGATGTTTCTTCATCCCCTCACTTTCAATCAATCTGCAGGTGTTTTTAGGTCTAAAATGAGTGTCTTGTAGGCAGCAGATAGATGGGTCTTGTTTTTTGTTTGTTTTTTTTTCCTTTTTTTCCTTTTTTATCCATTCTGTCTCCCTATGTCTTTTAATCAGAGTATTTAGTATGTTTACATTCAAAGTAGTTATTGATAGATATGTCTTTATTGCCATTTTATTACCTGTTTTGTGATGATTTCTGAAGATTTTCTCTGATCCTTTCTTATCTTTATTTCATGGTTTGCTGGTTTTCTTTAGTGACTGAGCCACCCAGCCACTCCCTGTCTTTCATTTGGAACAAATTCCTCAGTCTTCTCATTTTGTCTAAGTCTCTGTGTTTGCTTCTTGTGTTAGGAAAGTCAACTATGTCACCTGTTCTAGAGGGTAATAGCATTATGAAGAAGAGGTTCTATAGTGCCCTGAAGTGTAGTGCCCCCTGTTCCCCAGGACCTGGCGCTTGAGGAAGTGTCTCCACTGAATGCTGCATGGGCTCTGTTGTTGGTTCCAGCCATTTTATCCTTCAGGCCAGTCTGCAGAGGCTTGCTTTGCCTGTTGTGGGCAGTGTTTGGTCCCTTACCCTTACCATTCAGGTGTTCTTGTGAAATGAGACCTTGTCATCACTGCTGCCAGAACTGAGGCTCTGCAAAACTCCTGGTTAGGAGATGTGATGTGAGAAGAAGTTTGGGCTGGTCCTCTGGCAGAGGGGGCCCACCTTGCTGGGACGGAGACAATCATGACTGGGAAGTGTGGTTCTTCCAGAGCACCAGAGACAGGGCTTGGTATAAGCAAGTTAGGTTCCTGTAGGTGGCTCTGTGTTTATGCTGAGCAGCAGCGGAGGGGATTGGCACCTGCCAGTTGCGCTCTTCCCGCAGGGGTCTCTGTGAATGCTGCCTCTTTGGAACACGTTTTGAGATGAGCAAATAACCTCCCCACCATGTACCCCAGACACTCTTTAGATTGCTCTTTCCATGCTTTATGTTTGCAGGCTATTTGCCCTACTTTCTGTCCTCCTGGACAATGCCTCTGGGCTCTACTTGAGCCAAGCCTGCTGACCTATAGAACTCTAGGTTTTAAGACCCACTGGTTGCAAGAACTCATGAAATTCTTGCTTTCCAAGCCAATTGCTATGGTGATTCCTTTTCCCTTGGTGAGCTCCCCTGTGTGCTAGTGATTCTCTTGCCCTTTTCTGTGACTTCACCTCCCTCCCTACCACAGCAGAAGCTGTCCGTTTCTCCTCCAAACCATGTCTGATTTCCCATCTTCCTTGAAGTGGCCTCTTCTCTACCTTTAGCTGTAGAGTTTGTTTTGCCAGTCTTCAGGTTGATTTCTGGGGTATTTAGGATATTTTGATAGTTATTTAGTTCTGTTCATGGGATGAGGCCAGCCTAAGGTCTCCTATTCTATGGCTATCTTCCCCTCTGATAGATTTCTTTAAATATATTTTTAAACTTCATATGAAATTCTTTATCTGTGGTAGATTGGCCATTCACTACGTGGTTGCAAACATTGGAAATTTGTTAAATTTTGGAGGCCAAGGCCAGGCATCTTGCCATCCAGGCATCTTGTTACAGATGGTGAGGCAATGTTAAACATGACAATATTTTTTTCTAGTACAAAAAGTTTTCAGTGCAGTGGGATTTGCCAGACTATATGGAGACCACAAAGGAGGGGATTCTGGCCTAAGGAACTTAAGAAGGACTTCACAGTTAATTTAATACCTGATCTGAGGCTTGGGAAAAGAAAACGAGAACAATAAAAATGGGTAAAAGATATAGTAACATATTAATTAATGATAATTTCTGGATTTAATGCATTGCTTTTACTAGCTTCATAAAATGAATTTCATATACTCAGAGTTCTTTATAATGCAATTTTTTGGTTTAGCCTCATTACATAGTTGTATCTTAAAATAGAGACTTTTATACCATTAAAAAGATTCTCGAATTTTTTTCCAAGATACAAAATGTCATTCATGGAATGAATAGGAACATTTTTTCTGATCTATATAATTAATATTTGATAAATTATTGGGAAAACATTTTGATGTTTTCAGTAATGAGAAAAGATCTGGACTTTAAGATTTTTTTAACTCTCCCCGGTAGAAAAACAATAATGACTGCAAAGTCTGAATATGTTCTGCTTTAATAATTATGTAATTTTTTATATATTTTGTGACCTTTATTTTCTTTACTGGAGGTATTTGCTGTTTAACCTCCCTTATGTTGTAATTTTGAAAGAAAATTTTTTGGAATAATATTATGTGAAATATTTTACAACTGGGTTATATTTTCACTCCAGAAATATTATTTATGTGGATGTAGATCCACTTGGAATAAATTCTCTGTGCATCTCAAGGTGTGCTTATTCTGCACAAATTCTGCCATAAATTAGAGGCAGTTAAGATTTCCTCTGGGCTAAAATATGACAAATAAGCATCTAACTTACAGTTTTATTCCCCTTTCTTTTCTTGTCTTTCTTTCTCTCTCTTTTGAACATCCAATGAAATACTTTTAATATATAATTCTATTATATATCTATATAATATTACTTGTATATAATGTAAGTAAATAAAGAGTTGTCATAATTTAGTTGAAGCCACATGTGAGAACCAGGATTTACCTTAAATATAATGAGTACTTTTATCAATATGTATAATGTAAGTGTATTAATATTCAAGATTATTTTAAGCAATATTTTGAATGTATAGAGAATATATAGTCTAAGAAAGGATAAATACTCTATTTTAACACTGTAAAATGATAGGCAAAATATTGCAGTCAAATCTACATTATTTGATCAATTTGGAAGAAATATTGGTAAATAGGAACTCACTTATTATATTGTTTGGCCCTTATTTACCAAAGGAAACAAAAACAGTATAAACCAACATCCCTTATAATTTTGGAAATTGATGTCTAAATCAGTACTAATTATTAATATGCATTACTTTTGGTTACTGTGTAAGTGCATAAGATATATTTGTTGAAAACATGTAATAACACATAAAATGTATATATTATATATTTCATTTTATCTGTCAACAAAGAATTTCTTTCTTTAGTGAGAGAGAAAGAGGCACAGGGAGAGAGAGAGAGAGAGAGAGAGAGAATCTCAAGCAAGCTCCACGCTTAGCATGGAGCCTAATGTCGGGCTAGATCCCCCAACCCTGGGTTCATGACCTGAGCCAAAATCAAGAGTCAGGCACTCAACTTACTGAGCCAACCCAGGTGCCCCCAAGACTTTTTTTTATTTCAGTGAAAGTGTTTTTCATATTTGTACTCAAATTCTTCCCATACATAACTATGTAATTGTTATACTTCCCAGTTTATAGAATTGACTGGAATGTTGAATCAGGTCAGAGATAGAAAGCATAAATGCCTAACAAACAAATTCTTTTGTCAACTCTTCTCAAATACCATTTATTCACCATATTAAGATATAAATGACAACACTAATAATTGATAATTACACTTTAACCTGCAGCTTCTCATTCTCCTGACTCTCTGAACATGTTTCTCAATGTCTTTCCTTGGCTACTCTCACCCTCCCCCTGCCCTTGACCCCTAGGATTCTGGTCTTTATTCTCTTCTCTTACTATTCTCTACTCTTTCAGTATATCCATGGTCTATGTTTTCAATAATTATTCACAAACCACAACTCCTATCCTGAGACCTCACCTCCTATCCTGAAATCCCTTCAAATTTTCCACGTCTCCATTTTGTTTTATTATAATCTACCCTGCATCCTGCTAATATGATCTTTTTTATGTAAAAAGATGGGC
Source organism: Prionailurus viverrinus (assembly GCF_022837055.1). Taxonomy (NCBI): domain Eukaryota; kingdom Metazoa; phylum Chordata; class Mammalia; order Carnivora; family Felidae; genus Prionailurus; species Prionailurus viverrinus. The sequence continues at coordinate 45,058,312 of NC_062561.1, read as the reverse complement.
ATTCTGTGAACTGGTCTTCTATTCCCTATAGGATAAAGCCCTAACTCCTTACAAGGCACCCAAGCACTCTTTAACACTCCATTTCATTAAATCAGCATGTCTCTGGTTATATCCACTTCCTCTACCCTCTCCAAATTTTCCCAAAGAATCTGTATTATCTACATTGCAGCTAACTTTCTTACAACATTGTTAGTTGTGCACAATGAAGAATTGTCCATTTCCATCCGTGATTTTCAGATGTCTAACCAAGCATTAATGTAAGTGGGACAGCTATTCAGAATTATCTGAAACCAAGAGTAAAATTTACATATAAACAAAATATTTTCAGTATTTTATATGAATTAAATATTCCCAAGGATTTTTTGAAGAATGTAATTACCATGTAAATAGAAGAAATAATGTAAATATCATCCGTTCAGAATATTACTATAGGTGTTTGCCATTTTGGAAATTTGCTATGCCAATGTCAACACTGCTCACAGTATTTTAATTGCCAGTATAGCACACTTATTTGTAGTTTTATGAGCGATCTCGAATTTTGTAAAATGATACAAATTTAATTTGTATTTAATTTAATACTTCAAAAGGTCAAATACTTTTAAAAATGAAGAGCTATCAGGTAAATATTCAAAATTGTGTTATAGAGCTTTGCCCACAAATATTAGCCATCAATGGGCCCATATAGCCAACTGTGTCAACTCTTTTGTTGTTGTTGTTTATCTGTTTGTTTGTTTAATGAGGTAAAGATTATATCAATGCTTTATGAAGAAATATATGCTAGAGGTTACAAAGATAATCTAAACTTCTGAGATTTAAGGGAAAGTTTAAAGATCATTGATAGTATTATTGATGTGAAAATAAATGTTTAAATCAGAGCAATAACCTCATTTCTTGTAGCATTAGACAAACGATTTAAAAATGCTAATATGCTATATTAGCATATATATATATATATACCATAAATATACCATATATATATACATACCATATATACCATATATATACCATAAATATGGTAATATGCTAATATTCTTACCAGCTGAGAAAGCTTGCTAATTTTACCTGAAATCCAAATGAAATATATATATTTTTAGTCCATCAAGAGTTTTACTGCTTTAGGTAGACTTGATAAAATGGATCAAGGTGTCCAAAGTATGTGTAACCACTATAATCAAATGAATTTTCATTACAAATGAAGAAAGTATCATGTGTAAAAATCAAGATAGAAATTTTACCTTTTTGTTAGCTTTCTATTTCAGTGCCAAAAAGAATGAAAGAATAATAAATACACCATATTTAAAAGGTTTTGTATCCAAAATAAAGTAAAGGCTATACAATTATAATTCTAAGATCATAGTTTTTTTCTCATTATTAAAAATTTATTAATTCCAGAAACTTAGAAAATCTAAAACTAAGCCTAAATAATCAAAGGAAACAACTCAAAATATCACTATAAGATGATTACTTTTAAATATTTCATTCTAATCCTGTTTCCCTGCATATTAATTTAAAAATACAGCCCTTCATCAGTTTGGTCTTGAAGGGGCAAAAAAATAAAATAAAATAAAATAAGATTTTTTCTCACAAATGTCCCTGTCAATCTGCTTTGTGAATTCCTTTTCCTTGACCCACTGAATAAAATAATAAACAGGAATTGCGGCTCTTCTGATGATTTTTAGCTGATAAAAATTTCCCCAGGAATCGTGAGTCACAGAAATAGCTTCATTTCTATAATTAAAATGCCCAGTCTTGTTAAATACTTATTAGGTGAATCATGTGAAACCTTGGTGACTGCTTAATAAGTGGGAAGTTCTCCTGGGATGTTAAGAAGGAAAGGAAACACATAGTGTATTTACCTATTAAAAATTCACTATGTGAGGTCACTTTGCTGATCAAAATTCTTATGCCAGTTATTTTAGTTCCTTGGGAGATTTTGGTCCACAGGGTTGATTTGGGGACATCAATTGATTAGTGTGACAATCATGTTAAATGAATCTCTGGGTTGCTGTGATAGCGTAAATTTGTTAAACTTGGTAAATTTATTTCAGTGTTCTACTCCTAACTATCAGCTATTATTTTGGCAAGGAGATACCCGATATGTGATTAAGAACATGGACTTTGTAAGCAGAATGCCTGTATTTTTTAATATAATCACTTTGGAAAACTGTTCAAGACAAGAAGTCTTATTGTGACTCACTTTTCTCACCTATTAAAGGGAATGAATAATCATACTACCCACCTCACCAAGTTGAATATTAAATAATATATTCAGTATCTTAAGAATATGAAGCAGGAAATCCCAAGTTCATCACAGTTGCAATCATCTCAAATGACAGGAGTTAATCGGCAGGAATCTGATACTTTTGTATAGGCTGGGCTAATTGAAATCAAAGGCTTGTTACTTTTCAATATAAAGGCTTGTGACGGAATGAAAATCGATAAATGTTTTAAAACAAATGATAGGGAGAAATCGTCATATCCAATTTTTAATATTAATTACTACATATGATATCTAACCAGCCCCAGCATTTGGCCAATTTACTTATTTATTTTTTAATGTTTATTTATTTTTGAGAGAAAAAGAGAGACAGACAGAGTGTGAGTGGGGAAGGGGCAGAAAGAGAGAGGGAGACAGAATCTGAAGCAGGCTCCAGGTTCTGAGCTGTCAGCACACAGCCTGATGTGGGGCTCGACCCCATGAACCCTGAGATCATGACCTGAGCCGAAGTCAGATGCCTAACCAACTGAGCTACCCAGGCTTCCCAGCCCAGTGTTTGGTCAATTTAGAACATAAACAGAAGAAAGATCACCCCCAAGTTACAGTGCATGGTATTCTCCTTCACATGTATTTTTATTTTTTTTAACATTTTTTTTAACGTTTATTTATTTTTGAGACAGAGAGAGACAGAGCATGAATGGGGGAGGGTCAGAGAGAGAGGGAGACACAGAATCTGAAGCAGGCTCCAGGTTCTGAGCCATCAGCCCAGAGCCCGACACGGGGCTCCAACTCACTGACTGCGAGATGGTGACATGAGTTGAAGTGGGACGCTTAACTGACTGAGCCACCCAGGCGCCCCTCACATGTATTTTTAAAAACCGAGCTAAAAATTAAAGGTTAGTGATTAAAATTTATGAAAATAAAAGAGCACTCCCATATTATCAGCACTGTTACTACAAGTAAGCACATGATCTGCACACCACACTTGAAAAATCAACCTTTAGATTCTATTCACGTTCTGCTGTATTAGGCAAGGCCATTGCTTGGAGTCTTCTGATGAACATTATATAAACTTGAAACCAAACGAACCCAAATATTGTTTTTGTGTGTTTTATGTGGTTTAAAGGTATGAAACAAACTGAATTTACTCAACATAGAAAGAATGTAAGAAAAGTAATTTTAACTGTTCTCTCAATTTCTTTCTTCTGGATAACCATGAGGTAGTCAGTTTTATTTTCTCTAGTTATTTCAGGAAGGCATTTCATTATTGCAGAAACTATAGCTATGTGAGCTATCACAGAGAACAGAGTAACTACAAACCATCGGTGATAAGTCTTCCCCCCAAGTTAAATAAATTGTATTATGATAATTGATACAAATCCAATATAGTTCAGCAGCATTTTATTTAAGCCATACTGAGAGACAAAATCACTTAGAGATTAAGTGTGAGTTCCTGGAGCTAGAAATAATACCCTGTGCAGCCCTTCTCAACCATACACAAGCTGTGTAAACTTAGAATATTTTACTCTCTGTGCTTGAGTTTCCTCAAAAGGTGAACATGGATGGCCAAAGAGGTTTCTACTTTTTAGAGAAATTTTGAGAATCAAAGTGTAAACTCACAGCTACTTAATTTTGTATGGAGTTCTGTCCTTGTATGGTACCAGGACTGGTAGGAATAAGATGCATGGAGAATGATCTGAATTCAATTTAAAGCTTTTTGTAATGGTTGGTGTCAATTCCTTCAATTGGTAGAAGGTTCCTTCTGATGGGAAGAATGAGGAATGTTGGAGACTTAAGGATACTGAAGAGGGGTTTGCAAGATAGGAATCTAGCTGAAATACATATACATTCCTCTAATATTCAGATTCCATTTTTCTTTAGGAATGTGAGAACATTCCTAATGATTATTTCAGCTTTGTCTAATAATGCCCTGGTTGAGACTCATAAAATTTAAACGAGGTAACTTTGTAAAGGATTTTTCTGTTTTCATATTTCTCGACCTCAGCAAAGTTTCAACCTCTAACCTTAATGAATTTTTCTCATGAAATAATGAATATAGAATTATTGTCATAAATCTTTTATAGAGTCTCTTTTTAGTATTCAATTTAAAAATAAAAAAAATATCTGTTTTACATATCAATATAAAATCTCATAGCAGTTATATTTGCTTTATAAAAACTAAACTAAAAGTGATATTTCCAAATAATTTCCAGTATGCCTCAAATATAGAGGGCATACAGTAAGCATTCTCTTTTTTAAAGTTTTTATTTAAATTCCAGTTAGTTAACATAGAGTGGAATATTAGTTTCAGGCATATAGTATAGCGATTCAATGCTTCCATACATCACTGAGTGCTCATCACAGATATTAGTAAGCATTCCTTTAAATGTGCATGAGAAATTTAAGAAATAATGTCATGATCATTGATACAAGTCCACTATGGTTCAGTTGAATGTTTCAATCTGTATTTTCTTTAATACTGTGTTTCTTGGATTCAGCTGCTCTATCCATTTTATTTCTCTCATGATCTGTGTACTTTCATTTTTATTTACTCTCTATCCTTTGGAATTCTACATATATCCAATAATAAAATCTCAGGACTAAAATCCAAAGATTCATTTTAATATACTGACAAGTTCATTTTTTGAACTTTTGGTTAAAGTGATCACAATCATTCTTCTTTATAGGAATTATCTTTTTTAATGATCTCATTTGCTTCTGCCTTTTCCTTACCCTTATTTAAATTTTGAGTTCTCTTATGATTGTATTCAGTTTCTCAACAGGCTCCTCCCTCTACTTTGTAAGAGAGTCCAAACAAGTTTTTATAAAAAAAAAAAAAAAAAAAAAGAAGAAGAGAACAAGAAGAAGAAGAAGAAGAAGAAGAAAGAAAAGAAAAGAAAAGAAAAGAAAAGAAAAGAAAAGAAAGAAACATAACAAAAAAATGTTAAACACCTAACTTGTTCCAGGTTTGAGACAATTATCAAGGATTTAGTCAAGTAGATGAGTCTTATGCTGTAAAACTATGGTATCATAGTTTTTCTTTCTAGCACTGTAGTTCTGCAAATAGTCTTCTACTTCTGTTAGTACTAAATTGATTATCCAGCCTCTGAATTCGTACAATCAAGCTTTTACACCCACCACTTGGCTGAAAGTCCTTTTTTTTTAAATGTTTATTAATAAGAGATAGAAAGAGAGAAGGAGAAAGAGAGTTGAGGAGGGGCAGAGAGGGAGACATAGAATCCAAAGCAGGCACCAGGCTCTGATCTGTCTGCACAGAGCCCAATGCAAGGCTTGAACTCAGGAACTGTGAGATCATGACCTGAATGCTTACCTAACTGAGCCACCCAGGCACCTCTGAAAGTGATCTTTAAGGATACTAATGGAAAATCAATGGGCTTGTTCTGTTTTCATTCTCCTTCAAATTTCTGTATTTTTCAGTGTATGAATTCAACTGTCTTAAAGTTTTCTTTTGCTTGCTTTCTCTGTTTCATGAATATCTCCCTTTCTTCCTTTTCCTTAAATCAGCAATGTTGGCCAAACTATACAAGTTCTTTGACTCTCTACCAATTAAAATGACTCCAGATCCAATCTGCCCAAAACCTAACTTTTCATGAACTTATATTTCTACATTTCTGCTAAATAGTATCCATATATTATACTTTATTATTTCAAAAGCAATGAATCTTGTAAAAACTCTTTGTACATTAATAGATGTTAAGTCTTTCTTGACCACATTAATTTCTGCCAAAGGTTCATCAATGTATTTGTCAACCAGACTGTAAATTGATGTTAAAATTTAGGTTGACGTTCAGCCTCTTGCACCTAATCCCACTCTGCTTAGTCTACCTTTATTCTTTTGCTCTCCCCAGATATGCCATCTGTTTACCCTTGACCAGGATTGTCATTGTCCCCCAAGCATCTCATACATATTTTTGTTTTTAAATTTTTCTATAACTCTTCATTATTATGTTTATTAGCTAACTCATTCCTGGAAATTTATCTACCTACCCTAGTTCTTGATAATATAATCCCATCCCGAACAAAGTTAAGTACAAGGAGGAATGGTTTGAAGATACATAATTCTAGGTTTAAATTAACCACTTATCAAGGTTTGTATCCTTGGATAAGTCTCCTAATCTCTATGAGCCTCATTACTTATACACAAAAAATAACACCAAATAAGATAGTATGAGTAAAGTACCTTTCATAGTAAAATAAATATTAGTTACATTTATATTATGTATATTACATTATTTATATAATATTATTTATATTATCCTTGACATTTGCTAATGACATGCATTTTTTCATGGGTGATATGGTAAGACCAATGAATGTCATGTTCCGGAGTCCTTTTTTGTACTGCCTTTGTCATAAAATAGGTTCCTTTTCTCAAGGAAATTTTGTCAGTCATAATTTTGCCAGTCACACTGTATCATTGGATCAGGAATTCTCTAAGAGATTGGTGCTGAGAAGCCAAAGATGTAAACCTATGCCCAGAGTATGTATCTATTCCAGAAAATAATCCACTTTTCCACCAGATGGCTAGCTTGTCTTCTTCAAAGAATTGTGCCATATTAGGAATTATCAATAATATAATTAGATCAGCTTTGTTGAAGGGGAGTTCATGTTTTCATATCCATTAATAACTTCTATGCTCTCTACCATGGTCATCTTTTTGTGGGCCCATTGTAACACTGAGATGGCATAGAAAATAATATACCTGATGTCCATGGTACAAGTTATACTGGGTACCTGATCATTGAGAGCTTCCTCTGTAATGAATGTATTGCTGGGCACTTAAGAAAGATTTTTACTTTATGATCACTTGAGTATATCTATTGACATAAGGGTACTCCAGATCTCCTTGTCACTGATCTTTCTCTGTTGTTCCTTTCAGGCTTCTCAATAGCCAGTCAAGCTATTTGCTCGTGCTCAGAAGTTTATGTGTGACTTAGACTATTTCTCCCTTCCAACAAAGTAGGCATCTAAGTGAAATGTTCACAGATTTGCCTATTAAAAATATACTTTCATCACTTTCCTGGCTAGCACTGATATACCATGCCATCCCTTTTCTAAACTAGGACTGAATTGTTTCATTTTACATAAGTTTATTGTAAAAAAAACCTTGGGACCATACATACTAGTTGAGGAACAGGCATTCACTTATTAGTGCCTTTTAGACCTGCTCAAGCCTGGTTTAAATGCAATGCTTCCATTGTGAAATTGCACTGTACAATGGATTGTTTCTATGATTACTTCTCATTATTATCAAATGGATTTAATAATACCAAAACAATTTTCGTAGTCCCTGGATGTTCCATGGTAAGATCCTCAATCATCACTTGAGCCCAACAGTGCTCCAGGAGCTGTTTGCTCAAACAGAGAACAATTCTTGATTGCAGAGGGTAGTACTGAGAAGTTCAAACCATAATTTTACCACTGAGACTTGATAGATTCTCTTCCCAACTTCTTACCCACCATGGCTACTTCCAGAGCAAAATAATGTCTAGTCGCATTGTATAAATGGAGGAAAGCTTACAGAATAACTGGGCCTTACAAACACTAGCCCCGTTAGAAACTGATAGCCTGCTGAACCAATCAACATATAGATTTGAATCGTAATCCTATGTCCTTTATAAAATTCAGAGGAACATGGGGCATCTGAGTGGCTCAGTTGGTTAAATGTCAGGCACTTGACTTTGGCTCAGGTCATGATTTCATGGTTCATGGGTTTGAGCCTTGCATTGGCTTCTGTGCTGGCAGCACAGAGCATGCTTGGGATTCCCTGTCTCCCTCTCTCTCTGACCCTCCCCTACTTGTGCTATTTCTGTCTCTTTCAAAGTAAATAAATAAATTTTAAAAATATTCAGAGGAACTTAATACATATTGTGCCTTATTTTCACTGGTTAGATGAGTGAAGGACAATGACTTGCTATCTAGAGAAGTTCTCCTGCTACTCTAGACTGTAAGATCATTGTAAAGTCCACAGATGAAGCAGATCCTTGAAACCTCATGGGATTTAGCACTTGCCTTCCAGGATGCATGAGTCTTACTAGGTTATCCAAAATACGTTTCACTTACTAGCCACTAACCCCAATTAGGGCGCTGATATCATCAATAAAGTGGCTACCTGTGATGATGCTTTTTGAAATGTCAGGATAGGTAAGGTTTTTGTAGACTCTATTATGACAGAAAATAGTTCTATTATAACAGGAGTCCTGTGATTATGAAAATGTACTGCCACCTATGTTACGGAGAAACAAACTTCTTTTGTTCTTTCCTGATGATGAGAATTGAGAAGAAAGTATTTCTCGAATCAGTAGCTGGGTGATAATACCCTTTGGCATTATATACAGGAGGGTTGTGCCATACCAGGGAGCACTACCTAGGCCTGGTGCCAGGCCTGAGGGGATGCACTCCTCCTCCTTCCAATCGTTCCTGAATCTGATTTATGTTTCCTTTCTCTGGCCAACACTAGGCACTCTTTGAAGATTAGATACAAAGTGCAAATTATGTAATTTTGGTGCTTCTGCATATGACTTCAATTCTCTACTATTAACATTTAAATCTAGCATTGTACAACATAAAGATGTAGAGTAAAATTCACCCTAGTAGTTTAAAATGTTAACTTTTCTTTATTTAGACTGACATTAAATAGCAAATAAAAAGCACCAAGACAAATCAAAAGGGATAGAGTGGAAGAAAAGAAAAAGCTTTCTATGTACCTCTAACATCATTTTTTCATGTTCCTTGAAAAAGAGACTCTGCATTCACTTTGCATTGTGCCTCACAAATCATGTAGCCAGCCCTGCTTCCAGGACATTCGGATACATGCAAAAACTTGAGAACCAGTCTTCTAACACATCAGGGAATCAATGAGAGAGCTCTGCCAGCTGTTAGCATATCTTAATTACACATTTATATCTAAGAAGATAATCACAGGAAAGGTCTATAGAACCATTGTACCCACACTGAGGCAAAATTTCATTTGCATGCAGTTTCTATAGGCCCCACTATACCCAAAAAAACCATTATGGCATTTCAGTGTCACCACAAATCTCTTATCAGTCCTCAAATGTATCCTGTTTCTTTTTCTCAGTGCTCATCTATACTAGCAAAGGCTGCAGATCCATTGAGGGAAGGATCAGAGGGAAATTCTTTGTATATGCTGGTTGTGGTATGCCTCTCAAGGGCTCTCATTTCCCCCTTAAATTAGTAGATTCTGAATCTGTGGACTTGTTTTGACCTAGAAATTGTATGGACTAGCATTTGTCATTACAGTAGATAATATCCACTTTCATATCACCAGCTATCAAGTTTTCTAACTCCCCAAATGAAGCAATATCCTGAGTGAAAAGCCATCCATCTAACCTCAACATACTTGAAGATCAATTCCATAGATTCTCAGGAATCAAAGAAAACTATGCCATTCAGGTCTTCCTACTCTTTATTTTTATTATATCCATCTTGCTTCTGATAATTAACTTCTGCCATCTAGATTCTTCCATGCTGGAATATCAGTAATTCCAGTGGCACTAAACTCCAGGAAGATGATAGGGCCTCCCACTCCTAACTCCAGCCTTCTTAACATTATGGTTCCCTCTTCAGCATTATTCTTTGGGCCCTCCCAAGAGGGAATAAGAGTATAAAATGAAGGGATTTTCTGTTCTTTCACATAATCCATTTTAATATTTCCACCTCCTTCTGATTTCTGTTTTCTTCCTCAATAATACGCTAATACAGTTCTAGCATTGCCAATTTATTTACAGTAGGGCATAATCATATACAGACTTCAGGGTAGCTTCCATTTTCACTACTAAAATCAACTCTTAGCCAGTATGTTGAATCCCAAATAATGAGTGAGTGGCCCACATAAATAGTCTTATCTTTATTCCTACATTCCTCCATGTTGGCTTCATACCAAGATCAATTCCAAAACATATTCCTTCCTGCTTTCTTCATACCCTTAACCAGATCCTGTAATTGCGTTGCTGTGGACGTTACTTCTTCCTGCATCAGAATTTTTACTTCTCTACCCAAATGGTACCAAGACTTGACTCTGGTTTTTAACCTAGAGGCAATGATAGTTGGTGAGGAAAGGAATTGAGATAAATCAAACACCTTTGGCATTACTGTTTTTTGGTTATATTTGATAAGGTTTTTATTATTTTTTTCTGTTTGTGTAGCAAAAGAGGAGGGACTGTTCTGCAATCTAGAGGGGAAGGGTTCAGAAAAATTAGGGTTCAGGATTTCCAGGCTTGCCTCTCCCTATATTTATCTCAATTGACAAGTTCCCATTCTTTCCCTGTCACTTATATGGGTCATTCTTCTTTGAAATAAGATTTTATCATCTATCTACAACTTACAACTGTAGGACCTTCCACACCTCACTTTAACCCTCATTACTTTAATTTCTTCATATGTAGACATTAGATATTATAATCTATATGTTTCATACCTTATTTACTAGCCTATGATAAGTTACAATTTCTCTCTCTCTCTCTCTCATTATCTAGTGTTAGAAACACCTATATCAAAATATTTCTCTAAATATAATTTTTTGCTTTATTTTATAGTCAATCCAGATATTACTATGAATTTAGTGGAATCCCATAAAAATTACTAGAACATTGATGGTAATACATACAGATGGCAATTCAACTAAAAGCATTACACATAGCTCCAAACTTGTAATATGACCAGTCATGTTGCAAATAATTTTTAAATCTGTGATAACAGTAAAGCTACAGTAAATATTTAAATTTACCATTGTGTATTAACAGCTTTAGGGCATATCAAGTGGATAAAATATGGTCTTTGATATAAAAAATGCTTGATAGAAAACTATATAACTTTTTTAATGTTTATTTATTTTTGAGAGAGAGTGAGAGAGAGAGAGAGAGAGAGAGAGAGTATGTGCACAAGCAGGGGAGTAGCAGAGAGAGAGATGGATAAAGAATCCTGAGAAGTCTCTGTGCTGTCAGCACAGAGCCAGAAGAGGCACTCTAACTCACGAACCACTGTGAGATCATGACCTGAGACAAAATCAAGAATCTGACAATTAACTGACTGAGCCACCCAAGAACCCCAAACACTGTATAACTTTTTATATAAATTGTATTTTATATATATATATATATATATATATATATATAATTTTAACAAGACATTTTAAGTCAGTCTTTGTCGAGTAACAGCAAATGGAATCATGGGGAATCATATGAGGAGAACTTACCACTACCATAATGCCTTGCCTGATCCCACTCCTACCAGGCCTCTTACCCCTCACATCCCTTCCCCCCTGCCTTGGGATGCTATTATAAGACCTATTATAAGAGTAGTCACAGGATTAAGAGTTGTATTTATGGCTAGTGTCCTAATACATGGAAGCTAGAGGGAATCAAAACAAAATAAAGATACTAAATACTAATTAAAAAAATATTGGATTGGTGGGAAACCTATATATATCAAGCAACCAGATATCAAATTATTCAGTTTGGAGAATACTCCAAACTGAGAATGGTTGAGCCTTTATTCATATCCTCTGACAGTGAAAACAAGAGGTAAAACCTTGTGCTTGCTCCCCCAAAAAACATTTTTTTTCCATAAAGAATGGCACTGGGTAAGGGTCAGGTGGATTGGCACAGACAAGAGAATCTGTTCCACTGCCAAGATGCCTCTAGTAGAAGACTCCTGCTAATTTATAGAGTACTGAGTAGAGGAGAAAGTGAGGGGAAAGGGCTAGGAGTGCAAAGGTACAGAGTCAAGGGATTGAAGTGCCTCAGCTGAGTCTCCTGATCAGGAGACCTCTTAATGGGGGAGCCTAAGCTATGAATGCAGATACCTGTATGAGCATGGCTGGCCTTGGCGATGTGAGTCTTGACTACAACTTTCTTCAGAAACTGTAATGCCTTAGCTGTGTAACAAGTCTGGTATGGAAGGGAAGTTTTCCTTTATGAGTCCTGCCAGCCAAAGCCTTGCCATTGCCTATGATTGGGCCTGAAAAATCACATATAGGATTTGTTCCTGGAGCTGGACTCCTCAATTCCATCTCTTGGTCCTTGAGAGCCTGAGCAAGAAGCATGGGCTACCCATCATGGGCTTGAATGAGCCAAAACTGAGAGGCTGTGACCAGAGCTGGTTAATCTAAGATAACAAACAACAAGGGGCATAATCAAAATCACCCCAAGTAGGACAGTAAGGTGTCCTTATTGGAAGATTGGAAGAGTGAATGTAGCCATGATTCCCAACTATTACCAAGGAAAAGGTGTGCCACATCCGTTAGGATCTATTCTAGATAGCCAGAAGCCCTATGGACTTTGTAATTGACTCTTTTACTTTATTAGTTTCATTGATCCATATACATGAGATGTTAGCAAAAACACAATAGGGTAAGGATGAGTATCAGGAGGAAAATCTGCTATGTTAAGGGAAAAAAGAAAAACAAAACAAAAACAGCCTTGATGGTGGATGTGTGCTTTGTTTCAGATGTTCTGGTTACTCCCACCTGTTACAGGAATTTGTGGAATTTTAGAGACACATTTCACTACTGCTATGCCAGAGTTCAGTTTGCAGCAATGCTTTGAGTCAAGATAAATAAGGTTGTGGCACTTGAGATACCAGAAAGATCCATAGACAAATATCCACTTGTGGTATGTAATGGAACAACAATCAAATGTTTATCTGTAGGATCAAGATGTTGTCATATACTCAATAGCCACTCAAATTCAGAGCAGTGGCCACTGCCTGGAACAGGTGTCTCTGTAAATTCAGCGAGATGGAAGTCACATGGGGTACCCATAGGAGAAAGAGAAGAGAATTGAGACCCTCCCCCCTTCCACTCTTATATGTAGCACTCAGGCTGAAGATACTCATATACTATCAGTTCAGAACTGGAGGGAATCCTCCACAACAACAGTAAAATGAACAGTCTATCCTATCCATGATCAGGAATACCACATTTGATCCAAGCCTAAAGGTAGTCAACCCAAGTCTTCTGGCTAAGATCTTCTTAGGAAGAAAAGACAAATCTATTTTATATGCTGATATCCATCCCTTGGGGTTACCAAGAACACAGTAGCAGGGCCACCGTAAGGAACAATGTTTGAACTAGAGATCTCAAGTTGATAGCCATTCTTTTCAAGGTTTCTATAGGTAAAACTTTAAGCTCTATACCTGAAGGGAAAATGGAAAAGGAGATTACTGTCTCTATCTCTCGCATTTTAATAGCCATCCTGATTGCCCATCTATTTGAATTTTTGTAAAGACGCTAAAGAGGATGGAAGACTTTTGCAGAGTCCCCTGTAAAGTCCAAGGTGTCAATAGCTGTAAAAATGGGGTGTACAATTGAAATAAGGGGGACAGACAGCCTGGCCAAACATGCAGGGCAAATGGGAAGTACTATTTTATATAGTTACTGCATTGCTCCAGACTACTCACCTGAAATTCATGGTCCAGGCTGGGGTTTTTTTGTTCCTTCCCATCAGCCCTTTATACCTTACTGCTATTTTCCATTAAAACACTTAACCTCCCCTGTGGCTTGTGAATGATACACAACATCTTGAGTATATCATATGCCCTGTGATTAGGCCTACTGGGGTATAAGTTGGGCTTCAAATTTCAGGGCTGGTATTAGATGCAATGTATTTAAGAAACCCAAATGAGAAATAAATATTATCTTATAGGGCCCACATAGTGTGGCCTAAGGCAGTGGAATGCACAGGCAGGCATGACCAGACCAAACCTGGAGAAAGTTTCACACTACATTCAAGATCCAGTAGAACCTCCTCCATATGGGGTGACAGACCCAACATTCTTCCTGAAAAGATCTTCCTGGCCCATTGGCTCAAAGAATCTGTCCCTGAGTAGAATTATTACTCTTGGCCGGAGTCTGGTAGGTGATTCAGCTCTTCCATGCTGTTCTGGCAGCTTCTGACAGAAGAGGCACTCCATAGGCTCAGTTTGGGATGTTGTCTGAATTTCCATGTGATATCCTCCATGGATCCCAGCACATCTGTTTGTTCTGGGGAAAAAAATAATTCATTCTCTATGTTTAGATGACAAATATGGCCTGCCCATTGGTTATGTTCTCTTTTTTCTATGTAAGAAACTTTCTGGTGAGCATCTACATGGTTAACAAAAAGATACAATTGTATCTAAATCTCTGGTCCCCACAGAGAGGTGAGAAGGCCTGTTCTATATGCCAGTCTGAGGCTTGTCACTGACCTTACCATACAACCAGACCATTAGCCATAGCCCATGATTCAGTGAAACTAACATGGCACATTTGCTGTGGTGGCCTGGATAGCCATCTGTACCCCATGAGGCTCTGGTCATTGTGCCACAGGTCTTTTCTCACAGTCTTCAAGGGACAGATCTCTCAGGTTGGATGGTAACTACACCTCATTCCATTTCAGTAGAACTTAATTGGAAAGAGCCATCAGAGAAGCTCAGCAGATAGTGAGCAAATGACTCATAGTTGTGAAGTAGTTTTACTACCAGAAATCCCAATCATGTCATAGATCTTAACAGAGGACTCAATTTGTCTGATACAGGAAGCTCATGAGTCTCCTCTAGTGAAGTGGAAATAGTACATACAGGGCAGGGTGACACCTGGCCTGGCTAAAGTCTTGCGTCTTCATGAGTTGGTCTCAGGAGTGCCCACCTACCTCTTAGGCATAGCTGCAGAGAAGCCACTGTCTCCACTGGCCCAATGGGAACTCAAGTATAGAGAACTCCTGGATCATGCATGGGCCTGGTCTCTGACAGCTCACTGGGAATACTTAGCCTCACTAAGTTTAATAAGATTACCTCCTTCATTTTGACAGCAGACTCAGTCTCAAAGTTTTCATGAGGCTACTAGATGAAGCCATTTGAAAGGCCTGTCCACACTTTTTCACTAAATCCATAAGCCTGAATATCCACTGAATTGCCAGAAGTCTGTCTTTGCCTGGCACTCGCCGAAGGCTAACCTAGAGCTCCATCCGATACACCTCAGTGTGTGAGGGGTCCATCACCAAAGGACCATGAGCAATAGCCAGGAGCTGCTTTCCTACTTTTTTAGAGCCCCTTTGTTGGATTCCTCTCTTTGTAAAAATTCCCTGGTTATTTAATCAAATACTAATCTAGGTATTGCTGTGAAGATACTTTGCAGATGGAATTGAGGTAACTAATTGAGTTCAATATAGAGTGGTTATCTAGGATTATTCAAGCATAATGGCACGAGTGACTAAATGTAGAAGAGGAAGCCAGAAGAGTCAGTCACAGAGATGTGGCAGAATAAGGAAGAAGAGACATGAGGCAGAAGGAGAGGCAGGAGAGATTTGAAATGTAGGGATTCAGCCTGCTTTTGCTGTATTTAAAGATGGAGGAAGGGACATGCTCAGTAATGCAGGAAGCTGAGAATGACCTTCAGGCAACAGCCAAGAAGGCAATGGGGATCTCTGTCCCACAATCACATAGAACTGAATTCTATGAATGCGCTTCAAACAGATTCACTCTCAAAGACCGAAAGTGAAGGAGCCTTGCCAACATTTTAATTTTGGCTTTGTGAAATCTGAAATAGCACACCAACAGAGCCACACCTTGCCTGGACTACAGAATTGTGAGATCATAAAGTCATAAATGGGTGTTTCTTTAAGCCGCAACATTTGTGGTTATTTGTTACAGGAGCAAGAGGAAACAAATATACAAGTTTATCATTCTTTTTACTTTAAATAGACAGAAAAAAGATTATTTAATAGCCTTATCAAATGTAAAAATGTATATTTAGCTTTTGTTTTAGAAATAATGAATAGTTACTTCATATAGAAACTTTGGGATGCCAATGTATATAGCCTATGAGAAGTATGAACATCTAACTTTTCAGAGTAAAATACTTGTCTCTTTTTACTACATTTTATTTATAAAATATAATAATATTCCATGGACTTAGTTTGGCACCAACTTTCATATGTAATGCATTGTATGTAAACATATATGTTGTAATGTAGCTAATGGCTATTTTATTTGCTGAGAGATAAATTAATGGCATGCACTAAATTATTATTTGGCAAACTGGAGGAAAATTTATTATACATTTACATAACTACTAAAGGGATTATCCTCTTTCTTCCAATTGTTTTACATAAAGTATTCTCTTTCGTCAATTTCCATTTTACAGTTTTCTTGGGAAGAATTTTTATAGCTTGCTTTTGATTTTTACTTGATTTTTTGACAATGATTACAATTATGTCTGTTGTTTAAAAATTTTTTATAGATGTTAAATATAAGAGAATATACTATTCTGTAATTTTTAACATTGGTTTAAAGCAGCTAATAAATTAGTCCACCCCAGAAGGGAAATAGTCTAAATCCTTTTATTAGGCACTAAATGCATGCACAATTATAATTAAAATTTTACATGCTTCTGTAGAGACCATTTAAACCTTAAGATTGCAAAACTGTAATGTATTCTTTGTTCCAGAATGTTAATGCTGTTCTTAACTGCAAACTAATCAATGTGGTTATGTAAGCAACTTCCATACTCAGTCTTCCGTTTTGTTCTAAACATACTTTTTACCCCAACTGTCAGGCTATTTTAGATTATGCATATAACAGTCTTTCCTGATGCATCATTTATGTTTACACACATAAGAACAAAAGACTATATAAATACAGGTTGACAAAACAATCCTTTTTTGGTCCTGAAAAAAATTGTTTTCTGTTAAGATAAGGGATAAACTTTCTTTCAATTTTCTGTAAGCACAGAATGAGCACTACCTGATAAAATACACATTTTTATGCACCAAAGAAGATTCGTACAGCCAATTTTCTGCAAGATGTCCTTGCAAGGAAGACAGAAATACTATCTTATGTTAAAATTCTGTTTTTCTAGAAAAGTTGTAGAGGATCATTATTTTAATGTTTTTTATGAGGCATTGTAACTCCTTTAAGAAAAAGTTGATGTGATCAGGTGTTCTGGACATTTTGCTACAGTGAAAAGAAACAGCTTTGAATTCATAGGTATGCTGTTACCTCCAGATTTAATTGGCAATATTACCATTTCTCCCGTGGGCTGGCACAAATATGTGCCTCTTATAAAGATTGTGCAGAGATTTTCATGTTCCTCTTTTTTTTTCATCTGCTACCTTTCTCAGTGATTTCTATAAGACACCCAAAAGAAACTTGGCAAATACTAATAGAAAGCAATTTACGAAGGGAGGGGGGAAAGATAGGTTTGGGCTCTACCAAGGAGTATATGTACCTAATATTCAGTTACAAAAATCAATACTACTACTCTAATAATTTATGCATACATAATTACAGTGTTTCACAATTTGCAAAGTAATTAATATGTTTTGGAACAATTACTTTTCCATTAAACCAAAAAAAAAAAAAAAGGAAGTAGAACTGTTTAGCTGCCTGGGCTATTCCTGGTAGTGATGTTTATAAGTGATTTGTATATGCTCCCTTCTCCCTTTTCCTACATATTAGTAGATAATATATCGCATATTTAAGTTTGAATAATTATCTCCAGTATCAAAAGCAAACCAAATTATTACAAGGGTTAAAGAATCCCATGAAGATACTTGCACTTCATTTGTATAACATTGTAAAGTTTAGGAATTATTTCCTTCTAAGATCAGTGTGCTGGAAAGCAAATTAGAAAAGGTTTATAGGCTAGATGTTTTTCAGAGCCCATTTTCGAGGTGAGAAGATGGTATCTGAGAATAATTAAGTGACTTTTCCTGAGAAATCTTGACTAGAGAGTATTAGAAAAGGATGTTCTCCAATCCTTCCTGTTGAATAATTATTGCTTTTTCCACTATAATTTCCAAGTTATCTTAACTCTTTAGCAATATTTTTTTCAGAAAAGA
Organism: Prionailurus viverrinus; assembly: GCF_022837055.1. Lineage (NCBI taxonomy): Eukaryota > Metazoa > Chordata > Mammalia > Carnivora > Felidae > Prionailurus > Prionailurus viverrinus. Next base: position 45,040,234 of record NC_062561.1, on the reverse strand, counting down.
CTTCTAGTCATAGACTCATATATTTTTTAAGGAATTTAAAATAATGAAACTATCTTTTGTCTGATACAATAATCTTGAAAGATGACCATCAGAAATCATTTCTGATAATGGATACAATTTTAGAATTATTATAAAAAGCTTCTATTTAACATTGATACTCTAATATTTGGGGGGTTAGTTACAACCAGTTAAGTAACCACACTTAATAAAGGGAAAATAATTAATAATGAAAATGCAACCATTCCCTGTAGTTTTGCAGATTTGGATCTTGATAGTTTATCTGTAGCTAAAGAAAACTCAGAAGAGGATCCATATACAGGTGTGGCCATTAATGAGTAATGCTATTATTAAGGAAGGGTTTGATATATAATTTTTTAAATAGAATTTATTGTCAAATTGGTTTCCATACAACACCCAGTGCTCATCCCAACAAATGCCTTCCTCAATGCCCATCACCCATAGTCATTTCCAAAGCACTGACAAAATTGGTAAGAAAAACACTGTCGATTATATACATTGACAACTCTTTGAATATTTCTTTTCCTTGTTTTATTTGAATAACAAAAATTATATATCTACCTATACATATACATATATATGATTGAAATTAGATTTTTATGCAATGATTGTTTAATATTTATGTTGCCTTTATTTGGAAAATGTCTTTGGGAAAGTTTAAAAAGTTATATGTAAATGAACAACACAGAGTCTGTAAGAATATATTTTTAAATTTTTTAATGTTTATTTATTTTGAGAGAGAGACAGAGTGTGAGTGGGGGAGGAGCAGAGAGAGAGGGAGACACAGAATCCAAAGCAGGCTCCAGGCTCAGCACAGAGCCAGATGCGGGGTCCGAACCCACGAGTCATGAGATCATGACCTGAACCAAAGTCAGACGCTCAACCAACTGAGCCACCCAGGCACCCCCTGTAAGAATATTTTTTATTTTCGTTTTATTTGTTTTATTTGTTCTCATTTCTGAAGGAATAAAGAAAAGAATGCAGGTATTTCAAGGTAAATTCAGCAAAGATGGTATCTTCTGCTCTAGCATAGCTTCTTGGTTTTGAAGATTAGGATCCCTTAGAAAGATTAAACAATGATAGTTCTGTAGCCTTTAAAAGTCATAAGAGAGAAAAATATAATCCTCACTATTTGAAATGCTGATCAATAGACTAAAAAATAGATTTGCCTTGGAATTAATGTAAGAATATTATAAGAAGGCAGTTTTTACTTCAAAATGAGGGCAATTTTCTGGGGCGCCTGGGTGACTCAGTTGGTTAAGCATCCGACGTCAGCTTAGGTCATGATCTCGTGGTTCATGGGTTTGAGCCCCATGTAGGGGTCTGTGCTGACTGCTCAGAGCCTGGAGCCTGCCTTGGATTCTGTGTCTTCCTCTCTCTCTTCCCCTCCCCAACTTATGCTCTCTTTCCCTCTCTCCTTCTCTCTCTCTCTGTCTCTCAAAAACAAATTAACATTAACAAAACAAAATGTTTAAATGAGGGCAATTTTCTGCCAGAGCTATTCAGCAATGATATGGGCTTTCTTATAGGGTAATGTGTTTCCAATCATTGAAAATCCTCACTCGGTGGACAGTACACAGAAAAGTACATAGACTATACATTAAACTAAGTAGCTTCAAAGATTGTTTCCAATTTGAGATTATCTGAGGTCATAGGAATTCCTGATGCTGGGGGCACCTGGGTGGCTCAATGGGTTAAGTGTCCAACTTCAGCTCAGGTCATGATCTCACTCATGGTGTTGACCCCTATGTCAGGCTTTGTGCTGACAGCTTGGAGCCTAGAGCCTACTTCAGATTCTGTGTCTCCCTCTCTCTCTGCCCCTCTTCTGCTTATATTCTGTCTTTCTCAAAAATAAACATTATTTTTTTGGGGCGCCTGGGTGGCGCAGTCGGTTAAGCGTCCGACTTCAGCCAGGTCACGATCTCGCGGTCCGGGAGTTCGAGCCCCGCGTCAGGCTCTGGGCTGATGGCTCAGAGCCTGGAGCCTGTTTCCGATTCTGTGTCTCCCTCTCTCTCTGCCCCTCCCCCGTTCATGCTCTGTCTCTCTCTGTCCCAAAAATAAATAAACGTTGAAAAAAAAATTTAAAAAATAAAAAAAATAAAAAAATAAAAAAATAAACATTATTTTTTTAAAAAATAATTCTCCATGCTAGATAATGATATGAGAATTAGATCACATGACAGCAACATGTCTTTGGTGCTCTGTGAATCTGTGATTCCATGAGAAACATTTCCTTGTCTTGGGAATTGCTATTCCAGAGAGGAAAGGTGTGTATATTTCCTAACTCACACTCCTCCTTGACCTCATTTACTTCTCTTGTATTCTTATAATTTTGACTCCATTAAATTCTCCATTTTTTCTCTCTCGTCATAAAATATCTTATAATATCATATTTTCCTTCTCATTAAAAAGTACGTTCTTTAGGAGCCAGAGCTTTTATTTTTTAGTCTTAGTATTCTTTAGCATTGCGAATATACTAGGCAGAGAAAAAAAAAACACTCGATAAAATTTTGTTGACTACATAATCAGTAAAGAAAATAGGGAAGATACAGAAATGTGAATGTAGACAATACAACTAACAATAGGAGGCTAAAGTGAAGGGTAGGCACAGATATGGAATGGTAATGGCTGATGCGTATATAACACTTACTAAGTATCAGCTACTTCTCTAGGAGAAGTAAACATAATTTAATCCTGACTCTTAATCCTCACAACAATGCTATATAGTGGATACCATTTTTATCCCATTTACGCGCAATGAATCCAACTTTTTAATCACACAACCAGTGGATACCAAGGGTTGGAATTTAATCCTGACCATCTCTCCAAGTCAGTAGTAATATGTGACTCTCCATAATCACCATGCCACATCATGGAACTCAGATATATCAAAAAGAGGTGGAAACAAAGTTCAGGTGAGCATTTAAGAATCAAGGTGCACATGTGTTGCATAGTTCAAAGTAAGACAGGAAATCTAAACTAGATGAACAAAGAAGAAGCAGAAGGAGAACTTAGTCAAAGGATAGATAGCCCAGATAATATAATAGGACAAGAGACTGAGTACCTAATCCCAGACCTATTGTGACTAACGAAATGACTGTGTATGAGCCCCTCCAGCCTCAACATTCTCACCTGTAAAATAACAAGGTGTTATTTATCTCTTAATGAGTCTCTATCCCCTTTGAACTCTAACGTAGTATTCAAAGAGTTCAGAGAGCAACTTTGACACTGGGATTAAAAATTAAAAATTCAGGCAAGGAATGTAATCAAAAGCCAAGGTTTTAACTTGAAAGGGTTAGTCTTGACACCAGTATATCAGTGTAGTAACTTCAAGGTAGCTGATGTAAGAAGCCCTTGATAATTGGAAGAGATATGTCTCCCCGCCCTGCACTTCTAGAAGGTTTAAATTCTAGAGGCAGTAGAAAGGGAAAGAGGGAGAAGGAGAGGGAGAGGGAGAGGGAGAGGGAGAGGGAGAGGGAGAGAGAACAAGAGAGAGAGATTTGGATCCTAATAGTAGAACACTTTTTCCTGACCCTGACAATCTTTTAGGTTATTGGAAACCTGATATTTCTTAAAGGCATCAATCTATAAAATAAAGAGCCTAGAAATTATAATTTAAAAGATTGGGAATAGTTTCTTAGGTTTATGTAAGGGTTTTTAATGTAACTATTTTTTTTTTTACTTTCTCTTATGATATTTATTATTTTCCTGCGGCTGCCTTAACAAAGTATTGAAAGCTGAGTAGCTTAAAACAACAGAAATTTATTCTCTTATATCTCTCAAGGCTAAAAGTCTGAAATAAAGATGTCAGCAGATCCATACTCTCCTTGAAAATTCAAGAGAAGAATTCACCCTTGACTTTTCCAAATTCTGGTGGTTCCTAGCAATCCTTGGGATTCCTTGGCTAGTGACAGCATGACTTTTATCTCCACCCTCACATGGCCTTCTTCCCTCTGGATCACCTCTGTCTTTACGTGGTGTTCTCACTGTATGTCTGTTTCTGTCTTTTAGGATACCAGTAATTGGTTTAAGGACCACGCTAATCCAGTATAGTCTTATTTTAACTTTAGCTACTTACATCTGCAATGACCCTATTTCCAAACCTCACATGAGCTTTCAAGTGGATATGAAGTTTGAGGAGACCCTACTCAATCTGGTGGTGCATATCATGTAACTTCTGCTTCAATTCAGAATTTAGACCAAACATTTGCAATTTCATATCTATGTAATAAGCCTCAGCCAGAGGATGTAGCCAATTCTCAGGCTCACCTTTCAGTTTTTCATTTATTTGATAGTTTGAGTCTCCTAATAATTCATCTTTTTAACCAATAACATTTTAGATGGACAATGAATTCTATAGCCTCTGGTGATTTGGAACCAAGCCGGAGATTATGTGGTGGTCTGGCAAAGGATTAACCTTTCCAATATAATGCTTAAAAAAGCAGTTAGGAGGTTCTTCTAAGTGGGGTGCCTGGGTGGCTCAGTCAGTTTAGCATCCAACTCTTGATTTTGGCTCAGGTCATGATCCCAGGGTTGTGTGATCTAGCGCCCGTCAGCCCGCTGAACACTGGGCTTGGAGCCTACTTGAGATTCTCTCTCTCCTTCTGCCCCTCTCTCTGGCTAGTGCACGCGCTCTCTCTCTTTCTAAAAATTTTTAAAAATTAAAACAAATAATACTCATAAAAGAAAAGAAAGTTATTCTAACTGACCTCTGATCACAAAGTGCAAGATGGTAAAACATAAGTTTTAACTCAGTAGACGTGCATAACAGTGGTTTCTATGAGTTAACCATAGTAGTGTACCATGTATATAGTGTACTACTACATTGGGAGTAGCTGCTGATGAAGTAAACAATGTTAAAGTTTATGTTAAAGTTATTTGAACATTAATAAAATATTTACTACAATTTAATACTCATAATTTTAACTACATCAATAACTAACATATGATAATTGAATAGATTTACTTACATTATTTTGACCTAATATTACCATTAATTGTTAACTGACTTTCAGAATTATGTCAAAAAATTAATTTCTACTGGAACTTCAAATCAATTACTAATTATTGATATATAACCAATAATAAGCTAAGGGAAGACAATAATATAATTAAGGGAGAGAAGAAAATTAATATTAGAAAATATTTGTATCACATTCATGAAATAATTAAATAAAAATGGTGAGGAAATTCTGTTCAAAATAAAAAAAATATAATTTTTATAGTTAGCCAAATTATTTAAATATTATGAAGTAGAAAAAGTAGATACTAAAATTAAGTCTTGCTCTAATTAATTAAGATTATTTGTGTCTTATGTAGTGGCAACTTAAGTTTGGTGCTAAAATCTTCTTTATAATAAATGTTTCAATCTATGTGTAAAAGTTGTGTGTATATATTACTATTTAATGGAGAGACTGTCAAATCTTTAAAATAAGTGTATTCCATTATATGGTCTAAAGTAAACTTTCAATATTATTTCTCTCTCATTCTCAATGAAATTGACATTCCAAATATGGCAATTTATACCATATTACCTGCTATTATGTCTTTGTTTATATGCTTTCCTCTAGTTGTAATACTATATCTTTCCATTTCCCATTTTCTAGTTTACACTCCTAGCTATATTCTAGGCCCATTTGAGAAACCTGCTTGACAAGTCATTTTCTAAGCACTGCATGTTTTATAGGTGTCTCATGTGTGGTATGCTTTTTGATGCACATCCATTTTGTTCTCCTTACTACAGTTATCTGGGACCATATGTTATGTGTTGAGTAAATCCATATAGAATGAATTATTGAATAAGTTTAAAGTAAAGTTATTGCACAAAAGGTAAATAGGCCAAAGAATTTTTATGCCTTTCATTACTTGATCTTCTCTGACAAGGAGTTAGCTAAGGTGCACAAGCAATGTATGGAAACTAGTGTGAATTTATATTCTTTTCTTCTTCAGTGAATAGAACATAATGAAATCAAAACAATTACCAGAAGCTAGAATAAGCAAAAACAAAAACAAAACCAAAAAAACAAAAAACAAAATACCAGGAAACTATTAGGCAGTGTATCATGAAGAGGGGACTTGATGGAGAAAACAAAAAAAGAGCAAAGAGAACTTCAGAACTCTAAAATATGTAAAGGAAAAATAATAAACAACATACTATACAGTGTGACAGATCCAATAATATCTGCTACTAGCTCTTAATGTCCAGTTTATTTATTGCAGTTTTTTCAAACCTGGCTTGTTCCCAAAAATGTAGTATGCCTTGCAAAGACATAAAATTATAAAAATATACTCTAAATCAGATTCAGGAATAAAAGAAAAAAATTCTGCTGTAGTGATGTTAAATGACACCTATTGGAGCATCTGAAAAAGAAATCAAACTATAAAAGGCTATAGCCTTCCTATGAGATAGATTACAATTTAACTCTAAGTTTTCTAAAGGTGAAATAAAAAGAGAAATCTGATCAATTTCATAATTTACAACATCCATAGTAAAAGCAAACCAATTTACTCAGGGAAGTGCAATTATTCCTGCTACTAAAACCTGTAGGAAATTTCTCCCAAGGGTCATCATAAAGAGGCACTGTAAAATATAACAAAATATGCCTTAAACAATGTCTTTGATAGACACCACTAAGAGTTTCATAGAACTGCTTTTTTATGGCACCCTTTACTGTATACTGCTGGTTTAGCTATACAATTCTGTGTGTAGTTTAATAGAGGCATAGATTTTTCAGTAACTCGAAAAATAGATGGACAAAAACATCTTTCAAAGATTTCAAAGACATCTTGATCTCACTTTTTATCAAGTTCTTTAGAGAAACTTGGTGGCACTATTTCTCAGAACACTCTATTGGTTACTTCAGTAAATAGTTATTGGACATCAATAATTTACATAGTACTACATTAGGCACAGAGGAAACACCGGGGACAAAAATTTGCAGGAAATCAGCTATTCTGTGATGTCAATTAAATGTATATAAATATGAAAAATGACCTGAATGAAAGTAAAAGTTGACATTCTTTTGTGACAGCTGAAGGCATTTCAAGCCTTGGATTCAGTTCCAAGGATATATTCTTAATATAGGTTAGGTCTGACTTAGAAAATGTGTTTGGATTTGCTCTGACATACACGGTAATGGGCACTTGCTGAACCTCCTACTCAGCTTTAGGATAATCATAATGCCTTTTGGGGAAGAGATCTAGTCCCATCTCTTTTATATTTTTTTCTATAATAGGCATGTATTGAGATTTCTACCAAAACTGTGATTTGAGAATCCTTACTTATATCTTTGTTGGAGTTGAGACACGGAGGAAGGTGGAACAGAAGAAGCAACCAGTCAGATATGTCTTCCCTAACCATACATCAGCCCCTGAAGCCTGTCTGCTAAAATACAAATTTTTTGACAAGTCGTTTTAAAAATGTGTTTGAAAAAACTGCACTGTTCTGTACTAATTCCAAGATTTTATTCTTCTCTACAAAGATCATCAACACAGCAATTCAATAAATATATACTATTCACCTGCTTTGTTCCAGGATCTAGATATACAAGGTTAATTGTCAAGGTGTTTGTCTCAAGGAGCTTCCAGTTTGTGATGAGACCCCCTAAGTACACTGAAAATTAGGCCACAGTTTGGTAACTGCTGTCTCAAATATAAATACCATGCACTGCAGAGGCATGATGGATGGGGCAGCCAGATCAAATGCAAGCAGACAGAGGGCTCGAGAAGCCCATATATAGCAAGTAGATTTGGAATTGAGTCTTGAAAATGACAGAAATTAGGAAAACAACATGGGTGAAAAGTCATTTTAAAGCGATAGAGGGAGAGAGGGAGGACATGTCAATCAGGATGGAAATTGAAAGAAGAGTAAGTAATTTTTGTGACTGGAACACAAATAAGGTGAAGCCGTGTAGGCTTAGAACAGGAGGTCAGACCAGAAAAAACTAGTGTGGTTAGCCAAGAGATTTGAACCAAAAAACAAAAGTAGACCAAACAAAACCAAGCAAAACTTCAGAGTAATGACATACATTTTATGTTTTAGACAGATTCTATCATTATTATAGGGGCTGCAGTAAAGAAGCTAAGAATAGAGTCAGGCAGAGTAATTAGAAGGTTATGGCAGCAATCTGGAAGAAAATAAATGGGGATCTAAATTAAGCCAGAGAAATTGTGATGAGAGGAGGGAGGCATGAGAGATAATAAAAGGGTGGAACATACATGCTTTTGTGACTTCTCTGGCCTATTTGTGCTATATTTGTTTTTTTGTTTTGGGGGAGTTTTTTTTGTTTGTTTTGGGTTTTTTTTTTTGCTTCTAAATAAACAATGATGCATCTTATAGTGTCATTTACTCTCTATGTAGTTTCATTCTCACTTTCTGATTCATGAATAGGTAGTCAAGCTTTAAAAAATCTGAAATGCTATTCTCTTCGTATTCACCAAATCTTACATAGCAGGTCCACTTGAAACTTGAACATTTAATCACTTAGTACATTCTGCCTGCATAACAAAGCTCAACATTATAATCCTCCAGTTATTACAAGATCTGTGCTGTCTCTGATACATTTACACTTCAATTACAATTACAATGCTTTCATTTTAACAGCTTCTAGTTTCTGAAGGATTAAGTCTCAAGGATTATGTTATAATGAGAACAAAGGTTATTGACGACTTTTCTCATTTCTTTCTGAGATGCTTTGCTAGCTAAATCAAAGTGAAGCCAAATTTATGCCAAGATGTTTTCTCCCTGCAGGAAAACATAATGGAAGTTATGAGAAATCAAGAGTTTTTACTGCTTCCAGCTGAGGAGCTCCATAAACTCCTGGCCAGCGATGATGTAAATGTCCCTGATGAAGAAACCATCTTCCATGCATTAATGATGTGGGTCAAGTATGACATGCAGAGGAGATGCAACGACTTGAGTATGCTTCTTGCCTTTATAAGACTGCCACTGCTTCCGCCACAGGTAATTGCATGTGATGCTGATTAATGGCTACTATGTGTTGAAAAATCCTACGTTAAAAGTAACATCAAAATATAAATAAAAGGGGGGCGCCTGGGTGGCGCAGTTGGTTAAGCGTCCGACTTCAGCCAGGTCACGATCTCGCAGTCCGTGAGTTCGAGCCCCGCGTCGGGCTCTGGGCTGGTGGCTCAGAGCCTGGAGCCTGTTTCCGATTCTGTGTCTCCTTCTCTCTCTGCCCCTCCCCCGTTCATGCTCTGTCTCTCTCTGTCCCAAAAATAAATAAACGTTGAAAAAAAATTAAAAAAAAAATAAATATAAATAAAAGGATAATAACAACTTAAAAATAGAAAATAATACCCATAAAGCATTTGGTAACATAGTCATGTTCAATTAATATGCATATAGTAAATGCGTGCACACGCGTGCACACACACACACACACACACACACACACACTTGAAGGCAGAAAGTCCAACCATTTCCCAAACTAAGTTTTATGCCCCTCCATTACCATTTTCTTACAACTGTTCAATTATTAAAGAAAAAGGAGCATCACACCCCATTCATTATTATTCCTCACAATTTTGTTTTTACTTTTAATCAAATACTCTTTTCAGGAAAATTTGGTGATGGAAAATGATGATGATAGGTCTGAATTCCGTCTCTGCCACATATTGACTCATGTTCATATAACTATGAGAATGTCACTTAATGTCTCTGATATTCAATTCCTTTATATATAGAATAAAATTGTGCTATCACACAAAAATTGTGAGAGGATCAAATTAGATAAATAGTATCTAGAACATGTTTAAAACTTTGCAATTAATTCTCTGGTTCCCTATTTTGACAATCTATCCATCTGCCTATCTTCTATATAATTTATTTATCTAGCCTAAGGTGTAATAATATGATCATTTTCTGATGAAAATACATCCTTGAAGTATATTTTAAGGCTCAATGCATGAGATATCAAACCTCTATAGATGGATAAGACATATACTGACTGGGTACATACTTATGAAACAACAGCCTTTGGCAGTTGGGATTGTGAAATCTTTAATAATTGGAGCTAAGGAGAATCCATACACCAAGTGAACCAACCACCTCCTTTGATTGATGAGTTATGTAAGACACAGGTGAATTGATAAGAACAAGTTTATTCAGTTCGTAAGAAGAAGAGTATTTTTCTCTGATTTGGAGTCTTGTGCTTTAAACTAATTTGTAATGTTGCAAAATTATCTATGTGCAGCAATGTTAACATGGGGTTTCTGTCTTCTCAGGCTATCCAAAATAAGCTTGAAGGTAGCTCTTACCTCCGCAATGTTAGATAAAATTGTGTTGTGTATACATTTCTTTTCTGGTGGCTGTGGGGGGGCTGTAACATTCACCTGATCCTTCTTTTGGATCCATACAACCCTCAACACTTTCACTAATACATATATTACTAAGAATGTAATACAGGGAATTAGGGCACTGGGAAAGAATGACAGGCCAAATATAACATGCTAATACGTGAAGTGAGAGTTATGGTCGTATATTAAGATTGGAAAGTTAAAAAAAAAACACTGTGTCAAAATTGGGATAACAAATCAAACTTAATACAGTAATAATTGTTTTTCATCTGGCTGCTGAAATGAATAAAGTAATAAAAACAGAGAAAAAGAATTTATGGAAATCCTGCCTAAGCAAATTATACAAGATTATCCTAATACCAGGATTTTAAAAGGGAGACAAATGCATTTAGGTAACTAAACAAAGAATAAACTGTGAAGCCAAGCACTGGATTTGTCTGCATCTTCCATCCTAGGTTCTGACGTAAGATATTCTTTGAAGCCTGGGGATCTTCTCTCAGGATAGAAATGGCCAATGATCACTATTAGCCAAAAATATCATACTCATCTGTCATCAAAAATGGGAGATGCTTTTACCTATACATCTATCTATACTATTCCATCAGAATAGACATGTACATCCTATTAGCTTATTTGTTCCTAAGGCTACACATTAAAACTATAGTTTTAATTATTATTGGTGCAGCTGATTCATCTTAATAAATTAAACTATTTATTAACATTAGTAATTAAGATATATATTTTTGATGTAACTCGCTAGTAAAAGACTTTTAAGTATACTCTTATTACAGTGTCTAATAGGTATAAATATAGCATATACCTATTCTCTATTCCTCGTTTCTCAAACTAGGGCCATTCTAAACTAACTTTATATATAATTTCAAGATAGATGTGCAAGAAGAAAGAGTAAAACACATTTTCTTTTCATAAAATGTTTCTGGATACAGGAGGAGCTATCACTTCTTTTTTTTTTTAATTTATTTATTTTTTTTATGAAATTTATTGACAAATTGGTTTCCATACAACACCCAGTGCTCATCCCAAAAGGTGCCCTCCTCAATACCCATCACCCACCCTCTCCTCCCTCCCACCCCCCATCAACCCTCAGTTTGTTCTCAGTTTTTAACAGTCTCTTATGCTTTGGCTCTCTCCCATTCTAACCTCTTTTTTTTTTTTCCTTCCCCTCCCCCAGGAGCTATCACTTCTTAACTAACAGAATTACATGTCATGATAAGCACTTTCCATATATTTCTAACCTTCAATACACAACTGCAAGGTAGATGTTATTAATTATATTGTACAGAGGGAAAACAGGTTGAAAGAGGTTAAGTGACCTTGTCAAAGGCCATAGAGCTAGTGAGAAATCCAGACTTCTTACAAACCTGAGCTGTGATGTAGTTCTACTGAGTGTACGTTGCTTCTTTGTTTGCTTTCAAAAATGGAAGACCATAAAAAATCGCCTGAATACAGCAGTTTTGAATATTCCTACAAAAAGACTGGTGAAGGAAGAAGAGCAGGGGAATAGGAAATAACATGCTTTTATTTCTTTCTTTAGTTACCAAAAATAATACACTTCATCTCATTTAATTTCTTCATTATCCCATGTAGTAAATATTATTATTACCATTTGACAAATGAAGAAATTGAGAATGGGAATGATAGCTGTCTTCCTATGGAGTTGTAGAGGTCAGATTGTGCTCTGGATGTATCTGATTATTCCACTGAGGAGAAATGAGTGTAGTATTTTTCTGTTGGCTTCATATTTAACTCAATCTCCGACAGAGGTTAAAAAAAAAGAGTTTAATCAAATCTAGGATTTTCTAGCCTTTTACATGATCTTTCAAAGAAACTAAGCATCTTAGGGTCTTTAAGAAAAGCCATTATGATGATCAGGAAACATTTTTTCTTGATCCTGGAGCCATTAAATGTATGTTCACACCTATTATGTATTGCTTATACACCAACACTCTCCTCTCTTCCCTCCTCCCTCTCTCTCAATATATATGTTTATTATATATATATATATGTATATATATATATGTTTATTATATACGTAATTTACATATCTATTAAAGATTAAATATATGTGCTTATTATATACATAACCCTTTATTTAATCTTTAATAGTTATATAAAATGCAATATTACATTTTATTATTTTTTTTTAATTTTTTTTTCAACGTTTATTTATTTTTGGGACAGAGAGAGACAGAGCATGAACGGGGGAGGGGCAGAGAGAGAGGGAGACACAGTTCGGAAACTGGCTCCAGGCTCTGAGCCATCAGCCCAGAGCCCGACGCGGGTCTCGAACTCCCGGACCGCGAGATCGTGACCTGGCTGAAGTCGGGAGCTTAACCGACTGCGCCACCCAGGCGCCCCTGCAATATTACATTTTAAAGTACTAGCAATATTTAAAAGAAGGAAAATCTCCATTTTTCTTGTGAGGTAAGAATTTATTTTCAAAGGGAAAGAGTACATGGGCTAATTTTTTAAGGAGACCTGAGAGAAGAATTTGTACGATAATTCCTGTGATGTAAATGACAGGTTTCAGGTAAGTGAGAGAACGATGCTCGGAAGACCTGCTGGGAGCTACATATAATATTGTGAAGCAAAACACAACAAGTACTGACCAAGGCAAGAGTAGAAAACCAAGATTTAGAGATGTCTAAAACAAAAAGAAATAAATATAGAAAAAAATATATGCTTCTGGGATAAAGCTAAACTAAATAACTGGGAGTATTTTTACAGCCTTGACTTTCTAGTTTCTATTTAGTAAGTGCATGGAAAAATTTCTAGAGCTTAAACAAAAAGTAAAAATAAAGACATTGAGAGAGACTTCATCAACAAAGAAAACATGTTAAAAGATTGACTGCTGTCAAAGAATAAATCTAGATTATTACTACACTAATAGTCTTCTCTTATGCTTGTGAGCCAATTGACCAACCTGCCTTAGGTGGATTTCAATTTAATTATTTATCACAATCTGCATTCTCATAGATATTTTTCCATCATGTGTATCTGTGTTTAGTTATTTCTTAAGTTCACAAGAGAAAATCTGTTCTGATAGTCTCTTTTATTTATAAATTAATGTATGTTATTATAAAGTATAAATTATGTTAATTTGGTGTACAAATATATAATAAAGATATAAATTTTGGTAGACAAATTTTGGTATGGATTTTAGTTAAGCACAGTGGTAGACACCATGAGCTTCAGAAGAGAATAAAAGAAGAGACATAAAAAGACTCAGAAGTGAAATGTCTATTTTATCTTGTATTGAAATATAATAGTTATTGCTGAAATAAATTCAGTTGGCTTTGCTATAGAAAGGAACTGAGGAAAAGGCAAAATGAAAGAAATCCATAATTGAGTTATAGTCTAATAGTGAGTGACTTCTATTATCTTTTAACATTATATTTTAAAAAAGGGAGAAGTAGAATTTTCCATAAGAGTTTCTATATTTTTCTGGACTGCCCAGAGGTTTAAAAATTTCAACAGAATTGGAAAAAGTATGGAAATTTCATTTTAGAGAGTGAATGTGTATGTGTTGTGCGTGTATGCATTGATTTACTTTTTTTTCTATATTTTCTTTTATAAAGATGCAACAAAAGAATATGTTCCTATGCAATAACATGTTTTAACACTATGAAACTATTGTTTCCACTCGTTTTAACTGATTTCATAAGATATAAACTTGTAATACGTACATAAATATTTATTTCTTATATACCTGTTTTAAAAGTACAAAAACTATCCAATTTTTGGTGTGTTCCTTTCTAATGATTGGTTTGGAAATTTAAATCATGTTATTCCAAAAATGAAAGGATTGCAATTCTATATATAGTCAAGTCAAAATATCTTCCAAAAAACTCAGTTTTATCACAGTCAGAGATTATTTAGAAGGTTAGACATATACAAATAAACTATGTTTCCTATTTGGAATTGGTATTGTTTCTCTTTTGAGATGACAAGGATAAAGATTTCTTATAACTTACTAACCAGACACCTACTGACTTTTAAAAGAAATATGTAGCTGTGTGTGTGTGTGTGTGTGTGTGTGTGTGTGTGTGTGTGTTTATGTACATAAACACTTTTGGTAGCAAAATGTGAAAGAAAAAAAAAACATATGAAATGGAATAACAAATGATTGCCTAAGATTAGAAGAAAATGGCTTATTTTAATAATAAAAAATAACAAAATAACAAGGAAACCAAAAGTGTATCTTAAGGAAACAGATACTACTTCTATTTTATAAGAATACATATTTCTATGCAAAGCTGTAATTAATTTATTCCAAAAGATTCTTTATGTAATAATAGCAATCTGAGAAGGGAGAGGTCATCAACATTTTTTACTCCATTGGAAATGTGACAGTTGATCAGATACCAGTGATATAGATTCTGCTGTCTATAAAAATTATAGCCACCACTAAAAATCCTAATGAAAAGCAAGCAGAGTGACAAAGAACAAATCAATATAACAAGAGCATTCATAAATCACAATGTAAGATATACCGAGTAGATTATACTCCTGAGTAATTTATATGTTTTGTTTGGTTTTACTTCTCCAAAGGAAGCATTGATAAACCACCTGATAATTCCAACAATTCTCCAAGTTTGTCAGCATAAATGTTCAGTATTTAGTGTATTATATATCTTACTTTTACAAAGGAAAAGAAAAGAAAAAAACTTTTAACTCTTACAAAGGAGTAAGGCAAAAGGAATTAATCAAACACATTAACAATGCATTTCCGGTCTTTGTTACTCTTCAATTTGTTTTTGTTCTATTTTGTTTGGGTTTTTTTTTCTCTCTCTCTCTCTCTCTGATCTGCTTGCTGTCTGATTAATTAATGATTATACCAGACATCATCAAAGAAATAGTCTTCTCCACAAAACTAGACTGTAATAGTTTTTAAAAGTGTAGAATAATGTTATTCTCTGAAAGAAACTGTTAAAAAACAGTGTTTTTAAAACAGAAATGCTCAGACAATATATGCCTCTAAAATCTTACCGGAAATACCATTTAGTTTCATGATCATCTATCACATGATGGCATTCACGGTTCAAGTTATAATATTAAGAAAATACAATAATTTTTTATTTCATCACTTTTTGTAAGTGAGTTATAATGTAAAAACAACAACAACAACAAAAGATATGCACAAGCACAGACTCAAACTTACACACATTACTCTTTTTGGTCACAAGGGTAGAGAAATTGGAACCTAATCTGAAAGACTATTTTTTTGTTACAGTGCTGAAAGCCTCTGTGCTTTTGTCAAGGGCTGATCTCAATGCTTGTGGTTTGTATCCCATCTTTATTGCCATTGAAATTTCACTACTTCAGTGACCCCTTTTATATTTTATATTATTAATTTGTTCCGTATCAGATCATTGGTATTAACTCATGTAGATTTGTTGTTTCGCATATATTAAACAAAACTCCTCATATTCCTACCTACAGTTTCAATTCTGTTTCCTTTTCAAGCAAAATATGTAATTATTATTTATAGTTGTAATAAATCTAATCATTAATAATCATCATTCTCTCTTCAATCCACTGTAATCAATCCTTTGAACAATTTAAAATCACCGCAAACCTCCATGCTGTAATATTCTGCCTATTTCATTTGTTTCTATCTTATACTTGGCTTCCCAGCGACGTTTGACAGAATTGATCTGGCCACTCTTACCCAAATGTTATTCCTAATTTTTTTGTACTCTGTGATGTTGCAATGCCCCAGGACACCATGTGCTCTGCATAAACAATAATATTTACTTCTGTACTTTTAAATACTTTATAGGAGTCAATTGTAAGTTCCAAATTTATATATTTAGCTCTAAACTTTTCCTGAGAGATAGATTCAAATACCTGGTTAACTACTTGATATCTCTAATTAGATATCCAAGAGCCATCCAAAACTTCACATACTGGAAGAATTGAAGATCCCAAGACTTTCCCCCTGCTCCCGTACTCTCAGTAAATAGCACTACCAACCATCTAGTTGCTTAGGCTTAAATTCTAGCATCACTTTTAATTCTTAACTTTGCATTGAATTTAACATTCAGTTCTTTAGGAAGTCCTTTTTGACTGTATTCTAAGCTATATCCTTAGTCTGTTCTTTTTTTTTTTTTTTTTTTTTTTGGCCTCGCTACAGCCCCATCCTAAAATAAGCCACCACCATCCTTCTCCTGCACAATTGGAATAGTATCCTACCTGTTACTCGAACTTTTATGCTTAACTATGGCAGTAATTTCCAACAACAGAACTCTTGAAGTGTGAATACATTAATCTCAAATTTAAGATTTATACTCTTAGGACAAAATGCTAATATCCTTGCCCTGCAAAGTCTACATCGTCTATTTCATGATTACAAACTCCCTGACCCAATCTCTCCCCAGCACTTAGTATACTCTAGGTACACTGATATTCCTTCTGTTTCTGGCACAGGTCAAGTTTATTTCTTCTATAGCATATCTGTGCCAGCTGATGCTGGGGGCTAGAAGCAGTGGCTTGCCAGTGGAAGAGGATGGTGATGATAGGAATATCTTCTCAGGTGCAAGCAATGAAAGGGGAGGCATAGTTTGTAGATTATTAAAGACAATAATAAAATGGCCAAAAATCAGCCCACTTTTGTTATTACTAGACCTTGACAATTCTTTAAAATGCCATTAATAACATACTCCTACCTGCTGGGATAAACTGCCCACCACACCCCTTTTCTGAACATCTACTGCCTAGAAGATGTTTACATTCATCATAGCATGGCTGACTCTTTCTAATTAATCACATGCCACATCAAATGTGTCCTGTTCTTAGCACTTTCACCTACTATTTTCTTGAGTTTTAATCTGTTTTTATCTCTTTCCTTATAAATATATTTTTCAGAAAACCAGACTTGAAGCTCTTGTTCACAAAATTCCTGGCATAATGAGTACTCAAAAAGTATTCATCCAGTCAACAAATGAAAACATTTTCTAGGTCTTAGGAATTGTAGTTTCATTTAACCGTATGTTGATATATGACTTATCTGAAATGAGAGAGAAATCTACAATAGTGTGTTATGATGGAGCTAACAGTGGCTACTAAGGATGAAGTCAAAGAGCACATTGATTCAGACTTTACTGAAAATCCTTTATTGAATGGACAATAGGAAAGCAAATTAAATAGGATATGCTCCCTCATCTCTTTGCTTTATTAGATATATCCATAGAACATAAATTCATTAGAATTCCTCTGATTTAATGATACATTTAAAAATAAGTTGGCTATAAGAAAAAAATGTCCCATTTTCATTGCTAGCATAATATATCAGAAAACAAAGTCCATTCCATGGGGAAAAAAAAACCCTTGAACTTCAGTTAGTTCATAAGCATTTTTGTACATATTAAATAATATACATAACATTTACCAAGAGGCCACACAGTGTGAGAACAATTATTTTCCTCAATTAAACATTAAAGAAGAATTTCATTTTTTATTCATGCCTATTTTATATAACAATGATAAAATTAAAGGACATAATAATTTGTAAGAGGACTAACAAAAATTGTGGAATGTTTGGAATGAAGCAAAAGCCATTTAAATCATTAAAATATTTCTAGCTATTTTAATTTAGGATTTAGGGAACTCAGTTAACTCATGAAGCTACTTTAATATTTTAGTAACTGAAGTTTATAGAAATAAAATCTGAAGATTAAAATATGATCCTTAAACTAAAGAATACTCTTAATTTGGGGGCAAATATCATAGGTAAAGCTGTAGTAGAGGAAATTACCTTGATCCAATTATAAGATTATTTTATTTTG
Organism: Prionailurus viverrinus; assembly: GCF_022837055.1. Taxonomy (NCBI): domain Eukaryota; kingdom Metazoa; phylum Chordata; class Mammalia; order Carnivora; family Felidae; genus Prionailurus; species Prionailurus viverrinus. Next base: position 45,022,094 of record NC_062561.1, on the reverse strand, counting down.
ATCAGTAATTTATTTGGGATATAGATAAAATACATATATTCCTGCATCCCCTGTCCACACTGCTATTTTTATAAAATATTTTTGCTTGTTACTCTTTGAGGAAAAGCAAGGCAGCCTGTGTGGCTGAAACAGAGTCATCCAGGGAGTGAGTTGTTGGAGGAATTTAGAGAAGGTGAAGATCGAAATCATTGAATGACTTGTAAGCAATTGCAAGGACTTTGGTACTTCCTTCGAGTGTGATGGAAGCCATTGCAGAGTTTTAAGCAGAAAAGAACTTTATCTCATGTACACAGTTGAATGGACTATCTAGTTGCTGTGTAGAGAGTATACTACAGGGAAACAAGAGTAGAAAATGGAAACCAGTTAGGAGGTGATAGCAATAGCAGAGGTGAGATATTTGAGAAGTCACATAAGAGTAATAAGGTAGTAACAATGAAGATAGTGAGAAGTGTTCTCATTCTAGTTATATTTGTAAGTACAGCTGTTTATATGGGAGAATAAGAGATAAGAGAGGAATCAGAAATGATCCCAGGTTTTTTGGCTTGAGCCCCAATGAGGAAGGTATTATGGAATACTGACTTTAAGATTTCTATTAAGCCTTTACGTGGAAATGTTGAATAGGCAGTTGAATGCATCATTTAGTTGTGGAGGTACACTAGGAGATATAAATTAGGAAACCGTTGGCATATAGATATAATTTAAAGCCATGATATGAGATAGTATTACCTAAGAAGTCAGAATAGATAAATAAGTACAGAGAACTCAGAATCACGTTCTGGGCATCGAAACATTACAAAATTAGAGATAGAAAGAACCTGGTAACTGAAATCAAGACACTAGTCAAATAGTATATAAACCAAGGGAGCTTGCTGGCAGAAATTTCATAAAATAAACCATCAGAGAGGACTGAGTGATAACCTGTACCAAATGCTGCTGAGAGATCAAATAGAATGATGTACGTTAATTGATTTTTAAGGATATGAAAGTCATTGGTAACTTTGACAAGATTAATTTCTGTGGAATAGAGCTAAGCAAATGTGGGAAAACTAGCATTTAAAATAGTAAATACATAGGATGTTCAAAACTGCAAAACTGAACAAAAAAAAATAGTCTGTAAGTGGCTGGGTTTATCAGCCAGGATGCAATGAAGAGAAACAAAAACAAAGTGAAATTTTAACATGGAAAATTTATTTAAAAAATCACTAAGTATACCAAGGATTTGGAGTAAGGAAGCATTAGAAACTAAAAAGCTAAAGGAACTCTAAAGAATATAGAAATAGCAGATTTCTGAGGTATACTTCAGAGACATTGCTGTTTTAGGTCTAGACCACTACAATAAAGTGAGTATCAGTAAAGTGAGTCCAATGAATTTTTTGGCTTCCCAGTGTATATAAAAGTTATGTTTACATTTATAAAAGTATAGCCCATTAAGTGTGCAATAGAATTATGTCTAAGAAAAACAATGTACATACTTATTTTAGAAAAAACTTTACTAATAAAAAAATGATAACCTTCATTTGAGCTTTCAGTGAGTCATGTTCTTTTTGATGGTAGAGAGTCTTGCCTCCATGTTGATAGCTGCTGACTGATCAGGGTGGTAGTTGCTGAAGGCTGGGGTGACTGGGGCAATTTCTTGAAACAAGACAACAATGAAGTTTACTGTGTTGATTGACTTTCCCTTTCACAAATGATTTCTCTGCAGCAAGCAATGATGCCTGATAGCATTTTACTCACAGAGATTTCTTTCAAAACTGGAGTCAATCCTCTGAAACCCTGCCACTGCTTTATCCACAAAGTTAATGTAATATTCCAAATTCTTTATTTTAACAGTCTCCACAGCATCTTCACCAGGAGTAGATTCCATCTCAAGAAACCACTTTGTTCATCCATAAGAATAACCACTCATCCATTCAAGTTTTATTGTGACCTTTCAGAAATTCAGTCACATCTTCAGGCTCTACTTCTAGTTCTAGTTCTAGTTCTATTGCTATTTCCACCACATCTTTAGTTACTTCCTCCAGTGAAGTCTTAAACCTTTAATTTGTAATAAACACAATATCTGCAAAGCACAGTAAATCAAAGTCCTATAAAACAAGGTATTCTTGTATAAGGAGTAGCTACTTACTGCCTTGGGGCTGAGACAGAGCACCCACAGAAGCACCCCACCTGAGATTCAGACCTCCTTGAAGACAGTGCAGCCATGGCTAACTAAATGGCAGACAAGTCATTGTGCTGTAGCAGTGGTAGAATTTTCTAGAAATCTGTCTTTTAGAACTTACTAGAAATCTTCCCTCTAGGTATCCCAAAAGAGACACCCTGCTACAAAATCACCTGGGGAGACTTCTGGGATAATTTTCTAGGTTCTCCTGGCCATCAGACTCTGCCAGAGGCAAGCACTAGAGAAACTGCATTCATTGCAGAAATCTGGTGAATAGGCATACTCAAACCAGGAAGCAAAATCTTTCTCCCTAGTGTCTCTCCAGTGTCCTCTACTGACAATGCTTACCATAGTGCTAGCTGGCAAAGAAAAAAAAAAAACAAAACAAAACCTTAACGGGCCATTTCATCATCCATTTTCACAAAACAGTTGAAAAAGATCATTTTGGAGCTGAGGGTCAATAAATTGATAAAGAAAACAAACAAAATATATTGATAAACACCAAACTGAAGGAGAGGAATCAGGCATGTTTACATACTCACAGGTGTGATTCTGAAGACAGGAAATTTGATGATGTAAGACAGAGGGAAGAACTGTTGTAATATTTTATCTAAATGTGCTAGGGTAGGTAGGATTTCATGCATAAGTGGGTAGATTGACTTTAGAAAAGAGGATTGGAAATTATCTATGTGAACAGGAGAAAAGCAAAAACATGTGCATGCAAGTTTTGGTAGTTGAATAGATGCAGTGGTATAAATGAGTGTTTATTTGATATTTTTGAGTTCAACGTTAATTCAGTGTTTGTTCATGGAAAGTTTAATTTCATTGGACCTCAGTTTTCACTTCAGGACAAGAAGATAGAAATATTTTTTTCTGTCAGTAACATGTGTGAATGAAATTAAATTTTTTTCCCTAAGAATTGATGCCTACTCAATAAATACTTGACAGTTTTATGGAGAATTAAGATATGCATGTCTTTCCATCTGAAAAAAAATAATTTTTACAATGCTTGAAACCTCTCATGAGCCTTTCAGTCATTCAATATGTATTAAAATAAAACAGACAAACAAACAAACAAACAAACAAAAAAGCTTAAAGAACTTTTTGCTCATCAAATAAATGGCCTTTAGTGAAATATAGATTCCTTCCCCTGGAGTCATTTTTTCCTGAGAGTCATCATTCACAGCTTTTAAATGACAAAAATCCTATGACTTAAAAAAATAGATAAACTGTTTAAAATTACTTTGCAAGCTTGTATAATTTAAATCATTCCTAAGAGGAAAGGAAGCAAACTATATACTGTGTGAATGAATCACAAGTGAATTGAATTTTATCACACAAGTATTGAAATGACTATGACTGTAATTTTAATTTCCAAGAGTATCAAATAAATAAAATAGTTTATTATTATAATGACTCTGAAAATGGAAAAAATACCCCCAAGAGAAGAGCAATTTAACATTAATGACTATCCAGAGAATCAGGCAAAAGCACTCTTTTCCATTCTAATTAGATGGCAAATACTTATAGGTCACCCAGAATATAAGTTGTTACTTTAATAATATTCAAAAAGTAACAGTGCACTGCTAATGTTAAAAAATGGTAAATATTTATATGTTATTTTGCATAACTATTTGGAATTTTTTGGCGTGATGTTATTTTTTTCAAAATATAAAGATAAATTATCTTAGAATAATCTTATTGGTGCTGAGTACCATGCAATTTCATATTCCAACCATTAAGAAAATGGTGCACATGTTAATTTAATGTTTCCCACAAATACATCAAATTTTCCAATTCAAGACTCCTGATAAATTAGAGACAAGTTTATTTACTTTCCATATATTCACTTTTAAGTTAATGAAAACTATTAAGAGTTTGCTATTATCAGTAATTTTTGCTAGTCTTCTATAGTTTAACCCCATCAAGTAGAACTCATTAAGTGAGTATATTACTTTTCTCTTTTTTTTTCTTTTTAATCTGAACAATAATTGGTGAAACTGTGTGATTTTTTTTAAATTTTGTTAATTTGTAGTTTACTCTAATATCTCTTACCCACACTATTGCCTTCCTTATCAAGCCAATTCAGATCAGTTTAGAATTTATATTTCCATAATCACCAGGGAAAATACGTGAATGATCACACAATGCCATACTAAAATGTGTATCTACCTTACTTTCACAGAATTTTTCGGGGGGAGGAAAGACCTTCAAAACCAGCCCCCTAATATTTTGCAAGTAGAAATTCAGGCTGTGAGAATTAAAGCAGACTACTTTAGATATTTTAAATTTAAAAACTCACAGAGGCATGTGCAATGGAACTTAGGAATTCTAATTCTCAAAACAATTTTTTCCACCTATGAGAACAAGCTTTCAAACAAAAAAAATATTTTAACATTTACTTAGCATTTAGCAGTTTTTGAGGTATTAACTGTCATCATGACACCTAGAGCAGAAAAGACAACATAGATCTTGAACATTTCAATTTTTCCTGTTATATCTGAAGTAGAAAGTTAGATAATTTTAACTACAAAGTCTAGTTTTATTGTAATTCAAAGGAAACATTTTCCTGAATGAATAACTAATATAGAATTTGATTTCACGTATGGGGCGCTAGGGTTGCTCAGTCGGAACACCGTGTGACTCTTGATCCAGGGTTGGGGGATCTAACCTAACCATGTCAGGTTTAGAGATTACTTTTAAAAAATCTTTACAAAAATAAATAAAAAATTAAAAAATAAAATACTGAGGCATACTTCTGAGCACTTGTTTTTTCACCAAAGAAATTTTATCTTTATTTGGCATGGAATAATGATTTAATAAATAGACGTTTAAAGAATCAAAATTCAATTGTTGATTTTAAAGCAAAATATTTACTTTTCTTTTGAAGAACATTTGAAAAATAAATATCGTGTTAACTGAAAAATAGCTTTTAAAAATAAGTATTATATAAATCATGTTCTGTTATTAATCTCTTTCCTGATGTAGTTTGCATATTATGTTTCTCATTTTCCTGGTGTGAAAAAAAGATCTCATGAGCCATGAGATCATGTCCTGAGGAGAGATCAAGAGTCAGATGCTCAACCGACTGAGCCACCCAGGTATCCCTGGGTGGTTATTATTTTTTAAAGTTTTGGAATTCTTAATGGCAAAGGTTAATGAACAATAGATTTTCATTTAGAGTAAATTATCCCAAGTTATAAACACAAATTATAAAATGTGTTTATAATTTTAAAAATTGGCACATTTCTATGAGTGTCTCTGCCACAAAGTAGCTTGCAAAATTTGCTTTGCTGAGCTGGAAAAGCAGCATATTCAGTGAATTCAATAAGCTGACCTATAAAGACCTGGAAATAGAGTCATAAATAATAATGAGTGTGTTATTCTCAATTCAGTCAGCTATGGGGGTTTTCCAAACCATTAAACAACTTCCCAATTTGCTACAAATCAGCATAAGTGCTCTACTCTTTTCAAAAAGAAGCTAGAATAAAAGATGGCAAGTATATGGTAAGAATTTAGGGAGTGATGAATATTTAATCGAAAGGAACACGTGAAATCTAGTTTCAGTGAGTAGTCACTCATAATATTCAGCTATTATAAAAATAAAAAATGAGATTTTATCCTGACCATTAGATTTGACCTCATCCTAATATTTGTGCTAATGCTCATTATTTTCTGTGTATGCTAAAATATATGTAGAATTGGGAACATACATAAGTTATGCCTGAAATATAAAGATCTAGTTGAATGGTAAATACACATTTCATCTGATTGGTCAAATTTTTTTTAAGTTTAAATACTTATTTTGAGAGAGAGAGACTGGGGGAGACAGAATCCCAGACTCTGCGTTGTAAGCACAGAGCTTGAAGCGGGGTTCAAGTCCACAAAATGTGAGAGCATGGCCTGATCTCAGATCAAGAGTCAGATGCTTAACCAACTGGGCCACCCAGGCACCCCGTGATTGATCAGTTTTTTTAGGAGAGAGGAATGGCATCTTGTCCTGATGTCATGTCCAGAAACAAGGACTAGATATGTGTTAGATCTTCAAATAAATTCCTTATTAACAGCTATTGTCTTCTTCATGTGTCACCAAATTTTGGAATTTTTTGTTTTTATTTTGATTTTGTGTGTGTGTGTGTGTGTGTGTGTGTACGTTGTTTGTTTGTTTTGTTTTTTGGTAAATGTGATTCTTTAAAAATGTTCTAAACCTTTTCTTTCCATGTATATTTTCAATAACTTTAGATTAGTCTTTTTTTTTCCTTTTTGCAGTGGACTCAATCATAATTGTCCAACTCTAGTGACATCTTTCCCCATCTGTATCTGCTCTTCACAATGCCTCCAGGGTGAATTTTTCAAAACACATATTCATTTTATTGATATGTTGATATGTTGATTAACAGTAAATCATATACACATACAACAGGGAAAACAGCAAAGATCTAAACTGCTACCATTAATAAAACACCAGAATCAATCATTCAGTGAAAATCAGTCTAGAAATCTCTTCACTTATTCATTCACTCACTCACTCATTTCATGAAGACTTTCTAAGTGCCGCCTGTATCGAGTGGTGCTGACTCAGACTGCTCTTTACTCTAATGCAGCCACATTTTAACAAGAAGCGGAGGACAGAATGAAGGGCTGGCAACAACCATCAAATGAACTATGCCTTCCTTAAAACTCAGATGGTGAAAATAATTATGAATTACAGTAAACAAGACAAGGTGAGAGAGTGCTTGGGGTTGCCAATTTAGATAGGCCAGAGAAGTCCTTTATGAGAAAGTGACTTTGAGCAGAGACAGAAAAATAAATGAGAGAAAAACCAAATAGATATCAGGCAAAAGAGTGTTCCAGGAAGAAGGAACAGCAATGAGGCCAAGGTAAATAGAATTCTTTGGACAAGGTAGCAGGTGTGTGGAAGATGAGGTCAGAAGTGTTCAGGAAATAGGTAATACAGGGCTTAGATGGTCATAAGGAGTTTAGCTTTTATGTCAATTACTATGGAAAGTCACTGAGGGATTTTGAACAGGGAAGACACATGCTCTGTTGTTTCTTCTTATTTTTTATTATGGAAAAATTCAAATGTATTCAAAAGTAGAGAGTAACTCTATCTTAAAAGGATCATTCTAGCTAGTGTATGAAAAATAAACTATATGATGGTGCAATAGCTAAGATCCCAGCAGGAGATAAAATTTACCAAAAATGGTTCATATGAAGAGATGTTAATGAAGGCACTACTTACAGAGATGTGGCCAGTGTTCAGAAAATGCACAAAGTAGGTTGAGGACTCAGGGCCCCTGAACCAAGGTGATAATGGAGAAAACCATATTACATACTTCAGAAAGATCAGAACTATAACAGAGTGGCTGCCCTACTTGAGCTGTAGTCATAAGAGGACATCACTACAGCCACGTTTTGCAGGGAATAGGGAAGAAAATACTCATTTTTATTTCCACCATCTAACTTTCTGCTTGTAATCCCATTGGCTGGACTTGGCCAAAAGCAAGTCAGCAACGGAGCCATGTGATGTAGTTCCAGAATGTTTAGCCTCTCAAGGAACTAAACTGGACAGAGAACAGTGCAAATTGAATGACAGGGAAACAAATGAAAATAATCAGCACTAAAAGGACAGACTGGAAGCAGATACACTAGTTAGGAGGTTTTATAATAGTCCAGGGAGGATGTTAGCTTGTCCCAAAGTTGTAAATATATTATAGAATATCTTGAAGGTTAAACTAAAAGTATGTCCAGTGGATTTGATGTGTTAAGTGAGAGAAAAAAAGGATTCATAAGGACATTCGATTATATGATTACATAAGCATAATCTGATTATACTATTACATGGCTTTATATATAAGGATGGAAGTTTGGGTGGATGGATGGATGGATGGAGATTAAAATATATAAAGATATAAGAGAAAGAAAGATTTTACTAAGAATAGAGTCTCAGGACGCCTGGGTGGTTCAGTCGTTTAAGTGTATGACTTCGGCTCAGGCCATGATCTCATGGTTCATGAGTTCAAGCCCCACATCGGGCTCTGTGCTGACAGCTCAGATCCTGGAGCCTGCTTCAGATTCTGTCTCCCTCTCTTTTTCTGCCCCTCCCCCACTCACGTGTGTGCGCTCACTTTCTCTCTCAAAAATAAATAAAAACATTTAAAAAAATAAAAAGAATCTCAATGAATAGCATATTTTGAATAAATATCATTAGTCTGGATTCTGCTTGACTTCCTTTTATTCCTCTGAACCTCTGACCTTTTTCTTGAAATATTCTTTATTCTTTTCTGTGCCTGGCAAACAGGTACTTGTCTTTATTGATTCAATTTAAAGAAGACACTCTGTTGTAAGTATTTATCTACCACATAATACTTGGTTAAGCATGCCTTCCTATTTCCTAGAGTACTTTGTCCATATTTCTTGTACCATTTGACCACCTTCACCCATTTCACCCACCACCTGTCCCCTGCCTCTAGCAACTACTAATCCGTTCTCTGCAACTATGAGTTTGGGGTGTGTGTGTGTGTGTGTGTGTGTGTATTAGAAGATCCCACATATAAGTAAAATAATATAGTATTTGTCTTTGTCTTTGTGACTCATTTCATTTACCATAATGCCCTCCATAAGGTCCATCCATGTTGTCACAAATGGCAGGATTTCCTTCTTTCATAGAAGGATAGAATAATAATCCTACATATATACATATACATAGAATATACATATATACATATGTACATATGTATGTATACATATAATACATATACATATACATATGTATACATGTATACATATATACATATGTACATATATACATAAAATAATAATCCTACATATATACATATCACATTTTCTTTATCCATCCATCCATCCCTCAACGGACACTTAGGTTGTTCCCATGTCTCAGCTATTGTAAATAATGCTAATGCTGTGAGACCATGAGAGTGCACATATACATTCAAGTCAGTGTTTTATTTTCTTTAGATAAACACCCAGAAGAATTGTCGGATCAAGTGAATACCACTTTAAAAAATTATCTTCTTGTGCATTAAGTTGATTAATGTAGCTTGTTGAAATGACTTTCAACTGTTATACAAGTCCAGGAGGGTTATTTGTAAGGAAAAGAAGAAGAGTGAATGGTTTAATGATTCCTGTTTTGGAAAAATCAACCATCTGAAAATTAGGATGTTGGATAAAGATATAATAGGCTTCTCAACACAACAAAAATACTTTTATTTAGCTGTAAGTACTAGGAAATAATAAGCATATGTTCCATTATATTATAAATTACATGTGACTCCAATATAATATAAATTATATTGTAAATTATTTAAATTAGGAACTGATACATTACTTTTGCATACTCCAAAGTGCCTAATATGGGGCTTGACACATTCCAATTATTTTAATGTCCTTAATATTTATATTAATAAGGCTATATTTTCCCTTATCCCTGAAGTTTGTTCAGTCAAGGTGTTTGAACAACTCATTTCATACCCAAACTTTAGAAACTCTACAGGCAGAGTGTATGCCCAGCGGAATTAGCTTTACTTGGGAGAATTATTTTAATCCCTTATTGACTTGCAAGATGCATCCACCTTGATGTTTTCACAGGAACATATCTCACTGATGATGATCAAAAGAGGTATGTTGGACTTTGATCAGAGTAAATCTAAAGAAAGCTGGAAATCTGCAAATATGCAGTGATTAAAATTCTTTCTCCATCTTCTCTTTTTGGAATGAGGGAGGTGAAATACTGACTGATACCTTATAATTAGTGTGAGAGAAATCGAAAAGTTTTTATTTAAGATAATTGAGACAATGCTAAAGCAAAACAAAAATTTCATACTGTGCCTACATTATTATAGAAATTTTAAAAAACCTAATTTTCCAGAGTAAACTGAATGCAGTCCTTTCAATTGCCTTCCTGAATATCTGTGTTAACATCTGGGAGTGTTTGCTTCTTACCATCAGCATCAACTTCTCTGAGACAGAATATGGGAGGAGCAGGGGAAGAATTTTCAATCTTTCTTGTAGCACCAGATGTTCTTTATAAGCCTAAGATAGTTACTTACTTTTTGATATCGTGTGTAGGTCACTGGTACATTTATCTCTCTCAAGGGAAAGTATACTTTAGAGTGACCTTTACACTTAGTGCATTGTACTTGTTAACTACAGTTAGTATGGGGACATTGTGTCTTAACTCAGAGAAATTTCTTACAAGAAAAACTTACAGAAATGCAAATAACACTGAATAACACAATACATTTTATTCTTTCAAGAGCATATTACTTATTGCAAGATGTTTTGAAATCAGGTTGTGATTTGAGTACCTCATTTGAGTAGAGTTCATCAATTTCAGGCAAAAACAGCTAGGATTGAAATGTAATCATCCCTATAAGATATTAGTAAAACCATCCAACTAGTAATAATTAAATGTTTTTAACTACTTTTTCCCTAGGAGATTTGTCTTTTTATCTTGGTATCTAGCAGATACATGAGTTCTAGAGGAAAAGATGATCCAGAATGTTAGTGTAAATTAGAGCTTGAGATATTGTCCAGGCCAGGAAAGGTCTATAAATAGAGACCAGACATATAGGAGCAGGCTAAACATCTTCAGAAAGGAAGAGGGAGTTTAGGAAAAGGAAACATCAAGGAAAATAGAAATATCTATTAATTTTATTCTTAGAAAGCATACATTTTATTAATGTATCAAAAATATCAAACACTTGATAATGTTATTATGTATAATATCTATGAAGAAAAATATTGGTTCTTAAGCATCTCTCTGTCATGCAGGCAATGACACAGACATAGCCCAATACCTATTTAACATGTGGACAATTACTACATCACACAGCTCAAAAGTTAAGAATACCTTCATTTAATCCAATGCTATAGATAAAGAAATCTATCTTTCATAAATCTCGCGGTGTCCTCAAAAAGCACAAATGTGCAATATACATTCTTCCCAATTTGAGTCTGTGCCTGATTCCTCACAGAGATGGCTTGCTAACTGCTATGATCTGTTATTTCCCAATCAGAATTTTGTGTGTGTGTGTGTGTGTGTGTGTGTGTGTGTGAAAGAGCTAAAAGAAGCAAGAATGCAATAATGGTTTCTCGTGAGAAATCTGCATACATTTTAACATGTCCTTTTCCAATTATCTTTTTGCAAAATAAGATGACAACAGAATTTTAGAAAGTTATACTCCTCCAGATTTTACCTTTAAAATTCAAATAAATACAGTTAATATTTAAGAATGAAACAGCTACATACAGAACCATAATAGCAAGATAAAAACAGTGTATTTTTCTGCTGGCAATTACTAAGTACAAGCAATAGAGTACTAAATAATGAAATAAGGAAATTACAGATCAAATCTAAGTCCTAAGGAAATTCATTTGTATATGAAAAGATAGAGGAAGTTTTTTTCATTGAAAACACAGATAAAACAAGAACACTCAACTGAGACTCAGGTAGTTCCAAGGTGAAAAATCACATTAAAGATTCAATAAAGAAAAAGCTCAAGTGGGGGGTAGCAAATAGAACAGCGTTATCAAAGCAGAAGGTTGGTCTGGAAGTACAGTGAGATATGAGCCTGAACTAAGTGGAAATACTTAAGAAATACTTCCAATTGTAATGCAAGGAATGAAAACAAGGCAATAAGACAGTAAATGGTGAATGCATATGTTTTAGGACACGATGTAGGAGTAGTCTGGATTCTGCATATGATTTCTTATGTCACATACAAGAATTAAAATTTTTAATCTTTCTCAAAAATTCAGAAAAGAGTTCATATCAACAAGCAAAGTGGCTTTCGGAAAGGGAAGAGAATAGCGGAATGGAAGGATCTCAGGCAGTATTGTAATAATCAACAATATTTAATGACTCTTTGGAGTGGGCTTGAGTGAGAAGATAAACTTTTCTAAATAGAATTATCAATGGATTAAAGATTGAATTATCGAGGGATCTCAGTAAAGAAAACACATTTGGGGATATTTTTTATTCATATACTGTATTTTCCAAAAGTTTGAATCAGCTTAAATAGTAGTTTAAATAGATGTACAGGTAAAGAAATACTGTCATCCATCAATAAGAGATAGAAGGAATGAGTCAATACAGAAAGAAGAATGGTAATGGTAAAGAATAAGTTCAGATTTAAATGAGTGAGTTTGAATTGTTAGTGGAACATCCAAGCTCAATGTTCCTTAGTGACAAGTCAAATCACCTTACATAATGTTCAAGAGCCCAAATTATTTGTGCAATGGAGTTTTGCTAAATAAGCAAGCCATCAGCTGAATCAAAGATAAATTATTTAGAAATGTAGATATTTGGTTGGTTGTTAAGCAAAGATGTTTCTGAAAGAGCATAAATATTTGTTTTGTTTTTCTAATGCTTATTTTATTTTTGAGAGGAAGCATAAGCTGGGGAGGGGCAGAGAGAGAGGAAGGTAGAGGATCCGAAGCAGGCTCCTCACTGGCAGCAGAGAGCCAAGTGCAGGCTAGAACTCACAAATATCAAGATTAAGACCTGAGCCGAAGTCAGACGCTTAATTAACTGAGCCACCTGGTGCTCCAAGACCATAAATATTGTACAGACAATTAATTTATGCATGTAATTTGCAATGATATTGAATATATCTCTGCCTATACATTATCTGTTTTCAAACTTCAATGCTATAAATGTTATTTAAAATAAATTAATAGTCTAATCAGAGTAAATATTCAATCACTTAAATAGTTACTGAGCAATTCCTAGGAGCCTTGCTAGTTGTACCCAACAAGAGGTACCAGACATTTTTTCCTGATTTCTTACAAGTTTATGACTAGCATGCATCTGAAGCCCTTGAATGACTACACAGATGGCAACTGATTAAAGTCCAATATGATCAATAAAAATAAATTGTGTCAGTTGTGGCCTCAGCCACTTAATTAGGTAGTACTCATGGAAGTAATAGAATGTACACCAAACTCTGATAATTGTGTCTGTTTTAATAGAAGACCTAGAGGGAAAAGACATTACCAATATTTTTTAAAAAGGTGGGATCCAGTCAGATGAGAAGAAAGAGGTCCGAAGAGCTAAAGTATGAAATCCAGAAAAATATACTTAAGGTATCTTAGACAGTGATGGAATAGCTAAAATACAGTTGTATTACACAATTTTTGTTCTGCTAGTCTGAGAAGGCTGAATAATGTCCTGGAAACAATAATAAACTAATGCATGCTGTAGAATATAGCTAGATATGAGTAAATTAACAAAAGTGTTCTAAGGGGCGGGGAGGAAGGTAGACTTGAATAGAATAGATTAGTGGTGAGAGAGACTGAAGGCAAACAGGTGCCTATTACAGCACTTGGCACAAAATAGGTTCTGACTGAATATTGAATGAATGAATGAATGAATGAACGAATGAAAGGTCCAGAGATTACCTAGAATGCAATGAAATTTTTCTGGATGAAGATGGTGTTCATGCAGGGCACAGAATCACTTATTTCAGTTTTTTGAAATTTTGAGCTTTCAAACTACCTATGGAAAAGCAAATCCATGTTAAATAACTAATAATCATAAATTATAGCAGCATAAAACCCATCTCATTTGTCACTAATAAAAACTATCATTTGAGTTAATTTTATGAGCTCTACTTGTGATCATGTCATTATTCTTCTCTATTTGTACTGTCAGCCTAGCCAATTATTTTTCATCTTAAGGCAATCAAATATTCAGAATTGAAAATATCCTGTATTCAGAATAAAATTAATTAACCTGATCCTTATTTTGTAGATGGTTTCCTCTCATTCCTCAAATACTTGAGCAAGAATTATTCAGATGTAACTGATGTAAGCTTTAGTGTGTCAGTAATTTGTGTTTTCCTTTTGAAATGACAGCACAGGAGGAGACATAGAAGCTGTACTGTATCCGCTTTCTCATTTATTTTAAAATATAAATAATATTTTCAAGTAGTTTAGCCAGAATAGTGATTATGCTTGCAGAAAAGATGAGAAGGTATTTCCATCTCTTAATATGTCATGATTCTATCCTTTGCCAAAATTCTTTTCAACAGATATAAATGGGATTTTAAATGTAATATAAGGATCTCTCTACTCATATCAATGAGTTTCTTTCAGGCAGAAGATTGATATTCCGGCTATAGTTGAGCTAGTTACTCTTACACAAGCTTAGGCTGTTCCAGTCACAGCAGATACTCAAATAATAGCTGATGAAGCGTTGTTGGCATTGGTGCACCAACTAACTTCTATTGCCAAGCTTTCATGTAATTGTCCATTTTCTTCCCTCTATGTCTTTGAAAATCTACCTGAAAGGGAGGAAATCTGCAGAAAATCTCTCTGGCATGAGACAGTTTATATTTTCCCTTGCAAAGTGGAACAACTCAACCTACAAGCTTCACTATTTCTTAGGTTGCTACGAAGTTTTCTGATAACTTACTCTCCCCTCTCACCAGCACCTTATATTGACTGTTAAACAAGCACGGGGCTTATTCACCACTAAGTGTGCCTATTAAATCATTGTTTCTCCATCTTATAAACTGCTTAATAAAAACACCTGAAAATTTATTTGTATCAGACCTATTTATAAGATATTGAAGTAGAAAATCATTTACTTTCTTGCAGCTTACAGTATATCATAATATTTTATCATTCATCCTATTCATTTTGTCAAGCAATAAACTTGAAAGACTGTAGGAGACTGTCACTTGTTCTCTAAGGACTGTCACTTTTAATGGAATCAATTTTGGTTTATAGATTCAGATAACGTGAATAGATTTTCTTTAGCACAACCTCTGGTAGCAAAACAAAAGTTTGAAATATTATGAAATAACATGAGATATATGGAATTTTGTCACACTGTTATGAATGTGAGAATGTTTTCATAACCTTGATAGCCAAAGAACACAGTGTTAGAAGAGTTAATACTTCCTTTGGTCCATAGGAAGTTTAAATTTATCTTTCTTTAGCTGTTTTTTCAACATTGCATTCCATATTCCAGTGCACTCCCTGACCAGATAGAAGGTATAGATGTATTTGCTAAGTTTTGTATAGATCCTGTTAGTCACCTTGCCTTTCAAAGTATGTCTTCATTCATGCAGTTATTACTCTCCCTTTTTCTAGCCATTAACATCATAAGAACACATTACTGTAAATTATATCTCCTAACTGGCATTATTTTATGGTATTTTAAAAAGTCTATGTATAATGCAAAGTTTTATAATATAAATATTTGGACTTTTACTACAAAATTAGAGGAGTATGCCCTGTATGTAATAAGAGTAGGTCATGAAGCACAAATAAATCTATGCATTTGATTTTGTTTGCTTATTATATGAGACAGTTATTTGTAATGTTAAGGAAATATCCATACATGTGATTTAGTGTAAAGAATCATGACAAAGATTCTAACCAAGAGATTAATTTCTTTGACATATAAAGTTAAAATATGCAGAGAGGAGACAACTTTTTTCTGCATCATATTATAATTATCCTATTTTCTTATTTGAAGGCTGGCAAAACAATGCAAACTCTAGGTACTTAAATAATGCATTCCATTTTCATGAAGCAATACTTTTAGAGTCATAATTTGAATTTGTTGAAGGCATTTAAAATGAATTCATATAATACTCTTGGAAAAGTGCAGTTGAGGAGTGTCTATGTGTAAACATATGGGATTAAACATTCATCAATATTTTCATGTTGCTAGACGTGTGGCTATTTTAAGCATGTTGTTCAATTCCTCAAACCATCAACAATCAAATTATTTGTGCTTTAATTACAAATGTAATGGTCATTTTAAATAAACATTGTTTTAAAAATTGAATTTGTATTTTCCCCCAAAGTGTAATTAGTAATAAAGCCAATGGAACTTTAAGAAGAGTATGCAAAAAGAAATTAATAATGTTTTAATATACACAATTGCAAAAATATATCTAATCAAAATTCATGACATTTCTGGCAACTGTAATGTTGTAACAAGTTATTTTGAGAATGCTAGCTATTAATAGATAGATTATTCTGATTTTTCATAGTAGTCAATCTGACTATCATACATGTTTCTTGACCACGTTCTATTCTGCAGCTACAGGCTTACCATTAACTTGC